>NC_090334.1:28488545-28837486 GCF_035084215.1 Heptranchias perlo | reverse complement strand
TAGCCAAGTTCCGCACCCATGGGGACGGCCTCAACCGGGATCTTGGGTTCATGTCACGCTACGTGTAACCCCACCAGTGAAAAAAAAGTTATCTGTTTTTAATACAACTGGTCATTCTCTCTCTTTCTTTGCCTTTCGGGTGTCTCTTTCTCTCTCTGTCTTTGTCTTTGGGTTCTGACCGTTTGTGTATTCAGTAGTCTTGTATGTAATGTTTCTCTGTCTGAACACCATTCCACTCCTTTGATTACTTTGATTATATCTCTGCCGAGGGTGATAACGGGCAGTTGGAAAGATTATCTGTAATCACCAGGCATTGTTCTCTGACTATATATGCTGTACCTTTATGGAATCCTACACTCACCTGACGAAGGAGGAAAGCTCCGAAAGCTTGTGATTTCAAATAAAGCTGTTGGACTATAACCTGGTGTTGTAAGACTCCTTACATTAAAATAGGAGGCATAGTAAATAATTTTGAGGACCAAAGGAAGCTGCAAGCAGATATTGATAAATGGTAGAATAGGCAAAAAAGGGGCAGATTTAATTCAGTGTCACTAAGTGTGAATTTTTATAACCAAAAATGTATATTTTTGGTTTAAAAAAAGTAATCATTATACTTTGAATGGGGGAAGATTGAGTGATGTGGAAGAGCAGAGGGATTTGGGGGTTCAGGTTCACAAGACATTAAAAGCAGCACCTCACGTGGATAAGGCCATAAAAACAGCTTAATGGAATATTAGGGTTTTATGGCAAGAGGTATAGAACATGAAAGTATAATGGTGAATCTACACAAATTCTTAGTAACACCACAATTGGAACACAATTCAGAAGGATGTTGAGGCAATGGAGAGAGTACAGCATAGATTCACTAGGATGCTGCCTTAAACAAGGAAATACAAATAAAGACTTGAAAAATTGGGGCTGTTTTCATTGGAACAGAAGAGATTATCGAGTGCTTTGATAGAGGTGGTTAAAGTTATGAAGGGATGGGAAAGGGAAATAGAAACAAACTTTCCCATAGTTGAAGGGTCTAGAATGAGGGGACATAGATACAAGATTAAATGTAAGAGATTTTGAACAGAGAACAGGATAAACTCTTTTACACAGAGGGTTGTGAGGCTGTGCAATGCCTTATTGGAGTTAGTGATTGAAGCAGGCACCATATCAATATTTAAGGATAGGTTAGATAGGTGGTAGAGGAAAAGGGGGGATAAAGGGACAATGGGACTATGACAGCCACATGGGATTAGGACTACTGCTCATGTGGAGGATTAATTCCAACAAGGAATGGTTGGGCCATCAATGGCCTGTTTCCGTGTTGTACTTTCCATATAATTCTATATAAATATCAGGTGACATTTCTTTGAAGAGAGAAATTACCAATACACTTTCAAGCTCTAGCTCTAATTCTGCCACATAAGTTTTAAAATAATTTGGAATAATAAGCATGGTTACCTTCCCTTGCCCCAGACAGAAATACTGGTGTAGTATCAAATATTCAATGTAACAATATATCTTGGTCCTGTTCTACTGCAGCTACTGGTTTGACATCGTTAGCTGGTTTAGAGCAGTGTGCGCTGGCAGCAGAGAGCTACAATGTCAGCTTCAATACTGCTTTCTGTTCAGGCAAAATGAAGCTCTGCACTTGTGCTTACCAACTTGTATATAGCTCCACTCATCAGTCTCCAACTATTAATTACAATTTGATGAAAGATTTGCTAACATTAAAAAAAAATTAAAATTAACTTTTAAATTTCACTTTACAGGGCTACTCTCTCTTCATCCTACTTCTTCTTGATTGGACACCCAAGACTAAGATTTCGCCCTGTGGCAAATCACAGCATCACAACGTCGTGTGGTATAGAGTGTTAGACAAGCACTGTGCTAACAGGTACTGCAGCCTCAAAACAAAATTCTTGTGGTCACCAAAGGTGAATGACAGAATATAGTCAATATGGTGTATAAAAAAAGCATGGGAAATAAACAAACCAAATAAAAGAGAAACAGCGAGTTAAAGCTACAGCTGTTTCTCAGCTGGCATGTTTGACTCTGAAGTGGGTGAAAAATGCTGTTTTTAAAAAACAAAATTACTGAACCAAGACAGAAGAATAACAAATGTGAGTAATACATGGCTAATTTACAATAGTTCAGTAACAGAGTATTATTCACTTCGCAATAATGCACTGAGCAATATATTCACTCTAAAATGCAGTTATGGTATCATGATATTTTTTCAATGTTTGGTTTATGTTTCTGAATTATAAAATATAGGATACTGGGATTTTCTGCCTTTAATCTATAATTCATGATCTCCACTGGAATAAAACTACTTGATCAAAAAAAAACTAAACTTGAAAATGAATTCTGGTAAAAAAAAATCCTCCCCACCACCACTGAAACGATTATTGGAAATGATGTAAGTAGGAGTTAAATAAAATGTGATAGGATGAAAAGTACACATGTATATATGGAAAGAACACAGAAGAGCTATCACTATAAAGTTTGCTGGAATCTCTATTTTCTTTGTTTATACATTTAGCATGCACACTCTCAGTGGTTAAAGTCCCCCTCCTTCCCCCACCAAAAAAAAATCTTCAACTGGTGACTTTATCAGAATATTTCACATTGCATGAACAAGTATACGAGTAAATGTTTTCTTTCTCCTTCTTCAATGTGCCCCATTGTCTGAAGATTAGAAGAAATATTCAGTTATCTTGTGAATCGCCAAGAACCTAACTTTCCAACAGATGCATATTAGTTGCAAACACTTGGCCAATTTTACAGTCCCTTTTCCAAATTAGATTCTTAAGTAGTGCCATTTCTAATACCCTGTTTAGGTGCCGAAACCCAAGCTCAGCAATTGACCCATCATGGTGGACTAAGTGGCAATGTTCCATTTCTAAAGCCAGGCAACAGAGTATTTTTTTAAATATGTCAGCTGCTACACATTTGCTATTTCTGGAGGAGAGATGAGTTTAAATTAAGGGAGGATGCAATCAGTAAAAAGAGATTTGGCTACAAGTCTGACCATTCCTACTTTCAAAAGCATGAGGAGAATTTATGAAGTTTGTATAAAATGTGTTTAAGTTATTGAGCTCATTAAGAAAAAAAAAGAACTTGCATTTGCATAGCACCTTTCACATCCTCAAGACATCCCAAAATGCTTTGCAGCCAATTAATTACTTTCAAAATGTAGTCACTGTTGTAATGTACACAAACGCATCAGACAAATTGTGCACGGCAAAGTCCCACAAACAGAAATGAGATAAATGACCAGTTAATCATTTCTCAGATGTTCAATTGAGGGATAAATTTTAGCCAGGACACCAGGACAACCCCCCAGTTGTTCTTCAAATAGTGCCAGGTGGCAGTAAAAGATCCCAAGAACAAGCAGATGGGGCCCCGGTTTAATGTCTCATCCATAAGATGGCATCCCCGAAAGTAGAGCACTCCCTCACTACTGGACTGAAATGTCAGCCTAAATTATGTGTTCAAGTTCTGGAATGGAATTTGAACCCACGACCTTCTGACTTAAGAGGTAAAGGCCAAGTTGTCAGCTTTTATTGATGTGTGCATGATGCAAAGGAAGCCACAGTCTGAAAGACATATCAATTGCTAAATTTCATTATTAGCCAAAAGAATTTGTTTGAGGTCGTATGGTGTCATTTTATTTGCTTTTTTTGGGAGGTGAAATTTTAAAAAAATATATAATTGTGGAAAGTCTACATGCCCTGCAGATTTTGCAGTTCTCTACATTTAGGCAGCAGTATGCATCGATTAGATGAACTCATCTTGCCAAAGGCCATAAGCATAAAACCATGCCCTACCACTCTGTGGCATAGCACAGTATGGCTCCACATGACTATGTTTATGGATCAGCATATGATTGTTTTTCAAATAGGAATACAGAGGGAACCAATCTAGTGTTCAATGAAAGGCAGCCACTCATGAATTAATTCAGTTTAAATCTGAAAAATATTTTTATATTGGGGTGGGAGAGAAGTCAGAGAACCATGCATCATTTCCATCACAATGATGTCAGAAGGAAGTTACAAGATGGTGTATTCAAAGTAATTTAAATCTCGTGAACAAATAAAAAATGGTTTGTCAAACACTTTTTCATGAAGACACTCCCCCTTTTAATTATTGACGAGGCAAATTAGTGTTCAAAGACAGATGGACCAGATAGAACAAATTCTCATGTTTTTAGCAAGCTAATAAGAAAACTAAAATATTACATTTTATATATTTGTGTGGACATATGCAGTGTACAAGATCCCACAAATATGAAAAGCATTGGGAGTACAAAAATACTGTAAACAACAATGAAACCAGATCTAACAACATTTTAGAAATACTGGGGTTGAGTTTCCACTTTAATGCGCTTGAAATTGCACTGCTAAGGTTACACTTCAAGTTTCCGCTAAAATTAATTTGCATAATCACAATCATTGTATCACAGTAGGTACGGCACAGGAGGAGCCCATTCGGCCCATCATGCCTGTGCTGAATCTTTGAAAGAGCTATTCAATTAGTCCCATTCCTCTGCTCTTTCCCCATTGCCCTGTAAATTTTTTCCTTTCAAGTATTTATCCAGTTCCCTTTTGAAAGTTACTATTGAATCTGCTTCCACCACCCTTTCAGGCAGTGCATTCCAGATCATTACAACTCGCTGCGTAAATAAATGTTTCCTCATGTCACCTCTGGCTCTTTTGCCGATCACCTTAAATCTGTGTCCTTTGGTTACCGACCCTTCTGCCACTGGAAACAGTTTCTCCTTATTTACTGTGTCAAAACCGTTCATGATTTTGAACACCTCTATCAAATCTCCCCTTAACCTTCTCTGTTCTAAGAAGGACAACACCAGCTTCTCCAGTCTCTCATCCCGGGCACCATTCTAGTAAATCTCTTCTGCACCCTCTCTAAGGCCTTGACATCCTTCCTAAAGTGTGGTGCCCAGAATTGAACACAATACTCTTCCATGAACTAGTGCAATCGGGCAGTGTCATAGAATGTAATCGTTTCTTTTTTTCCATTAAAAAGTATTCCTTGAGGTATTTAAGAGCGGTAACCTGGTGCAGTTTTATCAATACAGCTGAAAATTAGTTTATCACCAAAAATTACGCTGCCCGATTGCACTAGTTCATGGAAGAGTATTGTGTTCAATTCTGGGCACCACATTTTAGGAAGGATGTCAAGGCCTCAGAGAGGATGCAGAAGAGATTTACTAGAATGGTGCCTGGGATGAGAGACTGGAGAAGCTGGGGTTGTCCTTTTTAATAAGGGTGTGAAGTCCTCCACCTGTGAGTACCCTGATTTAAAATCACTGAAAATTACTTTTAAAACTATACTGAACCATTTAGTTGTTTAATTGGTGTACACTAGTCAGTTTCTTAGCAAATTAAATTTTTTTGATATGAAAAAACTTTAAAAACGTGCCTAAGATAATGAGCACAATTTGAAGAGTCTTCGCGAACCAGCACAATCGGCGGAATCTCCCAATGACCACCTGGGGGTGTGGCCAGTTTCGTGGGCGTGGCCTGAATTGAATCTTGAACCAGCGTAAAAGATCAAGGAAAACACAAGCGTAAGTGGTTTTAGACATAACTCACCTACCTTTTAAATTCCACGATCTTTTGCGCTGGTTCGGCCGATTCTGCCCGGATTGCTCTGGAATCTGGGCACAAAATTAGTGGAAACAAACATTTTCTGCATATGTTAAGTAAACAACGTAGGTTTGAGCACCGAAAGTTCACCAAAATATATGCTGAAACTTGTTCACAATCAGCAATATTATAGGCAAAATTATAACCATAATTTTAAAAATATAATAATAAAATTTAGTAACAAAGTATGTCATACAAATTTCTCATTTTAATAATATTTCCCACTGGTTCCAGCTAGATTTCTCTTAACATTTCTGGAGTTTGAATATGGTTAAGACAACTGTCTTATGATGACTACCTTTAACCCTGCTCTAATTCTTTAAACTAGACATTTTCAGAGTCACAATTAAATCAACATATTTATGAAACTAAACTCCAGGAATAATCCCAATAAAAATGTAGATTCTCCTTTAATAAATTTATCCTTTTCAAGTAATACAATTTTAAAATATTCATATTTTAAAAAAACATTGGACACATAATGGAAAATAAGGCCAAGAAATCTCCTAAATTGTACATAAATGCCAATGGCTTGTCTATTTTAAGCAAACCACAATAATGTTATCTTTTTTCATCATCATTAAACAAGATTAAGCAAAGCATATTAAGCAGAAAAATACAAACATAATTTGACTGCAATCACCGTGCTGTGCAACTGTGACAGTTAGCACACATTTCCCAGGCTAATCTGGCTGTTAATTTTAGAGGCAAATGTAACTTCAAGCACAGAACGCTCTACAACTTTTGGCAACTGCACTAAACTAGGAATGTAGTAATGGTGAAATCAGATCCTTGAAGGACTACCCTAATGTGGAAAATGTTAAGCATAGAAAATGTGACAGGATTAGCACGATGACTGCATTAATTAACAAAGTGCTGTATGTTTCATACAACTATAAAGTAGCCAATGTCTCTTGTTTGGCTCCAAGAAACATTAACATCTATAATCTGCACTCCTTTGCCCTAACTTCCTAAAGCAAACCTCATTTAAGAATACCCTAGTGCAAAAGACCCATCACTCATTCGCCCCCCCCCACCTCAAAACAAATATATTTTGACGGCTGCATTCAAAGTGGAATGGAGCTTCGTTAACTGAATGTATGATTTGATTCTGTCATTCTCAAATTACCCTGATGAAAGGCAGAAAAAAAAATCTACATTTGCAACGGAGAACTAACTAATGTGAGTTACTAACACAAGCAAGGATTCAAATTGAATCATTGTTTCCTTTGTTGGCTCAGAGGCCCCAGTGAAACTGAAAATACTTCTCAATCCAAAATGGCTCTTCATAGCTAATGAGTTCAAAAAAAAAAATCCCTTTACCACACCGACTTAAAGGTTACCGAAGCGTCTGATAACCTCATAAACATTATGCCAGTTATTTTGGAATGAGCCATAGAGGGCACTAGTGTAACATCAACAAACCACGGAGAAAAAAGATGCCCCATACAAAATACACTGACCTAGTGAAATGCATGTGTATAGTACAGAAATCCTAGTATGCAAATAAAATGCATAAGTAGTATCCAGAAATCCTAGTATAAAAATAATGTAGATCTGAGAATTAGCCATTTTACAACAAATATTGCTTAATATTTCTGAAAATGGCCATTTTTATGTGGCAGCCGTTCTCGCTGTTCTTTTTAACACAAGCAAAACACTTCAGCATCCTTTAAAATGACGTACTTTATTAGTTATAAATATTTCATTTATTCCTCTGAGACTACAGCAGCATGTTCAAAAGTAATATATTAGAATTTACCATATTCTGAATACACTGTAAACAGATTTTTCTGTAAATGCTGTTGTAGACTGCAGTATGTGTTTTGTCAAATACTTTTTTGGAATCAAAATACATGGGAAAAATATTTTCTATTTCCCAGAAGTCCTTCAACCCACAAAGGATATTTGAGTTTATGACGTTGAGTTAGAATATAAGTGTATATTCAGCGCAAGTATATTCAGTTTGCATATAAAAAGGAACATTCTGCTCTATCAAACAGGAAATAATAGGATATCGCCATGTACGCTAACTATCTATGGGCTAAGATATTTCATGAGTTTTAGGATTAAATATATCACAGTCCTTCTGCAGTGGATCCAAGGTCCCAATACTGTGTGCGTAAAATTGTTTTTAAAAAGCCGTTTTGCCATTTGTGTGGAGTACTTTGTGTGTGTTTATCGGATTGTTTAAAACTACTGTATTCCATTTAATCAGTTAAGATGCACAGAATTAAGCTGTAAGATGCAACTTGTAGATATGGGGGAAAAAAAGTTGATTTATAAAGCAGTATAGATTTCAAAATCTTGTAACCCTTTTACAACAATGCTCTTCACACTGCTGTGCTCAGTCCCCAGCCAGTAAATTGAATGTGCAATGAGAACTGAACATTACAAGTAAAATACAGTGCTGTGGCCATGACTTTGGTTGTATCTTACTGAGTATGTGTACAGTGGAATCAAATCATTATGTAATAGGTTGGGGAGACAAAAATGAATTACACAAAACAGAACTCCTTAAATACAGGTATGGTGACAAATATCAGGACAAGGCTGCAAATCTGCATGCACTAGCTACATGGCATGCTATTTCCATGTAACATGCAGTAAAATTAATCCGATAGTTCAATTCATGGTTTCATCTTCAGCAGAATAAACAAATTTTCTGGAAATAGAAAGGGTGTTTCAGCCCAACAAGCCCGTCACTTTTTCATATGTCAACTCCATCTATCTACCTTCTCACCATATCCCTCAAATCTTTTCTTTTGAGAAAACCATCCAGTTGTCTCTTGAACCCATTTGCACTGTCTGTTTCAATGATATTCCCTGGTAACATTCCAGAACTCTATCACCTTTTGGTTGGAAAAGCTCCTCGTGTCTTTCCCTCTTATTCGCATCTTCCTGTGGTTTGTTTGCTTATACTCTGCCTCCGCTTCATGTGAGCACCCACTACCAAACCAGTGAGACATTATTTTATGTCCTACAGCAGCCAGCCTTGTGGCTTCTTTGAGTGAAATTCAGAATTAGTCTTTAATTAGGGTCAGTGATATTCTGTGGTCTGTCACCACCCACTCACAGCCAGCAAGCAGCAGAACATTTCATCCCATCATTCTTGGTCAGAGCTATATGGAACAAAAAATATAGACTGGAGTGCATTTCAAGGATGAACATTTCTCATTATTCAAAAGGACATTGCAAAACCAACAACTAGAGCAACATTCTTGCTTTTTATATACATAAAATGTGATACAACTTCTCTATTGTTCAACATAAATAAAATATAACACATCTGTAGTAATTCAACCTGCAAGAGCCTGTCATACAGACCCAATCCTCTCATCTCTTTCCCAACTAACATTCCTCACCTTCTCTTCTGGTATCTAATTCTGGGTACCCTACCCGCCTGAACCATTTCTCCTTTTTTTAGTCCAATACCACTGGCAGCTTTTCAGTCTTTCACATAACTTTACTTCTAAAATGGTCTTGCAGCCACAGCACTGGCTGAGAAATTCCTGTTAAGAACTTAACAGCACAAGTCAGTTTACTATCACCACTGCGGAATGTACTGCTAACAAGAAATTATTCTTATGGGTAGTTAAAGCAGACCTGAAGTAGCCAATAATGGCAACACTCAAGTCTTAAAACCTGGGTGGTCTGAATGCAATTTCTGGCACTTTAAAATTATACCCATTAACGCAAACACAAAGTGACTATAATGATAGCTAGCATTTTACTTCACCATTGATTTTAATTAGAGATGACTTCACATTAAAAGATCAATTACAGGAGATCAACAATGTCCCCACTAGAATGATTTGTACAGGGACACATCATTACATCTTTTATTCTGGTTAAATCGCACAGGTTTGGATTCTTGCAATAGGTGGGGTTACGGAGTTACCGCCAACAGTAATTCTCATTCTTTAAAAAAAAACTGTACCCAGCTATTTACCACTGCCCATCTTAAACTCCCCATTACAGATTTTAAATTTCTCTGGCAGCAGTCTGCCATTATTTAAGTAAAAAATATGGATACCACCAGGCATGGGCAGAAGGTACAGCCCTGCATCGAAGTGCAGGCCAGCTGGAAAAACTAAAATACATCGTTTCAACTCCAGCCTCCCCCCCCCCCCCAAATACTGTTTAAGCACACAGCTGGATATCTGGCTTGGTGAGAACAAGACTCCAGCCTTGTCCAATTAGAGAAAGGCTGTTTTATTTTAAACAGTACTTCAGCCATGTGGCGTTGATGAAAACCTCCGGTTTCCCTGATTTGCTGACGTACCTTTGATTACCTTATTATATCCAGACTGATGGCAACTGAGGAGATGCCACCAGGTAAATTGGTTTTACCTGATGGCTATTGTTACCACCAGGTAAAACACAAAGGCAAACAGATTTACTATCCTGTGGGAAATCCAGCCCCTGATTACTTAATCAGTGTTTAAATTAAGAATCCAACAGCTCCAATTACAAGAATGAAACAATTAAATCAGATTGCTCACTTGGTACTGTAAGGAGCTGCACCTCTTACACTGAAGTATTATTAACAGAAGTGCCCAAAAGGCTTGCACATTAACTTCCGCTAAAATATTTTCCCTCACTTTTGCTGGTAGTCACGTCTGCTTTTCACTTTCAAATACAAGTAGAACCTGTGCAATTGAAATAAACATAAATTAAAGTTTCACATTTTATTTTCTATTAAAATGTAAATATTGTTTCTTCCCCCTTTTTCTGAAGATCTGCCAGACATCTTCAAGAATATGTAGTCAGCGACTGGTAACTAAAATCCGAATGGGAACCATTCAACACCCCATTAGTAAGTTTTTTAAACAGGAAAAGAGCTGAAGGGAATGAGTAAAACTGGAAACTCATACTTCACATTCTGTGATCTCCCTGATAAAGGCAGGAAATGTGTGTTTATCAAACTGGCTGCTAGTGCACAGTTCACTTGGAGTCTGGTAAACAATACATGTCTAACCATTCCATGGCCACGTGAGATTCTCAGAGACCCAGGCCATCATATATTACAGACAAGGTCATGGCAGCAGTGCCCTGGAAATGCAAAATTAGGAAAACCTGGCAATCAGCAAGTTTAAACTGATGAGTAAAGCCTCAAGGCTTTCTCACACCATCCATAGCCAGCCAGCCTCCATGTCTGTCTGAGTATTCGTATCAATACAATTAAAATCTAGCAGGGAAGAAAATCTTGCACCGTTACAACAGCAACTCTTCTAAACACACAATATTGGATGGTTCTTATGAAAGGAAAAAAATCTGCATGATTTAATGCAGCTTTCAGTCTGATAGGAGGTTGAGTGCATTGGTAAAACAACAGTGCCATTTCAAATACCTATTTCTGTGCATAGGAACTATAATCCTCGTCGTTAGCCCTGTCACACATGCCTCTGAAATTTTTCTTTTCTCTTTCATGTTGTCACTTCATAAGCCTTTTGTGAGACTTTTTTCAGCTGGGAGGCAGGATCCAAAGCTGTGGTCTCCTACACAGCCAATAAGGGTGCGCTAGTGATCAGTAGGTGCGCTTGTAATGGATATTGCCTTTAGCTCTCCCTCCGCCCCTCCCCAAAACACTCTACTCTTCCGCCTAACCAATAGCTAAAGATAATAAATAGAACATAGATTCTCACACATTTCCCATGTTGCAAAATGTTGAATTCAGTCAGGTGACAGAGAGAGGCCCCCAGTAGAAATTTTGTACTTTCCTACATTGACAGAAGTAAAATTGGAATACCAACTTGCATTGCTCTCATGTACCTCCAAGCACCCAGCTCAACATGGCACAGGCACAGGCCTGGAACCAGACTGTCTGTCCACCTACTCAACAAAGCAATATTATTTGCTGTAGAGAAATCTCAACTGGGAATGGAAAGACATGAATATATTCTCCCACCACCAAAAACCCCCCATCCAGGATTTAAGCACAACATTTAGGCTGAGACCTCAATGCAATACTGAGGGGATGCTACACTATCAGAGGTTCTGTCTTACAGGTAAGTTATTAAACTGAGGCCCCATCTGCCTACTCGGCTGTACATTAAAGATCCTATGACACTATTTGAACAAGAGCAGGGAGTTCTCCTGGTGTCTTGGCCAACATTCCTCCTTATCTCATGTACTGCTTGCGGGATTTTGTTATGCTCAAATCGGCTGCTGCATTTGTCTGCATCACAACAGTGACTGCACTTCAAAAGTAATTAATTGGCTGTGAAACACTTTGGCTCTCCCAAGGATGTGATGCAGTGCTATATAAATGCAAGTTCTTTCTTTCTACTTATATAAAGATGCATATTTGAAAACAAAGCATAAAAAAGTATACCAATTGTAATGGTAGAGTGCTTTATGGTTTAATGAAGTCCCATATTTACCTGTCAGAATAAGTCTCATCTGCCCACACGAATGAAAGGGTTCAATATAAAATCAGTTTAGTAATCTCAACCGAGTTTCTAGTGGGTATAGATCCACCAAATTATCAATCTTCATCCTGCCTGCTGACCATAGCTGGTGTGGGAAATAGAAAAATGTCACCCTGATGCTATAAATCCTTGTGAGGTTTAGACACAATGTTGGGGCAGAGTGGGGGAGCTTTACCTGTACCTGACTTGGGAGTGGCTGATGCCAACACTGGATACCTGTAACAGAAGTAATCCATTCTCAGTAGCAGTCTCCTTGGCCCCAACGGGCATAAAAATTTATACAAAGAAAAAGTCAGCGATATTGAACTCTCTTTCAAGCACAGCAACCATCGTAAGAATTATGGCATAATTTGTATCTGTTTACAGCAGGTAAACATCAGTACTACCAATATCAAGTTTGCATTCATAGTTAGTGATCAAAGTAAGTATAAAACACACATCCCACCTCCGTATTGCAATCACACAGATGCAATAAACATTGCAAACCTGAAAGGTGAGAATAGATCAAAACAAGAAGTAGCATTTGCAAACCATGCATAATACAATCACTTCTAGTACAAGAGTTACCTTATGTTGCCAAAACAAAAGACTATATCACTCAGACTGCACACCTGTACTGTCAAATCTAGTTCAAGGACGTTTATAGTTAGTCATTGTACAGCATCCTCAAGACACTATCTTTGGATCATGTGCATACAGAGTGAAGACTTATTAGATTCTGTGCTAGAGCTATGCATCAATGTCTGTCTTTGTGCTATCATCATTAACACTATTGAAATCTTCACTCCAGTGCCTAATTTGTTTGTGGAACATTTAGATAACTACTGACAAACACTACCTCAGCTGAAGATAAATAACAGAAACAGATATTATGGTCTTGAAACAACTTTTGTGGAAATTCTTTACTTTAAGCCACACTGTACAATTATGGTACAAAAAAAGCCTTTAAATCTTGTGTTATTATAATGTCTTACTGAGACTTCTCCCAAAAGGAGAGGTTCAGGAAAAGGTTTCGAAAATTTGGAAGGGTGGAGAGTAAAGCATTTACTGTACAAGTATAACTTCCTTCCTGATGCCTTGCTGCAATAAGGTGGCACTGAGTCATACAGGCCAGAAAGGTAATAGTCCTGATTTGTGCTGAGTTTGCCAATCGCAACCTGGGCTACAAGAGCATTACAGTTAGTCTTAGGTATCCTTAATTAGGCACGGGTTAAAACATCTGCCAGGGTTCTCGCCTGGTGACAACAGAGGCAAACACAATTTTCAGCTGGAATCTGATCAGTAGCTAGCTGAAATCCTGCCAGAATGTGTGTGTGTGTGTGTGTGTGTGTGTGTTTGCTGTCATCAGGTGAGGACAGGATGAGGATCAGCTGTGATGCCCTCAGCATTTGAATAGCTCGCTCATTGTCCACATACAAATAATATGCATTTGTACAGGAGCAAGAGGGACACTGGTCGCACCTGAATCAGATGCCAGCAATAGCCACCAATTTGAGAAGAGGGCGAGAGGACAAATAAAAAACACACCCACACAACCCACCAGAAACAAATGGGGAAACGTCATAGCATGTGGGTGAATGGCCTCTTCTATGGACTTTTAATACAGGAAAAACTTTTTGACTCTGCCATGAAGAGAAAACTATTGTGTGCACAAATAGTTTTCTGGCCACATAGCAGAACTTCTAAAGCATCTGTTGCTAACTAGATACATAACTGTCTGATAAATGATTAATTAAAAAATTAAAGGATCAAGCTATTTCCTGGCCTGAATAGCTGAAAATTTACAACACTAATTAACCTTTTCCCAGTTGGCTGTAATTATTCGGAAAACCTGAACACACTAATAATTCTTGTGTCTTTGCAATTTAAAAAAAGAATTTTAAATATTTTGATGATTAATTATTTGTCCAATTTTAAGTCACGCAGCACAGTAAGTGTAAAAGCGAAGTGTGCTTCAAAAGAACAGACTCCTGTTGCTGAGCAATACAAAGAATTCACAAACAACATAATCCTCCATCAATATCCACTGCCATATCCATGTCGAGGTTTCCGCAAACATATTTGTACTGTACCTGCTGTGAAATCAGTAGCAATTTTAATTACTTTTGCAAACCAGACAAGAAGGCAATGTTTACCAAGGAGAAGGGGAGACGGTCCAAACATATCTGCATTTGAGCTACATAAAATCCGCAGCAGGTTCCCAATACTGAGCAGTATTTTTAAAGGATATTAGCAAGAATGAGACAGAGCTTTTCACAGATCAACTATTAATTCCTTGGGTTTTTTAAATAGATACAAGTGTCTTTTTTCTTTCTTTTGTGCAAGACGAATGGTTTTTACTACCTGATGCCTTGTCCACAACAAAAGACTGTAATCGTATTACTGCAAATCTGGCAAGCATTCAAGTGAATTTTAAATTATAAAAAAAAATTGTTACAGCAGTTAACACAGTGTGAAACAATTCTATTATCGAGTCATCCCTATTAAGCAAACACTATGGGGCGAATAAATGTTCTCATCAAGGGATGTCTATTCGCTGCCATGTTCTGTATTTCTCTAACTGATGCCTTCATTTCAAATTTCCAAAACATTCATGTATAGTCCCACAGGCTTACCTACCCTTTAACCAATGCATCCTAACTGTTTTTAAACTGTGCTTAAAGTATTCTGAATATTGTGAGTAAATCTAGCTCCTTCACCACTACCATAAGCTCAAGCATACAATTTCAGTGCATCACATCACCTCCAGTTCCATAAAATTCCTCATCAATGCAGTGCACTTAAAATGCATAAACTTAATTTAAACATAAAATGTTCCTCAGGAATGTATCTCTTCAAAGTGTTGAACATTTTCAACTGAGAGCAGAAGTAAAAGTTACAGCAATTTGTATTGCTAGAGTGTTTTTAAGGTAGCAAATTGTCCTAAGCTAGCAATCTTATTTTTAATGACGCCTTCTTGTAGATGATAATTTTCATCAGTACTTCGATAGGCAGCAAGGTCAGATCCACATGTGCATAGAGGAAACAATAAGACACTGATGTTTATAGAATGATGAGCTGTATAAATACTTTATAGAAATGGTGAAATTGTACTCATTAAGGTGACATGTTCATGGTGGAAAATGAACACTTTTCCATCCTGGTACCCAAGCACTCCTAGCTCAGGTAGAATCATAGAATGGTTACAGTACAGAAAGAGGCCATTCGGCCCATTGAGCCCAAGCCGGCTCTTTGTAAGAGCAATCCAGTTAGTCCCATTCCCCCACTCTTTTCCTGTAGTCCTGCAAATTTTTTCCCTTCAAGTATTTATCCAATTCCTTTTTGAAAGCCACGATTGAATCTGCTTCCACCACCCTTTCAGGCAGCGCATTCCAGATCATAACTACTCGCTGCATAAAATATATTTTCCTCATGTCGCCTTTGATTCTTTTACCAATCATCTTAAATCTGTGCCCTCTGGCTCTCGATCCTTCTGCCAATGGGTACAGTTTCTCTTTATTTACTTTATCTAAACCCTTCATGATTTTGAACACTTCTATCAAATCTCCTCTCAGGTAAAGCACAGGTTATATGCAGGACAAAAAAGTTATATGCACCTTCCAAACTACTCCTAACAATGTGCCTGCAACCTTCCCCAATCACACCAATGTGAATTTTCTATTTCTTGTACCATTCGTCCCAGCCGGCTGATGACTCAGGCAATCCGACAACTCAAGCCGTCAATGTGCTTTCACCATTACTGGCCTGAATGGATCTTCCCTTAGCACTGGGCAATTTTTGGTCAGACTGGCAAAATGTGATTTTGAACTAATTGCAAAATACACACATGTGGAATTGCTTTAAAGTCCCATACACAACTTCTGAGCAACTGTGCATGTGTGAATCTTGCACAATTACAATTTCCGTGCTGCTGCTATATTCATCACACAGTATAACCTAGGCAGCTTTGACATCAAAGGCAACAACTGAATTCATGAATATAAGTGCGCCAACTAGTGCCAAATTAACTGATTATTTATCTCATTGCTGCTCATGGTACCTTGTTGTGTGCAACTTAGCGGCTGCGTTTTCCTATATAACAATGGGGACGACACTTAGAAAGCAATTCATTGACTGTGAAATGCTTTGGGACATCCTGAGGATGAGAAAGGTGCTATATAAATGCAAGTTCCTTTTCTTTCAACTTCTAGGCACAGTTCACAACTTCTAGGAACTCATTTCAGACATCTCAAACTCGTTCAGTTGTGTAATCTTGCAGCCATCTTACAGCAAAAACTTTTATCCAATCATTCTGGGGTGAATAACAGCAGCTTTGATGCATTTGATTTAAATTTTAATTTACGCAAGTTATAGTGGTCTATTAATTTAAGTAATAAACAATGCAATTGATACACACCAACTACAAAGTTATTTTTTGAAGACAGAACAAAAATTATTTCAGCAATCAAAATCATGGAGCAGTCTGATGGGGGTTCACCAGAGGGTTAGGTCATGGATTCAAGCTCACAATTCTCCATGTGTCGAGATCCTGATCTGAGCCAGACCTTCAGGTAGATGCACTGAGAGGTGAGCTAACATCCTGTGGACATTCAGAAATGTCAGGGCTGAGTCAGCTTAGCCTGTCAATAGACACTTCAGAGAACTTCTTATAGTCCAACATTAGCAAAGTTCTGGGACAAGTCACTAGCCCAGGGAAATGGCCTGTTGATTAATTATTTGTCCAATGGGACAAAAAGTGGATGAGGTCTCTAAAAGGCAGGTGATCCATTCTGCCACATATCGCCTAGGTGGTGAAGGTGCAAATGATTCCCAGTGAGTTTTACAACCTCAGCTATGCCTTGATAAGATGCAAAGCAGAGGCCACTGTTGCCATGCACAAATGCGTAGGCTTCAAGGAGCTCCTGAACATTTACCTGACGAAGGAGGAAGCCTCCGAAAGCTTGTGAATTTAAAATAAAATTGCTGGACTATAACTTGGTGTTGTAAAATTGTTTACAATTGTCAACCCCAGTCCATCACCGGCATCTCCACATCATGCACAAATGAGGGAGAGAAAATCCAGAGGGTCAGTTGCATTCAACATTGAGCAACCTACACCAACAACAACTTACATTTATATAGCGTCTTCAATGTAGTAAAATGTCCCAAGGCACTTTACAGGAGTGCAATCAGCCAAAAACTGACAACCCGAGCCAAAGAAAGAGACATTAGGACAGATGATCAACAACTTGATCGAAGAGGTAAGTTTTAAGAAGTGATTTGAAGAGAGGAAATTACAGATCTTAGGGCCTAGAGAGCTGAAGGCATTGCCACCAATGGTGGGGTGAAGGAAGTGGGGGATGCACAAGAAGCCAGAGTTTTCACAGGATTGTTACAGAGATAGGGAGGAGCGGGGCCATGGAGAGATTTGAATATGCGGATGAGAATTTTAAAACTGAGGCAATGCTAGATTGATTGTAATCAGTTACTGATATTAACAGGAGAGGTCTGGAGCAGTTCTAGAGGCTATTACTTAGCCAGAATAGATTAATGAAGTGCCTGGGTAATGGATTCTTTAAGGATAGGGGTACAGAAGTGAAGCAGAAGAAAAAAAAAGATTAAAACATTTAAATGCATCGTTTTTTTAATGGATTCACTGGCCACTGCACAGATACTTTAATGATCAAAGTAACATTTTTGTTGTTTAACATGTCTGAAAAAAGGAAATTGTTCCAAAAACTATTGTTCCAAAAATGAGTTTGTTCTGTTAGGCCTGGGATACTGAAACTGGGTTTGATCCAAATGATCTCCTGAGCAAAAGCAGGAGAGCAGGAAATTCCTCTTTTAATATACGAGCCTGTAATTAACAAGCCATTAACAGAATCACCCAGCTTTGAAACATACAATTTCATTAGCACATCTTGAATCATGGAGACAAACTAGCATTCTCCCATTTTTTGTTAAAGGGAACTATGTCATTAAAGGATATTTGCAGGTTTTCGGTTTGACTACTTAGTAAAATTTGGTGCTGATTTAATTAAATACATCAAACACCCTGGACATTAGCAAAAGGAAAGAATGGCAATTAAGATCCTGAACTAATGAAGTATCCTCAAGGAATTTCAATGCAACCTGTTGTGGACCTGAAAGCAATTAAGTTAGTCTGCACAAGTGAAGATAAAGTGCTTAGCAGGGGGAAAAAAGTAATTATGAAGACCTAGTGCATAGCACTACTGTGTGATTTTTCATGCTCAAAGTGGAATCATTTTTATTTAAAGTGTGGCATTTTTTATGCAGTGTTGTGAATCAACTGGTAAGTGTCGACCTCAGGCAAACACATACCTGCTCTAATTGTGGAATGCCCCTTCACAAACCACATCCTATTCACTTTTTACCGTGGAAAATTTCTGATCCAAGCATAACATAATCTACAATTATTGAGTTTTCATTTTCTATCACATTAATAAGCCATTTATACTACATTGTTGGATTAACATAAAATGGTTTTGATTTTGGTTTGTTTTAAGGTAGTGTGTAATTTGGGTGTGAAGTCACAAGTGGTGTGAGACTATCTCTAGAAAGTGATCTCACACCATTTTGGCATCACACCCACTGCAGCATAACTGCAAGTTCATTGCACAGTGACGTTCAAAATATTGATCACCATGGGAATTTTTTATACTTCATTTGTTAATACAAATTGAGCGGTCCAGTCGTCTCTCTCCCAACGTTGAAATTTAGATTGTCGTTGAGCAACACTCTGCAGATCATGCTCACAGAGAGCAGGCCACAAATTGCCCCAACCTGGTCTCAGATCAGTACTTGTAATGTAACAACATTCTAAATATAATCAACCCACTGCTAAATGTCACCTAGACACTGCAGCACATTTTAACAGTGTTGTGAAAAATAAATTAAATTGTTTTATGTTTACATTGAATTACTGAACCAATTATTAACTGAAATGCAGTACAAAGATTTTTGGCTCCTTTTGTCTGCAAATCATATAAATGCAGATTCAGGATAAAATACCTTGGGAAAGTACACACTTATCAAGGTTGAACAAATGCAAACATACTACAAAATACAAAATAGAACTTGTATCAAATCAGCATTTATCATTCTTCAGTAGCAATCTGCAACATGTGCACTTTGATTCATGTACTCAAGATCAAACAGAAGGCAGTAAAATATGTATTTGTTCAAATACTATCATTCCTTGCGAGAAAGAGCTATGACAATAAAGTTCACTAATATTTACAAAAAAACCTACTTATCAACTGTTCCAAATATTCTCATCAATACCTTGATCTGCTTCAGAAGATGGTAGAGGTCTTCTACTTCATCCCCTTCACATTTGGTGTAGTCTCTCCCAATTGCTAGACTGCTACCTTGGATTGTGTGACGGTACAGTGGCAGGCCAATGGCTTCTGAATACAGATCTATAGCCTCGTGTCCCACTGTCTGATACATGTAACTGTCAAGCTCATCTGCAGGAATAAACAGTCAGTCAATAAGACAGTGGCTTAAGGAGAACCAAGACAGTGAACCTTGTTGACATTTGTACTCCTTTACTTATAAACTAAAAACAGAATATTTTCATATTTGTCAAAGCAAATGCTGTGCTTAAAATTTATATTTGAAGCAATACTTCAAAAAAATTAAAACTTTTTCATAAAATGCAGTATTTTGGATTCATCTGGTTCACTGTTTTGTCCCTGAGACTTGGATCATCCCTTTGGGGATCTGAACTGGCCTAGCCCTTTAAATCCATTTAGCCTTATGCCAAAGGTCTGAGTTATATTGAGCTTTCTTAAGCCATCACCTTGTCAAGTCCTTATAGTTTGCTGTTCACCTATTGTAAAGTTTGCTTGTTATTCTAAAGTTAATTCTCCTGCACCTCTAAAAATGCTCTGTTTATGTTTTTTTTATATGTTCTTGGGATGTGAGCGACTTTGGCAAGGCAGTTTTCACTGCCTATCCCTCGGTGCCCTGAAGGTCTTAAGAGTCAACTATGTAGTGTGGAATTGGACTCACATGTAGGCCGGACCAGTAGGAGTGGCAGGTTCCCTTTCCTGAAGGGAAGTAGTAAACAAGCTGAATTTTTACAGCAATCTTCTGGTGCTACGTCAAACATCACCAGATTTTTGGAATTCAATTTCGGAATTTGCTATAGTGGGATTTCATCTCATGACCTCTGTGTTCCCAGTTCACTAGGCCACCGTACCCATATAATTTCTGGCCTTTTTTTGCAATGTTATCATTTTATTTCCTGTTATGTCTTTAAAATTAAAAATAAATAAGTCACTAAGAAACTTTTTAAAAAGTAACTGCACTGACAGTTTTCTCACAGTATTTCCTTATTATTGCCTTAAATATATGTAACTCGTTCGTGGTTTTATAATAAATGTGCAGTAAATACAAAACTAGAGTACAATTCAAAATATTGTATATGAAGGAAGAGCCCCAGGTTGGTGCTGTAATATATTTGGCACGGGACTGTAGAATATGCCTTTATTCTGCAAGTTCATAATCTTGGCTTAGCCATTGAGTCAGGAGTAATCATAGAATCATAGAAGTTACAACATGGAAACAGGCCCTTCGGCCCAACATGTCCATGTCGCCCAGTTTATACCACTAAGCTAGTCCCAATTGCCTGCACTTGGCCCATATCCCTCTATACCCATCTTACCCATGTAACCGTCCAAATGCTTTTTAAAAGACAAAATTGTACCCGCCTCTACTACTGCCTCTGGCAGCTCGTTCCAGACACTCACCACCCTTTGAGTGAAAAAATTGCCCCTCTGGACCCTTTTGTATCTCTCCCCCTCACCTTAAATCTATGCCCCCTCGTTATAGACTCCCCTACCTTTGGGAAAAGATTTTGACTATCGACCTTATCTATGCCCCTCATTATTTTATAGACTTCTATAAGATCACCCCTTAACCTCCTACTCTCCAGGGAAAAAAGTCTCAGTCTATCTAACCTCTCCCTATAAGTCAAACCATCAAGTCCTGGTAGCATCCGAGTAAATCTTTTCTGCACTCTTTCTAGTTTAATAATATCCTTTCTATAATAGGGTGACCAGTAAGACGGGGTCATGCGTTTTTCCACAGGGTGGAAGGAGTGAAAACAAATCTAAGTGAGGAAACTCCAGGCATCTCTCATGCAACTTGTAGAAGCCAGTTACAAAGCAGAGGCCTCTTGGCCAGGAACTGGCATGTGACATGGAATGAACCTAAATGAAGGATAAAAATATCTAAATTATAACGGGAGAGGATGGGGAAGCGATATTGGAAATGTGTAAAACTTTTTTAAACAGGCTTTGTGTCAAACTCCAACTTCACCATGAAATCAGTGCAAGGGGTCAAACATCACACCCTTCCAAAATGTAAGACAGAGATCATGGCACAAGGTGTGTTGACTGCACCAGAAGTTACAATAGCTAACACCACGCTAGAAGTTGTACACAAGGTCTGCTACCTAGGATCAACTGTACTGGATAACTTATCCCTAGATAACAAGCTACTTTCACATCAGAATGGCAGCAACCACATTCGGCCAATTGACTAAGCATGTGTGGAATAATAGGAAATCGACATTGATCACCAAGAAATGGGTATACCAAACGTGTGGTCTGGGCACGTTGCTGTATGACAGCATGACCTGGAACACCTACAGCAGGCATGAGAGAAGGCTAAGCTCTTTCCACACCCGCTGTCTCTGCCGTATTCCAAATATCAAGTGGGAAAACAAAGTTCTTGACACCAAAGTACTCGAGGAAGCTAAGTTGCCAAATCTAATAACTTTTCTCAAACAGAGACGCCTCCGGTGGCTTGGTCATCTTTGTCAGATGGAAGATGGGTATATTCCAAAGGATCTCTTATATGGAGAACTTACAGGTGCTTCAGGGCCGCTGGGCCAACCGAGGCTCAGAGTCAAAAACATTTCATAGAATCATAGAATTGTTACAACACACAAGGAGGCCATTCGGCCCATCGAGCCTGCGCCGGCTCTTTGTAAGAGCAATCCAGTTAGTCCCATTCCCCCATTCTTTTCCTGTAGCCCTGCAAATTTTCTCTCTTCAAATATTTATCCAAATTCTTTTTGAAAGCCACGATTGAATCTGCATCCACCACTCTTTCAGACAGCGCATTCCAGATCATAACTAGTCGCTGCGTAAAAAAGTTTTCCTCGCGTCACCTTTGATTCTTTTGCCAATCACCTTAAACCTGTTTGCTAGTGGAACTTGAGAACTTTCAACATTGATACCACAAGCTGGAAAGGTATGGCTAACAACAGGGCACACTGGAGTGCTGCACTACATCAGGGTGTCACTAAAGCTGAAGAGAGATGGCTGAGAGAGAAGAATGAGAAGAGAGCAAAGAGGAAAGCACATCAGGCTTCAAGAGCCAATACTACGCAAGCTTCATCATCTGGCTCTGTGATTTACGCCTGCACCACCAGTGACAAGGACTGTCACACGAGAATTGGACTCTTTAGCCACTCACATTTGTTGTAGCATTAGCAAAGTAACTGGACTGCTTTGGGGCTTACACCAGTGTCTTTTGAGACAGACGGCTGCTATTCATGCTAGATATATATATATATCTCTCAAGGTCAAACAACATGGCTGCTGCAATAATAATAATAAAATTTACCATAAAAATTTGACCTTGTTGTTGCAGCTTTGAAAGTGGTGGTTACAACTGCAGTGCTCTACACATACTGATTTAGCACGATGTGTCACCAAACACGAAGCATTCCTAATGACTGCCATATTCTTCCCCCTCACAACTGATATGTATTTTAAGAAGAAATACCTCGCTGGTGTTCTTAAAATTACTCACAATAGTAGGAAGAAGGGGGAATAAGAATTAAAAAGAGAAATGGAGAGAAGGAGAAAGAAAGAGGGGAAAAAAGAGATAAAGACAGCTACAGAGAGACACCAACAAACAAGCAAGAATGACACAGATGAAAGGAAAAAGACAGCAACACGTATAGGAAGAATCATAGCAACAAAAAGGAATGAAAATACCTTATTAAAAAAACAAAATAAATGACACTGAAATTGAAGCAGTAGCCTAATACTGCACTGGAAGCTCAAAATTCAAAATGTCCACCCATATTTTGGAATAAGTAGTCAGCGCATGTCTGGAGCAGTTTTTTTTTACTATTCATTCTCGAGATCTGGGCATCGCTGGCAAGGCCTCATTTTTTGCCTATCCCTAGTTGCACTGAAAATGTGGTGGTGGGCTGCCTTCTTGAACTGCTTCAATCCTTGTGGTATTCTTTGTCGCAGTTTGATACAACTGAGTGGCTTGTTAGGCATCTTCAGAGGGCAGTTAAGAGTCAACCAAGTTGGTGTGGGACTGGAAGCACATATAGGCCAGACCAGGTAAGGACTGCAGGTTTACATTTGTGAAGGACATTAGTGAACCAGTTGAGTTTTTACGACAATCAGATAGCCTCACGGTCACTATTCCAGATTTTGTAAACTGAATTCAAATTCTCAAACTGCCATGGTGGGATTTGAACTCACGTTCTCTAGATTACTAGACTAGTAATATAACCAGTACATCTCAGCACTCTTGAAAGTATTATTTTTTAATTCCTTCTTTTTAAATTTCTTGACTTTGGGAGCTCATCAAGGGAAGGATGGGAAGAGAACACTTCCACCCTTAGCATTCCGAGGGCTGTTAGGAATGTTTGATAAAGCATGGATCGGTTGCAGAGTAAAGCTGTCTCTGCTTATTAGCAATATGCTTGAACCCTAACCTCAGAAAGACGCCTGAACTGTGCCACTGTGAATGCTTCCAGTTTCTGCACCAATACTCATTTTTAAATTTCAAAATATACCTCATTTCATAAAATTTAAGGATACACACAGTTCAATGTAAATACACAATTACAATTCAAAACAATACAGATAGTACACACTCCGATCCCGTCATTACAATTTAAAACATAGTACATATCTTCTAATACATTTTGTACAATACAAAGTGGGGTGGCCTTTCCCCTAGCCTTTGCGCAGGCTGCACCTCGCTTCAGTGCGCCCCACAGCACGTACTCCTGGACCTTGGAGTACGGCAGTTGGCAACACTCAGTCGTGGAAAGCACTTTCAGCTGGAAGACCAGCAGGTTTCGGGCAGACCAAAGGACCTCCTTCACCAAGTTAATGGTCTTGCTGCAGCAGTTGATATCTGTCTCGGTGTGCGTCCCGGGGAACAGCCCGTAGAGCACAGCGTCCTGTGTTGGGGATGAATCGGGACAGATGCCAATGCAACTCTCTCCACACTTTCTGCGTGAAGGGGCAGTCCACCAGGAGGTGGACGCCGGTCTCGTCCCCGCCGCAGCCTCGAGGGAAGCTCGTGGTGGTGGTGCTGAGATTCCATGCGTGTTGGAAAGGCCGCATTGGGAGGGCCCTACTGACCACCATCCAAACTACATCCTGGTGCCTGTTGGTCAGTTCCGGTGACGAGACGTTCTGCCAAGTGGCATCAACCGTCTAGTTGGGGATCTGCCTGATCGGATACACCCTCTCCTTTCCCTGCAGGACCCCCAGAACATTCAGTGTCGACCGTTGTCTGACGGACCTGTGGTCAAAGGGGTTCCTCCTCAGAAACTTCTCCATCTGGGACAGGTGGGGAGGGGAGGGGGGAGGAGACGATCCAGCTGGACGGGATGTCCTGCATCTGCTCGGCCAGCGTGGCCAGGACCAGTCTTCTCAGTGTGGTGGATAGGTAGAAACTCAGCACATAGTGACACTCTGTGTTTGTGTACTTGGGCTCTACACACATCCTGAGGCAGCCACACACAAAGGAGGCCATCAGGATCAGGGCGTTGCTGGGGATGCCCTTCCCCCCTTTGTCTTGAGGCTTGTGCATGGTGTCCTTGCAGACACGTTCTACCTTGGACCTCCAGACAAAGTGAAAGATGGCTTGGGTGACTGTGATGGTGACGGTGGAGAATAGGCCAGACTTTGGCCACGTAGAGCAACACCGCGTGCACTTAACACCTTATCAACAGGTTCCTGCCGGCAATGGAGAGGGTGCAGCCCCCCACCACGTTCCAAGCTTCTGTTTGACCTTGGTGATCCGTTCCTCCCAGTTCTTCGTGCAGGCCTGGGGTCCCCCTGAACCAGATCCCCAGCACCTTCAGGTAGTTGGACCCGACGGTGAAGGGGACAAAGGATCAGGTCTCCTAACTGCCAAAGAACATGGCCTCACTCTTACTGCGGTTCACTCTGGCCTGAGGCCAGCTTGAACTGATAACAGATGCCCATTAGTCTGTAGACCGACCGCTGATCAGAGCAGAAGACACTGACGTTGTCCATGTACAGGGAGGCCTTAACCTGACAGCCTCCGCTGCCTGGGATCGTCACCCCCGATACCTGCATCCTTTCTGATGGACGCGGCAAATGGCTCGATACAACACAAGAACAAGACCGCAAAGAGAAGACAGCCCTGCCTGACTCCAGATCTGATCGGAAAGTTCTCCGACTCCCACCCGTTGCTTATGACAGCACTACGGATGTCCACATAGAGCAGTCGGATCCAATTGTGGATTCCCTTCCCAAACCCCATTTTGGAGAGTACATCCAGCGTGTGCACGTGGAATATTCTGTCAAAGGCCTTCTTCCTGGTCCAAGCTGATGAGGCAGGTGTTCACCCCCATCCTGCATGTGGATGATCGCATCCTTGAGCAGCGCAAGGCCAGCAGAGATCTTCCTGCCGGGTACAGCACAGGTCTGATCCGGGTGGATCACTAGCTCCACAGCAGACTTGAGCCTGTCGGCGATGACCTTAGACAGAATCTTGTAGTCGACATTTAGCAAGATAATGGGTCACCAATTTCTGATTTATTCCCTCTCCCCTTTCCATTTCCACTTGTTGATGAGGATGATGATGCCTTTCCTCATGGGGGGTGACATGCTGCCTGCCAGAAGCATACTCCCGTACACGTCCAGTAGGTCCAGACCTATCCAGTCCCACAGAGCCGAATACAACTCAGCCATTAAGCCATCGCTTCCGGGAGTTCTACTCTTCTCGAAGGACCTGATGACCTTTGTCAGCTCATCCAAAGTCAGCGGCCGATCTATGCCCTCCTTTTCATTGTCCTCTAAGACCTCCATGATAGAGGACAGGAAGTACTGGGAGGCCATGATGTCTGTGGGCTTCACGTCATACAGCATAAAATGACTTGCTGATCCTCAGTATGTCGGCCTGTGAAGATGCCACCGGGCCATCTTCCTCCTTCAGGTTGCTGATTACAGAGGTCTCTCTGGAAGAGGCGCGAGCACGTCTTGTCCTGCTCTGGATTGGAAGATGATCTTTGAGGCCTCGGAGGTGAAGAGCGAGGCTTGCTGGCCTTTGGCCTCTCCGAGTTCCTCCTCGACATCGACCTCCATCGATTGCAGCCGCAGCAGATCCTGCTTGCTTTTCTAGATCTCCGACAATTCCCTGTCTCTCTCTCGCCTGCCTAACACCTTTGAGGATGAAGAACCTCTTGATGTTGGCCTTGATTACTTCCCGCCAGTGCACCGTGGAGTCAAAAAGGGGTTTTACGGTCTTCCAACCTGTGTAAACCCACCTTAGTTCCTCGTGTTCAGCTTCCATATCCCCCTGCCCGCCTGCCCTCTGGTCCTCCTGCGATTGACAGTCGGCCAATTAGGAGGCAATGGTCAAAGGACACTGACTGGATGTCGGTGAATCGGACCTTGAGCGTTGGGGACACAAATAGGAAGTCTATCCTGGAACAGACGGGCACATCTGGCCTGGACCAGATGTATCTCTGCGGCGCTCCGTCTGCGGGGTTGCTGAAGACGTCGCAAAGCTTTGAGTCTTTCACCGCTTCTATCAGGAGTTTAGACATGTTGTCCAGTATTCCGTCAACCCTGCTGGATCGTCCAGCCGCATCGATGATGCAGTTGAAGTCTCCGGCGACAACGACCAGCCTGGAGGACGCCAGTAGCATCGGTAGATGCTGGACAAACTCTAGCCGCTCACTCCTGAGGGTCCGGGCGACACATTGATCAGTTGGAGCGGGGCGTTCTTATACAGAACGTCTGCTATGAGCAGGCGGTCCTCCTAGCACCTCCTTAACCTCGGTAATGGCGAATTGGCCTCCTTGCAGCAGAATCCCCAGGCCCGAGGAACGACTTTCATTGCCTCCCACATCTTATGACCTCTGAGTGAGATTGGCAGTTTTGTGTCTGTGGCCTTTTATGTTACCTGTCAGCTTAGCTGAGTTGGTAACACATTCACCTCTGAGTCAGAGGATGTAAATTCAAGCCCCACTCCAGGATTTGAGTACATAAACCAGGCTGACATTCCAGTTCAGTACTGAGGGAATAGTTCCAGAGGTCCCGTGATTTGGAAGCCCCATCTACCTGTTCCAATCGTTCATGTGGATGTTAAAGATCTCATGGTACTATTTAAAAAGCAGCAATTTCTCTGTGTACCCTTAACCAATAGCACCAAAAAAAGATTAACTGGTTGTACAATTCCCGCAAAGTAGCTGTCAAGTTTATCCACATAACAACAGTCACTGCACTTCAAAAATAATTCATTCAAGTGCTTTGAGATGTGATAAGGTGCTATATAAATACACATCTTTCTTTTCTGTCTACCACTGTCAACTGATTTGAGTCTGCTGAAACTCGTTTCATACAGAACCAGCAGAGATACTTTCATCACATGATTCTGGACTGGATTGAAACTGAGGTAACAGTGTGTTAATCCACTGTGCCACACATTTAACTCCCCCATATTTTTAATACTTATTTTTGCTTAAATAGTATCGCTGTTGTCATCACAGGGGAACTTTCAGGTAGCAGTTACTGAGCCTGACAAAAGGATTAACGTGAAGAGATCCCTGAAGTACCCCATGTTAATGATTTCATTTACTGATGCTAATTTCACTTCAAGACACTCATGAGACCAATAACTCGTCCAAACCAGCTTCATCAATGATGTCACTATATCTCATTGTTTCAACATACAGAAACAAAAATGGGAGAGCAAAATTGAGAGGTTGATAAAGCTAATCATAGATAATAATTTTTTTTTAAAAAAGAACTGATGTTAAAATTCTCTCTTTAAAATACTATCTTCTACCATTGGAACTGTGAAGTGTGATTTTACCACTCTTATTTGAATTTTCACTCTGCTTGATTTTGTTAATAGTTTATTTCCTCAGTAGATATCTCATTGTCTCTCAAATTGGCACATTAACGATGGTGAGATTCCATTCCACCTCAATGTCTTCATGAAATGATAAAGATCTTTTACCAAGACCCATTTAATAATAGGAAAATAATATATCTCTCTTATGTAGGGGCCAAGTTTCCTTTCAGCATTCAAAATCTTGAAACTAAATTACTCTGGTCCAATCATTTTATATAAGGAAAAAAATAAAGAACTTGCATTTATTTAGCGTGTTTCACAACCTCAGGACCCAAAGCGCTTTACAGCCAATGAAGTACTTTTGAAGTGTAGGTCACTGTTTTAGTGTAGGAAATGCTGCAGCCTATTTGTACACAGGAAGGTCCCACAAACTGCAATGAGGTAAATAACCAGATAAACTGTTTCAATGATGTTTTTTTTTAATTAGTTCTTGAGATATGGGTGTTGCTGGCAAGGCTGGCATTTTATTGCCGATTCCATACCTGCCCGTAAGGTGGTAGTGGGCCTTCTTCTTGAACCGCTGCAGTCCATGTGGTGAACGTACTCTCACAATGCTGTTAGGTAGGGAGTTCCAGGACTTTGACTCAGCGACAATGATTGAATGACGAAATATGTACAAGTCAGGATGGAGTGCGACTTCCGAGAGGAACTTGGAGGGGATGGTGTTCCCATGCACCTGCTGCCCTTGTCCTTCTAGGTGGTGGAGGTCACGGGTTTAGGAAGTGCTGCCAAAGAAGCTTTGGTGACTTGCTGCAGAGGCATCCTGTAGATAGTACACACTGCAGCCACAGTACGCCGGTGGTAGAGAAAGGGGATGTTTAAGCTGGTGAATGGGGTGCTGATTGAGCGGACTGCTTTATCCTGGATGGTGTTGAACTTCTTGAGTATGGTTGCAACTGCACACATCCAGGTAAGTAGACAGTATTCCATCAAACTCCTGACTTGTGCCTTGTAGGTGGTGGAGAGGCTTGAGAGAGTCAGGTGGTAAGTCACTCCTCACAGAATACCCAGTCTCTGACCTGCTCTAGTAGCCACAGCATTTATGTGGCTGGTCCAGTTTAGTTTCTGATCAATGGTGACCCCATTGTTGATGGTGAGGGATTCGACATTGATAATGCCATTGAATGTCATGGGGAGGCGGTTAGGCTCTTTCTTATTGGAAATGCCACTTGTGTGGCACGAATGTTACTTGCCATTTATCAGTCCAAGCCTAGATGTTATCCAGGTCTAGCTGTTTGTGGGTACGGACCACTTCATTGCCTGAGGAATTGCGAATGGAGCTGATAGTTGTGCAATCATCAGCAAACAGCTCCACTTCTGATCTTATGATGGAGGGAAGATCATTGATGAAGCAGCTAAAGATAGTTGGGCCTAGGAGACTGCCCTGAGGAATTCCTACAGCAATGTTCTAGGCATGAGATGATTGCTCTCCAACAACCACAACCATCTTCCTTTGTGCCAGGTATGACTCCAGCCATGGGAGGGTGTTCCCCAAGATCCCCATTGACTCTAGTTTCACTGGGGCTCCTTAGTGCCACACTCAGTCAAATGCTGCCTTGATGTCAAGGGCAATCACTTTCACCTCATCTCTGGAATTCAGCTCGTGTCCATGTATGGATCAAGGCTATGATGAGGTCCAGAACCAAGTGGTCCTGGCAGGACCCAAACTGGGCATGGTAAGCAGGTTATTGGTGAGTAAGGTGCCGCTTGATAGCAATGTTGATGGCTCCTTCCATCACTTTTTGGCCTGTATTCACTCAAGTTTAGAAGAATGAGAGGGGATCTCATTGAAACATATAAAATTCTGAAAGGGCTAGACAGACTGGATGCAGGGAGGATGTTTCCCCTGGCTGGGGGGTCCAGAACGAGGAGGTCACGGTCTCAGGATACGGGGTAGGACATTTAGGACTGAGATGAGGAGAAATTTCTTCACTCAAAGGGTGGTTAACCTGTAGAATTCTCTACCACAGAAGGCTGTGGAGGCCAAGTCACTGAATATATTTAAGAAGGAGCTAGATAGATTTCTAGACACAAAAGGCATCAAGGGGTATGGGGAGAGAGCAGGAATATGGTATTGAGATAGAGGATCAGCCATGATCATATTGAATGGCGGAGCAGGCTCGAGGGGCCGAATGGCCTACTCCTGCTCCTATTTTCTATATTTCTATGTTTGCTCACGATTGAGAGTAGACTGATAGGGAGAGAGATGGGCGAGTAACTACAGAATCACAGGGGATCAGTGGTAGGATGAGTGGTCAGGAGTGGGGATAAGAAATGAAAGGGGCATGGCAGCAGAGACGGCTGCTGAGATGGTCTCAATCTTAACCAGTGTGGCCTATTGTTGTCAGACCAATCACAATTCAACCTCTCTTTAAGCAATGGTAGTTTAGCAACTAAAAATAATTATATTCACATCACAGAAGAATGCTATAAATGGGAAAATTAAAATTAGCAAGGAATAATCTAGGGGCTAAGTACTTATTTCTACACTATAGTTCCCCTTTACGAACAGTAACTGTACTTGTGAACAATGCACACCACCTGCATGATCTACATATTTAATCTCCATCCACAAAGGAATTTACAACAGGTCAGGCAATGGATTGGTGCTTCTCCAGTTTGTTTACTTGGAGAATAGTGCACATGAGGTTGTGTAGTATACATCTATCTCCTATTGCAAGCTGTAAAGGGCAGTCCACATTGAAAAAAGCTGAATATCTGATGCATTGATGGAAAAGGCTTACCTTTGTGATCAACAGGTCTTAAATTAGCTAATGCCACAACTTCATGCCCAGCTGCCACACACTGCATCATATTGTAACAGCTGTCCTTTCCACCACTACAAAAAAAATTAAAGTCAATTTATTTTCACTAGATTGAAATAAGCCCATAAGCCACTCTGTCATCATCATCACTACATATTCAAACATAATGATGGTAAAGTATTTCAGCTCATTTGCAGTATTCAGACTTCACCTCATTACCTTGTTAAACATTTATGATGAGCAGCCACAAATGTTGATATCAACAACAACTTGCATTTATACAGGACCTTTAACGTAGAAAAATGTCCCAAGGTGCTTCAGAGAAGTGTAATCAGTCAAAATTCGACACCGAGCCAAGGAAAGAGATATTAGGAGGAATGACTAAAGGTTTAGTCAGAGGTAGGTTTTAAGTAGGTTCTTAAGGGAGGGGAGGGAGGTGGAAACAGTTAGGAAGGAAATTCCAGAGCTTAGGATCTAGATGGCTGAATGGTGGGACAAAGGAATTTTTGGGATGCCAGAGTTTGAGGAACGCAGATTTCTCAGCGGGTTGAAGGACTAGAGAAGGTTATAGAGATAGGAAAGGTTGAGGCCATTAAGGGGTTTGAGCACGAGGATGAGAGTTTTAAATTTGAATGGGTGGTGGGCTGAGAGCCAACGTACGTCAGCAAGCACAGGGGTGATGGGTGAGTAGGACTTGGTATAGGATAGGATACGGGCAACAGGGTTTTAGATGTGCTGAAATTTATGGAGGGTGGAGGTTGAGAGGCCAGCCTGAAGAGCATCGGAATGTTCGTCTGAAGGTTTCGGCAGCAGGTTGGCAGAGGCAAGGGCAGAGACAGACGATGTTACTGAGGTGAAAATAGACAGCCTTTGTGACGGAGAGGATATAGGGTTGGAAGCTCAGCTCAGGGTAAATAGGATGGCGAAATTGAGAATAGTTTGGTTCAACTTAAGACAATGGCCAGGGAGAGAGATGGAATTGGTGACAAGGGTATAGAGTTTGTGGCATGGGCCAAAGGCTTCAGTCTTCCCAATGTTTAACTGGAGGAAATTGAGGCTCATAGAGGACTGGATGTCTGCAAGCAGTCTGACAACAGAGATACTGGAGGGGTCGAGAGTTGGGTGTTGTCAGCATACATGTGGAAGCTGACCCCATGTTTACTGTGATGTCGTCAAGGATCAAGCATGTAGAGGAGGAAGAGGACGGAGCCAAGAACAGGTGCTTAGTGGACTCTAGAGGTAGCGGTAGGGGGCCAGGAAGAGATGCCATTGCTGGAGATGCTCTGGCTATAGTTGGATAGGTAAGTGCGGAACCTAAAGAGGGCAATCCACTGAGCTGGGCAGTGAGGCGGTGTTGGGAGGAGGATGGTGTGGTCGACTATGTGAAAGAGGTCAAGAGGTCAAGATGCATGAAGGTAAATAGTACACCGTAGTCACAGAGGATGTAATTTGTGACTTTGATTAGGATCGTTTCAGTGCTGTAGTGGGGCAGAAACCTTATTGGGTTCAAACATGGAGTTGCGAGAAAGTGGGAGGAAATAACATATTCAAGGACTTGGAAGAAGGAAGGAATGTTGGAGATGGAGCGGCAGTTTGGAAGGACTGAGGGTTTGAGGGTGGGTTTTTTTGAGGAGAGAGTTCTGAAAGGGAGGGGGAACAGTACCTGAGGAGAGGGAATTATTTATGATATTAGCTAGCATGGGGCCAAGAAGGGAAGTTGGGTGGTCAGCAGTTTAGTGGGAATGGGATGAAAGGAAGAAGAGGTGGGACTTGTAGACAAGATGAGCTCAGAGGCCTTGAGGGGAGATAGGAGAGAATTGAGAAAAAGACACTGGTTCAGCACTCGGGCTGGTGCATGGGGCAGGAATGCAGCAAAGGCAACTGAACAGATGGTTTCAATCCTAGTGGCAAAAAAGTCCATGAGCTTCTCGTATTTGTTGGAGGTGAGAGTGGAGAGGGGTTTAAGGAGACAGTTGGCAGTGGAGAAAAGGAGCCGAGGGTTATCTTTGCATTCCTGGATGATCCTGGAGTAGTAAGTGGTTTTGGCAGAGAGCTGAGCCCAATAGTGCTTGATGTGGCCCAGCCAGATCTGGCAATGAATGGTTAAATCGGGTAGTTACCTAATTAATGTATTAACTGAAAGAGTCAAATTCATGATGCAAGAACATGAGAGGCAACAGCAGAGGCTGCAAAGAACTGTTCTGTCATGAAGATGTTAATTTACCTGATTAAAGCAACTACTTTCATTTTGTTCAGAGGGAGTGAATGATGCAGGGTTTTCAAAATCAGTGAGGTGGGAAAGACTTATGCTCGACCACTCCTGGAGTGCCTGCCTGTCCCTCTCTCACCCAACCTCGTTTTGCTCTCTCCTGGTCCAAGACTCTCAGTCTCACACTGTCCCTGGTCTCCCTCTCAGTATTTCTCTCTGACCCTCCTTTTCCTAGTCCCACTCTCTGTCTTCCTCTCACTGTTTCCTTCTCAGTATTTTTCTATCCCCACATCCACTCCAGGCCTCGGTCCCAGTCAGTCCTCTCACGTTTCCCAGTCGATCTCTGTCCCTGGTCTCCTCTGACCCGGTTCTCTCTCTCTCTCTCTGACCCGGTTCTCTCTCTCTCTCTCTCTGACCCGGTTCTCTCTCTCTCTCTCTCTGACCCGGTTCTCTCTCTCTCTCTCTCTGACCCGGTTCTCTCTCTCTCTCTCTCTGACCCGGTTCTCTCTCTCTCTCTCTCTGACCCGGTTCTCTCTCTCTCTCTCTCTGACCCGGTTCTCTCTCTCTCTCTCTCTGACCCGGTTCTCTCTCTCTCTCTCTGACCCGGTTCTCTCTCTCTCTCTCTCTGACCCGGTTCTCTCTCTCTCTCTCTGACCCGGTTCTCTCTCTCTCTCTCTCTGACCCGGTTCTCTCTCTCTCTCTCTCTGACCCGGTTCTCTCTCTCTCTCTCTCTCTGACCCGGTTCTCTCTCTCTCTCTCTCTGACCCGGTTCTCTCTCTCTCTCTCTCTCTGACCCGGTTCTCTCTCTCTCTCTCTCTCTGACCCGGTTCTCTCTCTCTCTCTCTCTCTGACCCGGTTCTCTCTCTCTCTCTCTCTGACCCGGTTCTCTCTCTCTCTCTCTGACCCGGTTCTCTCTCTCTCTCTCTCTGACCCGGTTCTCTCTCTCTCTCTCTCTGACCCGGTTCTCTCTCTCTCTCTGACCCGGTTCTCTCTCTCTCTCTCTCTCTGACCCGGTTCTCTCTCTCTCTCTCTCTCTCTCTGACCCGGTTCTCTCTCTCTCTCTCTCTGACCCGGTTCTCTCTCTCTCTCTCTCTGACCCGGTTCTCTCTCTCTCTCTCTGACCCGGTTCTCTCTCTCTCTCTCTCTGACCCGGTTCTCTCTCTCTCTCTGACCCGGTTCTCTCTCTCTCTCTGACCCGGTTCTCTCTCTCTCTCTCTCTGACCCGGTTCTCTCTCTCTCTCTCTCTGACCCGGTTCTCTCTCTCTCTCTCTCTGACCCGGTTCTCTCTCTCTCTCTCTCTGACCCGGTTCTCTCTCTCTCTCTCTCTGACCCGGTTCTCTCTCTCTCTCTCTCTCTGACCCGGTTCTCTCTCTCTCTCTCTCTCTGACCCGGTTCTCTCTCTCTCTCTCTCTGACCCGGTTCTCTCTCTCTCTCTCTCTGACCCGGTTCTCTCTCTCTCTCTCTCTGACCCGGTTCTCTCTCTCTCTCTGACCCGGTTCTCTCTCTCTCTCTCTGACCCGGTTCTCTCTCTCTCTCTCTCTCTGACCCGGTTCTCTCTCTCTCTCTCTCTCTGACCCGGTTCTCTCTCTCTCTCTCTCTGACCCGGTTCTCTCTCTCTCTCTCTCTCTGACCCGGTTCTCTCTCTCTCTCTCTCTGACCCGGTTCTCTCTCTCTCTCTCTCTGACCCGGTTCTCTCTCTCTCTCTCTCTGACCCGGTTCTCTCTCTCTCTCTGACCCGGTTCTCTCTCTCTCTCTCTGACCCGGTTCTCTCTCTCTCTCTCTCTCTGACCCGGTTCTCTCTCTCTCTCTCTCTCTGACCCGGTTCTCTCTCTCTCTCTCTCTCTGACCCGGTTCTCTCTCTCTCTCTCTCTCTGACCCGGTTCTCTCTCTCTCTCTCTCTCTGACCCGGTTCTCTCTCTCTCTCTCTCTCTGACCCGGTTCTCTCTCTCTCTCTCTCTCTGACCCGGTTCTCTCTCTCTCTCTCTCTCTGACCCGGGTCTCTCCCGGTCTCTCCCGTGCGAGGGCCTCAAACCCCAGGACCCGATACTTTGCTGCCCTCGCGCCGCCTGTATAAAATAAAAGCCCAAATTATTTACCCCGTCTCCGGACTATCGTCAATTGCAGAGAGAGAAAGAAATCGCCATGAAATCCCGTTCGCGACACTTCTCATTTGAGTAGCTTTGTATAACAATATAACTGAACATGAAGGGAAAGATGTGGCCAACTATCAAATTTAAAGGGGAGGTGCAAAATCAATTTCAGTCTTGCCAACCAAAAAAATAAGAGTAAAATTAATTTGGGAGGTTATCATTTGCCATGGAATAATACATCGGCAATATTACATTTCGCCCTGTTGATATTATCAGGAAAAGCATTCGGCATTTAAGAAATTAAAAACGTATCTGTAATATTTGCCTATAAATAGACATGTAAAATTGGGACTAAGTTGGTAATTCTATGTCTAATGGAAGTAACACAGTCTCCCTGCAGCACCCTCGGAAAACCCAACCCCACTGGTAAAATCCCGCAAAAATGAACACCAGTGCATCAGCGGTGCTCCAGTTTGTTAGAGATGCGGGTAAACCCGAAGTGCTGCCTGGTGGTCACTTTGGAGTGCTGTAGCTTCATTTATCAATTTTCTGTGGAAGTTAGAGGTGTTAAGGATTGCTAAACTTGGACTTTACACAATTGTTGCTGGGGTACCACCATTGCTAGTATCATCTCTGGAGTCTGGCAGCCATTGCCCCACCTCCAACAGTGCCCTTTCCTCTAGTCATCCCTCTCTGCCTATGTTTTGTAGAGGAGGGTGAAGAAAATGTGGAGGGAGCCCAGAGGGATGGCACCAAACAAATAGGCTGGCACAAATTCACAGATACCTGCTGCACCACCTCAGCAGATCAATTTGTAAGGAATCTTACAACACCAGGTTATAGTCCAACTGTTTTATTAGGACTATAACCTGGTGTTGTAAGATTCCTTACATTTGTCAACCCCAGTCCATCACTGGCACCTCCACATCAGCAGATCAAGGCATTCCTATCTAGAGTTGTCCAGACACCAGACTGTGGTTTCCCAGGGAGACAATAACAGAGATGTTTAGAGCCTCCATCCAATCCTGGAATGGCACTAAGTGTTGTAGTTAAAGTGACAGTGGCACTCAATTTCTATGCCACAGATCTTTCCAGGCTACACTGGCACTTGGAAAAGTATGAGCTAATAAATGAAAGTCAGCACGGAATTGTTAACGGAAAATCGTGTTTGACTAACTTGATTGAGTTCTTTGATGACGTAACGGAGAGGGTTGATGAGGGTAGTATGGTTGATGTGTATATGGACTTTCAAAAGGCATTTGATAAACTAACACATAATACACTTGTTAGCAAAATTAAAGCCGGTGAGATTAAAGGGACAGCGACAGCATGGTACAAAATTGGCTAAGGGACAGAGAGCAGAGAGTAATGGTGAACAGTTGTTTTTCAAATTGGAGGGATGTATTATAGTATCATAGTAGGTACTGCACAGGAGGAGACCATTCAGCCCATTGTGCCTGTGCCAGCTCTTTGAAAGAGTTATCCAATTAGTCCCATTCCCTGCTCTTTCCCCATAGCCCTGTAATTTTTTTCCTTTCAAGTATTTATCTAATTTCCTTTTGAAAGTTAATATTCAATCTGCTTCCACCACTCTTTCAGGCAGTGCATTCCAAATCATTACAACTCGCTGCGTAAAAAAATGTTTCCTCATGTCGCCTCTGGCTCTTCTGCCGATTACCTTAAATCTGTGTCTTTTGGTTACCGACTCTTCTGCCATTGGAAACAGTTTCTCCTTATTTACTCTATCAAAACCGTTCATGATTTTGAACACCTCTCCTTAACTTTCTCTGTTCTAAGGAGAACAACGGCGGTTGGTGCTGCAATGCCTGCAGCAATGGCTGCCCATAGAACCTTTGTTTATGGCCCCTCTGTTGCAATTTTTCTGAAGCTTCCACATGCTCTTGGCTCAACTGCAAGCCCCTGTGGGTATCCATCATGGTGCAACAGTTGCCGCTGATGGACCTCTCCATGTGAGCCACCATCTGACGCACATTCCTGGACTCTTCATTAACAGCCTCAAAATGGATTATGTGTTCTGTACGCATTTTTCTTGAGACCCCAGTCCTATGGCTCCTCAGCCAAGGCCAAACATACTCTGTACCTCTGAAAGCTACAGCTGATTCTTCCTCAATAACCATATTATCCGCCTCGCGACTATTGCTCTGTGCCCCACCAAGTAATCCATCCTCATTAACAATAACTAATCCCTCATGGATGGGTGTCACTGAACTGATGCTTGGTAGAGGGGAAAACAATGATGCAGTGGATAAGCTAATTATGCAGGAAGGGGAGTACAAGTAATCTGGTTCCTGTGGCAGCTGTTCCTCTTGGTGTTGTGAGATTCACCTGGAAGGAAATATAAAGGGGAGAGGTTTGCTTGGATGCTGTAAATGGAAAATACTAAAAGAAGTTTCTAAAAAACTTGACAGTTATTTCGGCCAAAAGATTGCATTTGAGTGGCAGATTCTGATGAGACCTGATGTGAAGACTTCCCTGACAAATCTGTAGCTGTTATGTCCCCTCCTAATCTCTTCCAAAAGGTTCTTCTATCTGCCTGCTCATCAGCTCCAGGGCTTTCTCCTCAAAGGGTGCAAGGGCCCATTGGCTTTCAGGTGCTCCCTGTATTGCACTTCTTTCTTTTTAATTGTATGCAGTCTTCTGCTTCAAAAGGAAGGTGCAGAATGTGAATGCATCTTGCCTGCCATTCACTAGAAGTGCAACCCAGGAGTCAGTAAAGATTCCTTAATGTGAGTGATTCGAGGTACAAGAATGAATCTAAGTTATTGATATCCTTTGCACATATGTGAGTGTGAGTTGTGGAATATTTGCAGGGAAAGGAAGAGGATACGAAGGGTCTTGTGCTTCTTCATGGAAGACATAGTGAGAAATACTGGGAGGGGAAGGTCGGGGTACTAGTACTCATGCATTCACCATAACAATGGAAAATTATAAACGTTAGGCCTCTTACCTTGGCCGACCTGGTGAGGTCATTAATTTTTTCTCCTTGCTTTCCATTTTTCTGACTTGCCGTCTGAAGAGTTCTAGAGGTGACATTCCCTGCCTCTTCCACTGGGCCTGTACTGTACACTTTGTCGGTTTCCTGTCCTCTGTGCCTGACAGACCTTCATGTCTTCTCCTTATTTCAGACAACAACACCTGCATTGAAACCTCCATGAGCTTGAGTGAGCTCAGCCACAGTGATATATTCTGTTTAACTTCTTCAACTTCCTTTTTGTGAAGATGGATGCCATGGGACACCTTGCTGGTGCAGCTACTTAAATGCTGCATCTGTACTGGATTTCCTTCCCATCCATAGGTTGGCCACTAATAGTGAGCGAATATAATACTGGGAACTCGTCCACTTTCAAGAAAGGCGTTGGACCCAGGAAAATTAGGTGGATTTACAATAGGGTCACTAGGGCCAGCGAAACTGCAGTCTTGACACAGTATTAGCACTAAACCCAATGGAGAGTAAAATCTAGACCATAGCTTCTCTTTTGCATCATTTACTAGTGTTGGTTTCAGAAGTCAGCTTGCGACATGGAGGAGTGTCTTGGTTCATCTGGCAAATAGGCTTTGAGCTATGGAGCTGTCCAATATCTCACTTACTATGTTGTAACAAATATAGTTGAAACAAAAGAGGTAAAGATCTGTGCATGACTCGTGTGCTTTATCTCGAAGTGCTTTTGCAATTTTAACAGCCTTGTCATTTGACTATGGATACCTTGATGAGTTGGTGACATGACTGAACTCATTGAGAGTAAATTTGAAATCAATGGAAATTAAAATTGGGTGGGTTCTATGATGGGTGGGTGATCCGCTTCACCAGTTTATCGCCCAATTGGTGAAGGTAAAAATTACCTGAATTACTGCAAATTTCTGTTGCAGAAACCGTTGGAATCTCTTTGAGTTAAATAGTGGGCCATTATCTGGAATACTGCAGCATGCAAGATGATCTTTCATCTCAGCTATCACTTATTGTATCAGTGTATTTAAAAAAAATCAGAGTAATAGAGCATATGAGATATCTTCTTCCATCAGCTTCAAACAGATCACACCCTATTTTCTTCCAGGGCCCTTCTGGTATTTGGTGCTTAACAAATGGTTTCTTTAGCTGTTTGACTTGGAACTGGTTGCGTGCATCATAGTCAACTATGTATGTATTTCTTCATCAGAGGCCAGTAAATCACTTCTCTAGCTCTCCAAAGACAATCTTGGGTTCCGATGTGGCTTGAGTGAACTCTGTGCTTCATCTCTTCTCTCATGTGGAGTCGTATAACTGTACAGTCTCCCTTGAATATTAGTCCAACCTGTCAGCTTAGTTCGGCTCGAATGTTGAAATACAAGCAGTCTCTTGTGTCAGGCCTTCCTTTGCTAATTGTCATTCTCAACAATTTCACCTCTTCATCTAATCCAGTAGCGTGCTAAATCTTGATTATTCCATCCTCAGATAGATGTCAATATTGCACCGTATTGATAGTTTTGATCTCTTTTTCAACTTCCTAATGTGAATCAATTGACATGACTTCCTTCTTGTCAACTTTTCTAGTTATGTGAGATAGATATTCTCTGCACATGCCAGCAAAAAACATCTTATCTCTGTTGTACATAACATAGAATTTGTATTATTAAAGATATAACTTTTCTTTCTCATTTTCTTCATTTTATCCTTGTTCAGTTTGACACCTTTTTTTGTTGGACTTACTTTCAAAGGGCTTCTGGTTTCCAATCATGGCCCTTATTATCTGTACCATCGACTAAGAATACATCTTCCATGACAGTGGCTCCTTGGAGATTTTCAAGTAACTCATAACGTTTTCTATAAAATTCCTCAGGAACTGTAGAGATTCTGAAAAGCATGTGCAACCGTTTGTATCTTCAAAATGGAGTTGAAAAGCAGATACAAATTGCATCCGCAACCACGAATAGTTTCACTTTCACTATCGCAGGCAAAATATCATCTATGGTTTGAAGTGGGTCGATTATATTTGAGGACTTTGATCAATGCACAGACGCAATTTATCATTTGCTTTCATTTCCACCACTAATGAAGAGACTCTGTCAACTGGGACACTAACTTACGCATCGACAAGCTCACATATTGACTCTTTTTGGCAATTTGTTTCACAGCTAGAGGTAGTTTCTTTGCTGACAATTGTGTAGGTGAGACTTTGGGATAAATTTGAAGGTGAAGGGTACCTCCTAACCTTTCCTCTCCTTTGAAGACTTCCTGATACTTGGCCAGTAAATCTAGTTTTGTGCATTTTAACGAACCATCCATCATCATAATGTTCTCATGATTTATTGTCACAAGTTGCATACTCACAGAACCATACCTTTCAGCCAACGTCCCAGACTCTTCCATCACCATCCCTGGGTATGTCCTGTCCCACCAGCAGGACAGACCCACCAGAGGTGGCGGTACAGTGATTTAAAGTCAGGAGGGAGTGGCCCTGGGAGTCCTCAACATTGACTCTGGACCCCATGTAATCTCATGGCATCAGGTCAAACATGGGCAAGGAAACCTCCTGCTGATTATCACCTACCATCCTCCCTCAGCTGATGAATCAGTCCTCCTCCATGTTGAGCACCGCTTGGAGGAAGCACTGAGGGTAGCAAGGGCACAGAATGTACTCTGGGTGGGGAACTTCAATGTCCATCACCAAGAGTGGCTCGGTAGCACCACTACTGACCGAGCTGGCCAAGTCCTGAAGGACATAGCTGCCAGACTGGGCCTGCGGCAGATGGTGAGCGAACCAACACCAAGGAATAACCTACTTGACCTCATTCTCACCAATCTACCTGTCGCAGATGCATCTGTCCATGACAGTATTGGTAGGAGTGACACCGTACAGTCCTCGTGGAGACGAAGTCCTGTCTTTGCACTGAGAACACCATCCAACGTGTTGTGTGGCACTATCACCGTGCTAAATGGGATAGATTCATAACAGACCTAGCAGCTCAAAACTGGGCATCCATAAGGGGCTGTGGGCCATCAGCAGCAGCAGAATTGTATTCCAGCACAATCTGTAACCTCATGGCCTGGCATATTCCTCACTCTACCATTACCAACAAGCCAGGGGATCAACCCTGGTTCAAAGAGGAGTGTAGAAGAGCATGCCGGGAGCAGCACCAGGCGTACCTAAAAATGAGGTGTCAACCTGGTGAAGCTACAACTCAAGACTACATGCATGCTAAACAGCGGAAGCAACATGCTATAGACAGAGCTAAGCGATTCCACAACCAATGGATCAGATCAAAGCTCTGCAGTCCCGCCACATCCAATCGTGAATGGTGGTGGACAATTAAACAACTAACGGGAGGAGGAGGCTCTGTGAACATCCCCATCCTCAATGATGGTGGAGTCCAGCACGTGAGTGCAAAAGACAAGGCTGAAACGTTTACAACCATCTTCAGCCAGAAGTGCCGAGTGGATGATCCATCTTGGTCTCCTCCCAATATCCCCACCATCACAGAAGCCAGTCTTCAGCCAATTCGATTCACTCCACGTGATATCAAGAAACGGCTGAGTGCACTGGATACAGCAAAGGCTATGGCCCCGACAACATCCTGGCTGTAGTGCTGAAGACTTGTGCTCCAGAACCAGCTGCGCCTCTAGCCAAGCTGTTCCAGTATAGCTACAACATTGGCATCTACCCGACAATGTGGAAAATTGCCCAGGTATGTCCTGTCCACAAAAAGCAGGACAAATCTAATCCGGCCAATTACCGCCCCATCAGTCTACTCTCAATCATCAGCAAAGTGACGGAAGGTGTCGTTGACAGTGCTATCAAGCAGCACTTACTCACCAATAACCTGCTCACCGATGCTCAGTTTGGGTTCCGCCAGGACCACTCGGCTCCAGACCTCATTGCAGCCTTGGTCCAAAAATGGACAAAAGAGCTGAATTCCAGAAGTGAGGTGAGAGTGACTGCCCTTGACATCAAGGAGGCATTTGACCAAGTGTGGCACCAAGGAGCCCTAATTAAATTGAAGTCAATGGGAATCAAGGGGAAAACTCTCCAGTGGCTGGAGTCATACCTAGGACAAAGGAAGATGGTAGTGGTTGTTGGAGGCCAATCAGCTCAGCCCGAGGACATTACTGCAGGAGTTCCTCAGGGCAGTGTCTTAGGCCCAACCATCTTCAGCTGCTTCATCAATGACCTTCCCTCCATCATAAGGTCAGAAACGGGGATGTTCGCTGATGATTGCACAGTGTTCAGTTCCATTCACAACCCCTCAGATAATGAACTAGTCCGAGCCTGCATGCAACAAGACCTGGACAACATCCAGGCTTGAGCTGATAATTGGCAAGTAACATTCGCACCAGACAAATGCCAGGCATTGATCATCTCCAACAAGAGAGAGTCTAACCACCTCCCCTTGACATTCAACGGCATTACTATCGCCGAATCCCCCATCATCAACATCCTGGGGGTCACCATTGACCAGAAACTTAACTGGATCAGCCATATAAATACTGCGGCTACAAGAGCACGTCAGAGGCTGGATATTCTGCAGCGAGTGACTCACCTCCTGACTCCCCAAAGCCTTTTCACCATCTACAAGGCACAAGTCAGTAGTGTGATGGAATACTCTCCACTTGCCTGGATGAGTGCAACTCCAACAACACTCAAGAAGCTTGATACCATCCAGGACAAAGCAGCCTGCTTGATTGGCACCCCATGCACCACCCTAAACATTCACTCCCTTCACCACCGGCGCACTGTGGCTGCAGTGTGTACCATCCACAGGATGCACTGCAGCAACTCGCCAAGGCTTCTTCGACAGCACCTCCCAAACCCGCGACCTCTACCACCTAGAAGGACAAGAGCAGCAGGCACATGGGAACAACACCACCTGCACGTTCCCCTCCAAGTCACACACCATCCTGACTTGGAAATATATCGCCGTTCCTTCATTGTCGCTGGGTCAAAATCCTGGAACTCCCTTCCTAACAGCACTGTGGGAGAACCAGCACCACACGGACTGCTGCGGTTCAAGAAGGCGGCTCACCACCACCTTCTCGAGGGCAATTCAGGATGGGCAATAAATGCTGGCCTCGCCAGCGACGCCCACATCCCGTGAACAAATAAAAAAAAGTGTGGGAGAACCTTCACCACGGACTGCAGCGGTTCAAGAAGGCAGCTCACCACCACCTTCTCAATTGGGGATGGGCAATAAATGCTGGCCTCGCCAGCGACGCCCACATCCCATAAATGAATTTTTAAAAATGTTGAATGACTCTAACACCTAAAACAAGTCTATATCCACTCGGTAGTATTTGAAACCTGATGCAGTATTTTTAGTCGTTCTTAGGTTTTTAACACTAACTCTTCTTTTCTCCAATGCCTTCATTTTCTTTTAACATGAACAGTGAAGCGTAACAATGCTGAAGTTCTCTGCAACATCGATCATGAAACAGTCTCAGATTTTCATTCTCAGATACAACACTAACAGTAAGACTACATTCTAGCCATAATCTGACATGTTTGCTGTTTATAAGCTTGTTGCCATATCGGGATAACAATTCTGATGTGCTACACCTTGGGACATGCCATGTTTCCAACCTATGCCAAGTAGCTTTTAATTTTCTAATTTCCCCCCATCCCCCCCCAATTTAATCACCTGAAGATGCTGATTCATGCTAAAGTACAGTTCCACAGGTGCATACAGCCCTGAAGTATCTTACCCATGTATGAGCCTTGACAGTGAGTGTGAACAATCTAATCAATTGTTGGAGGCATCACGGCCAAACTCAACACTAGTGATATCTAACACCCACACACATGCACTACCAACAAGGTAATTAAAAAGCGAGCAGTAGCAAGAAAACTCGATGATTTTTTCCTTCCCCAGCCCAATGGTGCTGAAGCCAGTTACAGCACTCTCACCACTTCCCTGGCCAAGGTCGGCTGATTCAGTACAAACCAGGGTTCAACCTGGGATCTTCATACCAACTGTGAAATGATCATTAAGCAGTCCTCAGCCCACTGGTAGTGATAAGATTATGTTGATAGTGAAGGTAAATTGCCATCAATTTCAATTTTCAATGGAAATCAAATGGAAATAAATACTGAAGGTCTGTTGTCCCAGATTGGGTAGAAGTCCCAAAAGGCAGTTTCCTAAATTATACAGTGTCATGTTCAGATGTCAGTGTGGGGGTGGGATTGGATAATGGCTCTTTTACCTATCAGATGTACACTGTCTGAAGCTTCAGAATTGACATCTCAACAGCTATATTGAAGCTTGTAGAAAGTTTATGTATATAAAGATTTGCATATTCATTCCACAGTGTTTACAAGTCCGTCTCACTATTAGGATTTGCTTTTCCACAGATCATTATTTATGCCAGCCAACAACAATACAATCCTGGTCAAATACTTCAACGACATTACAACAATCTACTTGATCCTACATTCATGATGTAACTGCACAGCCAAGACCAATGTCTCTTGTGAGTTCTTTCCTGTATAATGAAATCAGTTCTACACTTCCATACTTTGCATGAGAAATATTCCGGTATTCATGGCTTGTTTTCACAGTGGCAGCAGTTACCTGCAAATCTGAGACATTTTTTTTTGAAGTGTCACCTGGGCACAGGAGATATTGTCAAAAAGTCTTTCATTTGACATCTTAGATATCTATAACAAAGTTAAAGATCTCTGAAAGAGATGAATGTGACAACCATCAAGCTTGCTTCCAACTCCTCATTAGCATCCAGAATTCAATTCAGTGAGGAGAATCGTGGCAAGAGTTGTGTAGAGGATCTTGCTCTTACAGTCCTTTGCTGGACTGCACTTCTAGGTCATTGGTACGTTGCTGGGTGACTCAAAAGCAGATGTTGTTTCTGACTTTGAAGTCCTTGAATCAAAGCATTACATGAGTACCAATATAATAATGGTCTTCCATTAGTTCTATAGTGCCCTCTTTAATGGCGAGTGTAGCCGCTGAATTTGCTTTTAGGGAGGTATACTTTTTTTTTCTGATTTGTGTAAAAGCTGACTATCAGCGTTGACATCTCCACATCAGTGTTCTTGTGTTTTATTGATGGTGTCAGAAAAAAAAGGTATACCACAAGCAAAGCCAAGGTCACTACTATTCTATGAAGGCTGATATCGGACAGGCATCCCTTGGTTTTGAAGTCAAGACTCCCATCAGGGAGAGTTTCTTTTTAGAAATATTGTAAAAATAAGTAAAATCTCTGCAGGGAATTGGACCTACAGCCCTATGCACAACAAACTTACAAAGCTACAAAGCATTCTCATTGCCACTGAGTTGGCAGTTTTGACATGGGTGCTTTCCTTTATGTCTTGATCTGAAATGTCATTCCCAATTTGGAGAAACCATTATTTTGTACTTAGAACAAGAGTGATATAGATTGTCAGGCTGTAAAGCTTTTATTCTGAGCTTCAGTGGTCCCTACATAGAACCGGGATTTCCTGTCAGAGGTGTATAGTATTTAAATTTCTCCACTCCCCGCATTATTGTATCAATATGAATATTACACTATATAGTGAATACTGTATATATGCATTAGGAGGATAGGATGTCTGTGCTTCTTTGTCTAATGTAAACATTTCTTCCATTGTGTGTGTGTGTGTGTGTGTGTGTGTACTTCATTCATTGACCTATTCTTTTCAGTGTACAATCCATATAATTGTACTATATGATAAAATTCTCTGTAGGTATTGAATTTAATGAGTCCTTAATCAATACTCATACTATTCTCTCAACTGAAAGCCTCTTTTGAAAGTTTTTTGAAGAAGTGTAAACATTCTTAAGTGATCATACTGTAAGTCAAGGATTTACTGGAAAATATTTTTTGTAAAGAACAAATGAGGGAGAAGCTGTAATGTTTGTTGCAATTAATAAATCTTTCCAGATTTACGACAAAATAATTTTTTTCACCTGAAGCTTTCTGCACTTCCTGACTGAAACAAGCTGCATCCACGAAAAAGACCACAAGAGGACTTGCAAATAAAGAAAAGTTGCAAGTGCTTTTGTGGAATCACAAGTCATTTGAAAATCTGCCCATTATTCTTAGATCAAACTGTATATGATGAGTGGTTGGTTGACAAGGCTTAGATAGTCCCCCACAAGAATTTACATCTTGCAGAATGACTGCCTAAAAAGGGAATATGAGGTTTGTTCATATCTTATTTTCATTGTTACCTTAAGGATGTTGAATAAAAACATATACAGCTAACTTTTCCATTGAAATGATTCTAGTTTTATGCTTAATGCAAATATAGAGTGATTTGCTTTATAAATAAAAACTGTATTTCCCTCTACCCCAATATTTTTATTCTTGACTGCAGATCATAGCATAATTTTCACTGTCAATCAGTTTGAGATCAGCAGTGGAAGTAAATTACTGATCAGATGCAGAGCAAAAGGTGAAGGCTAAATATCTGTACAAAATTATTTTAAAATCAAATAAAGAACAAAAACGATCCATCTTTCTTTTCTGGACTCTTGCCCTGTCTTGGACACAAATTCATTAATTTCCTCAATTCATTTATTTTTCTTGACCTTTGTATATTTCTCTTGCACCTTGTACTCTTTCCCAACCAAGGAAGCAGGCAGTCAACTCTGCTTATGGTGGTCTTCAGCTGGCCACTAGAAGGTGGCTGAAGAATAGCCTAGTATCAATCAGAATGATGCACTTCTCAAGTTCCATGTGAGCCCCATCCATACTGTGATGACTCTGCCCAATCATATCATGATTTTCGAAGTACCCTATTACTACGTCCTTCATAATAGATTCTAGCATTTTCCCTACTATGTCAGGCTAACTGGCCTATAGTTCCCTGTTTTCTCTTTCCCTCCTTTCTTGAATAGCAGGGTTATATTTGCTACCTTCCAATCCACGGAACTATTGAACCTTGTAGTCTGCATTATACATCTTACACAGTTGCTTTCTTTGGCATGATATTTTCAAGGTGCCAACTGCTCAAGAAACATTATAATCTACACAGCATGTGTGATTACCTCCCTCTGTTCTTATTCATGTAATGCTCAATCCCATTCCTGACCAGCTCTTCTGAAATGGATTAAGCAACACACCATTACCTACTTAAACTGGGAGTCTATTCAATATATCGGTTACTCTCTGAGAAAAAAAATAGTTCTAATTTCAAGTTTTGCCAGAGGCTTGTTAACTTTATACATTGTCTTCTAGTTCTGTGCTCATAGTGCAAGTTAAATAACTTACTTGCAGCTCCATTATCCATTTCGCCTGCATTTTAAAAACCTGGATCGTTTCACCTCAATATTCTATTACCTTAATCAAATTAAGTTTGTTGAGTTTCTCTTAGCCCTAAGTCAAGTCCTGAAATTATTCTTGCCATTCTTTGAAGCTTCAATGTCTTTATGAAGGTAAGGTGCCAAAAACTGCATGTATTATTCAAGTGTGGTTTGACCAATGATCTATATAAAGTTAGAATAACACGTTTCAGTTTATAATGCATCTCATCTTTTATCCAGTTTTTGTCACAGCAGTCTGCAAGTCTATCCAACATTAGATTACAAATCAGAAAGAATGTTACAATACTAACAGAGTTATGGCCTCTCTCATTCTATGAAAGTAATTCTGCATCCACATCTTAATGAATACTCTGTCACCAACAGGAAGAAAAAACACAATCCCTTTAAGGAATCTTCATATTTTTGTTTCGACCAGATATTGTATGCACCAACCGAAATAGACATATAGGGCCAGAAAACCAATGTTCCTTTTGGCGAGGTAGAGGCAATGTGGGAACATCTCAATTTTCAGAGTCAGATTTTGAGATGGGCTCCATTTCCACCAGGTTTCTGCCCTATTTTGATTCTGCTGACATTTTCAGCCATTTCCTCTACTCGTCCCTTCACCAGCATGCTCATGCAAATGAGATTAATGGCAGAGTACGTTGGAGTTCCTGCCATTTATGTCCCCATTGCACTCTGTTTAACTTACGACCAATTAAAAGGGGCCTAGCCTTGTCATGAACAGATCCGTCCAGTAGAAGTGCTCCATTTAGAGCTGCCTATAATTTGGACAACTATTACCTGTACATCAGGTTTGCCTGTACATTTCAGGATTTATTTTTTTTCTTTGGAAAGTTATTGAGGTGCACTTTAAACTGCCAGAATCTGGGACTCTATGGTCACATGCGTGTCTTTGCCTCTCAGCATAGTCAGTGATAACATAGAGCAGCATAGGTTTCCCAAGAGGATCCCTTTGTTCATAATCTGGAATGAGGTAGAAGGGGAGGAGAACAGAAGAGAGCAAAGGAGAATGAGACTAACCTCTTTTTTACCTTCCGCAGTGAGTCTATAGGAAAGAAAAGGACTTGCATTTATGCAGCACCTTTCATGAGCTCAGGATGTCCCAAAGTGCTTTACAGCCAATCAAGTACTTTTGAAATGTAGTCACAGTTGTAATGTAGGGAAATCCAAGTCATAATAAAAGTACAGTAGATCACATGTTTTTTACAAACAGTACTGAGATTTTGTTTTTTGAATGGTGAAGGATGTTACAATGAAAAAAGTTGATCCAGTGAGTAGCTAAGCCATACAGCCAGCAAGCTCCCAGGTTCAACCCTGGTCAATGCTGAGTTAAATGACCTCAGTTCGTAAGGCAGTGGATTGCTATACTTGATCTCAGGATCCTTGGCAAGGGAAGAGAAATCGGAGAGGGTTGTCATTTCTGATTATTGTCTAGTGAATCTTGCTGGAAAGCATACATGTGTGGGATGACGTGTGAGGACAGGAATGGACTCGCTGTGCTTTCTGCCATAGTTGAAAAAAAGCTTTATCAACATGCCCCACCATGACTCACACATGAGAAACGGACACTTAGTGAGATACTGCAGGGCAATGATAGTGTTTCCCAGTGTGAAGTCAGCACTTTTGGATGAGAAAGGAGAGGAGAGGAGAAAAATCGCTAGAAAATTCTAATAAATCATTTAAATGAAGATCACTGGTGACTTTAAGACACATTGACATATTCCTGTTGTGCATAGTAAAGATGATTTTTCTTTGGATTACGCTACATATTTATATGAAGTGGTGGATTAAAGCAGCTTTGACTGGCTTGTTTTTATTTGTAATCAAAATGTGGCCCTACAAAATTTCACTCAATGCTTTTCTACTTACAGCACAACAGAGAAAATTGAGGTGTTGATAGACAGTGCAACTGAGGCAGTGAACTAGGAATGAGAGACATAAACATTGAGAAACCAGAGCTGAACATATCTCAGTGTAACCTTGGCCTCTCTGAAAAGAGCCTGAGAATATCATGGCTGATTTCCACAGTTGCATAAACAATTTTCCCAGTGTAAAAACAGCAAACTTTGAGCTATTGAAGAGATGACAAGTATTAACATTTCAACAGCTACTGCATGCATGAATGCAAAGGACAGATAAAAGGCATCTAGTTTTTCAGCTACATATAAATAAACACGCAGTTTACATTTTTTATGTTTGGAAAATTGGGAGAGATCTTAATCACTACTATAATTATCCCCAAACCCTGTAGGATTTATAGGTTTTCCTGTAGAATAGTGTAGGGCTACTTGAATTGGATCCTTTATGGCAATGGTGTCCAAAATGCAACCTATCGCCCGCATCAAACATGCAAGCCCTGGCATTCCAGCTTATGAAACCTAGCCAACTCTATCTGTATTTGCACCTGAACTTCTATCTTTCCCCCTCTGCCAGAACTTGTCTCTCCCTCTTTCCATTTCTCCCCATGTAACTGAATTGCCTCTCTCTTCTCCCCCATGTGAAAACACCTCTACAGGAGCTGCAGCAGAGGTTCATACTTCACCGTGATGAAATATAATTGTTTTTTGATCCAATCCATGTAGAAACAGATTCAGATGAACGGGGCAACAAAGGAACGATGTTAGCAGCAGAGTCAGAAGCAGCACACCAAAAAATTGACTGTAAATCAGGTTGGGGCTTAATGATAGTATGTTTCATATATAACATGTGACAATTCATCGCCATCTTAAAGTCATACATAATCCAGATTGATGAATAGCATAAAGGATGGAATAAGAAATGGACATTCAGCTCATCAACCCACTCATTCTGTCGATTATACACAAAGGGATAGAAATTAGTACGCTCGTTTTTTGGGTGTAAAATGGGTGGAACAATAACAAATTTAGCAGTGGGAGGGCCTATGCGCAATCTGCACAGGCGTTCAGACCACTGCTAGATTTGTCAGACCCATTTTTCAGGCATCCCTAGCAACTGCCTTAAATAGGCGATAGGCCCTTTACGTAAGAGGCCTTTTTTAGATCCCCTAGCTGAAATTGGTGGATGATGAGCATCCGCTCAGGATTCTTCAGTGGCCTTCATGGCCGCCAGCAAAAGATGAATTTTTTTTTTTTAAAAAATCGAAATTCATTGTTGTGGAGCCTGGCACAGCAAGGAGTGCTCCTCTGATTTCACAGTCCTCGTGATCTGTTCTCTCCATTGATGCTCCAACCCCCTCCCGGGACCTACCTTTGGGCCACTGCTGGTGAGGTAAGCGGCCTGATATTCATCTTTGTCAGCTCATGCAAAAAATGTTAATGATGCCCAAAGACTGGCCGGCCTTGGGCCTCCCGGTTGGGTCACGTGCTGTCAGCAGCTGCTTGGTATGGGGACCCGAAAATGGGCCATAACCAATTTCCACTCCAATCTGCCCTATCTTGGACTTCATTCCACATGGGTTGAAATTGCTCTCAGTGGTATTTGTAACCATAAGGTTAGTGCATTCATACGAAATGATGCACCATTTTAACACATTTGTAAACCTATTTACTTGAAATGGGTAGACAAATCCATTAAAATAGCCCACAGAGGAATTAATGCTTGTACATTTATCACAAACCTCATAGAAGCCAGGACCAACACTTTAGTTGCCCGAAAGACAGTTCCGCAAGGTTCCTCTCATATTCACCGAAATTAGGCAAAGTTCCAAAATGTATGAGATCAATATTTCTTAAACAATAATGGATCCTCCATCATGTTGCCATTGTTGTCAATGGACACCTTATTTGTCTTACCTGCTTATGTCATCTTTGTGTTGCTCCTTGTTCTCACTATTCTCCAAGTGCTCCTGCCTTCATTGTCATTATGAAGGGTTGCAGTTATAAATGGAGACTTCACAAGTTAGAGGAACCAAGAGGTAAAACTCTTCAAGATTATGAAGGAGTAATAGCAAGATGGTAAGGAGAGGATGGTAAAGAGAGAAAATTTAAGATAATTACAAAAGGAATTAAACAGTTTAAAAAAAAATTCACACAGAGGTTGGAAAGAACGTGAAATTCCCTGCCACAGAGTCCATAAATATTTTTGACAAAGGAATTAATAGTTGCTTGAAAAAGACCGTTAAAAGGTATGGGAGTGGGCTGGAAATTGAGATTAGACTAGATAGCTCAATTGGAGAAAAATATTAGTTTAGACTTGATTGGCTGAATGGCCTGTAACATGGCCTGTGACAAATCCCAGGTTGGTGTGTCTCTGTCTGTAAATGTCGGTCTCTGCTCCAGCTTAAACTGGCTGGCATCCCTCCATTGCATCTCTTTTTCCTCCAAATTGCATGTTGCAAAAAATCAGAGTCCTAAAACACTTGGCACAAAGTCTCCTGAGCAACTAAGTGCTGACAGGGAAAATAAGAGATGTAAAAAATTAGAAAAAATAGTCTCAAAATACAGCAAGTCTTCTCAGAATTTTCCTTAAATCTATTTCCACATACAACACAGCCCCATTTCATACAGGCAAGTTTATGATTTAATGCTATTCCGACACAAACTCTAAGAACTTAGACATCTAAATGACATCAATGGGGCCTCATTTAGATACTGAAAATGGGAAACTAATGGGTGCTTCTAATACTATTCAAAAAACCTGACTGGAAAATTAAATGGGAGGATATCTGGCATAAACCCTTTTTATATCTTTTTACAAGGTGTAAATAATCAGAAAATCAATCCCAATGAGTCTGATGGCATCACAGAGCTGCATTCAAAGACACAATTAATTCTGAAACACCTTGGCTTGATGACGACCACATTCTCCAACAAAGTAGTAACACCTCTTTAATCTTACAATTTTATAATTTTACTTCGGCATGTTTTTGAACTACTAAGAACGTCCACTCAATTATTGATCCATCAAAAACTGTTAATAGCATTGTTATGAGGGGATATTCTGCCTCTACAGCCTCTCTCATTCAGCAAAGGTCCTGATTCCCTGAATCTTTTTGTTACTAGGTCTGAATGAAGAGCTGGACAAAACTCATTGCAATCAAAGGCAAGTTTCCTCAGGCACAGTGAAAGTAGTTAGCCTGACTGCACACCAGGCCATGCATTATGTTGAGGGTGCTAGCTGTCATCTCAGCAGTACTCTTAGATCAATACAAATAAAAAGAAAAACTGTAAATCTGAAATAAAAACAGAAAATGTGGAAATGTACAGCAAGTCCCTCAGCAACTGTGTACAGAATAGACACGTTAACACTGTCAAATAACACTCCACACCCTTGTTATCCTGTCTTTTCTCCTCACAGATGCTGAAGGACCTGCTGTGTATTTCCTGTATTTATTACACATGTAGATCAGGTTTGTTTCATCTTGTGTACAATCAAGAGAGACAGTTTAAGTCAGGTTAATGGTTCTGTTTCATACATAGACTCATACAGCACAGAAGGGGGCCATTCAGCCCATCGTCTCTGTGCCGGCTCTTTGTAAAAGCTATCCAATTAGTCCCGCTGTCCTGCTTTATCCCCATATCCGTGCAAATTTCTCCTTTTGAAGTAAATGTCCAATTCCCTTTTAAAAGTTATTAGTGAATCTGCTTCCACCACCCTTTCAGGCAATGCACTCCAGATCTTAACAACGTTCGGCATTAAAAAAATTCTCCTCATCTTCCCCCTGGAATTTTTTGCCAATTTATTCTTAAATCTGTGTCCAGTAGTTACTGACCCTCCTGCCAGTGGAGACAGTTTCTCCCTATCCACTCTTTCAAAACCCTCTCATAATTTTGAACACCTCCATCAAATCAAATATCATAGATAATAAAACTAGAAAATGCTGTGAAGAAAGAAACAGAGTTAACATTTCAGGATCCTTCGTCAGAACTGGAAGAAGTTGAAGATTAAACAGTTTTTAAGCAGATATGAAGCCAGGGTGGGGGGGAGGGGAGAGGAAAGACCAAAAGGGAAGGTCTCTGATGGGGTGGAGAGTAGGAGTGATTATTTCCAGCATTTTCTGTTTTTATTTCAGATTTGCAGCGTCCGCAGTATTTTGCTTTTCAAATATCACAGGGGTGGATTTTCCCCCAGAGTGAAATGCGCTGGCCAGCCACCTGCTAATCTGCCATTTTGAGGACCAGGCCTCACTTGCATCGAGCTAGTGGGCTGCAGCAGGAAACCGAGTGTCCTGGGCCAGCCAGCTGGCTCCTCGGTGCCGCAATATCAGGTGATCCAGGTGGGTGGAAGGCAGGTTCCAGGGGTGTGGTGGGGTTGGGGGGTGCTCGATCTGTGGAAGGGAGGGGCACCAGCATGGCAGCAGCTCAGGCTCCACAAGAATGAAGAGAAACCTGTCTTTGGGATCCTCATCGGCCGGTCCGCCACCTGATGCTGGTTGGAGTGTGCACGACATTCTGCCCAGCTCGGTCGAAAAATGGCAATCAGGGTCCTATGTACATCGTAAGACCCTGTTTAGCATTTTAAATGGGCCTACCATTTGACTCAGAGGGCTGCTCCTGTCGCCTAGCGGTAGGCCCAGCGAAACATTGCTGCGGCCACAACGAGGCGGTAGGTCCTTACCCACCATTTTTGGGGTGCTACAGCCCCATTTCCATCGAGCGGGAGGCCTGAAAATTCATCCCATAGAATGTTACAGCACAGGAATAATCGATTTGGGCCAGTTTTTTTTTCTCTCTCCACATGAACACCACACAGTCTAATCTCATTCTTCCATTTGCTCACCACATCCTGTAAAATTTCTCTGTCTCAAGCAACTACTCAATGCCCTTTTAAAACAATTTGCATCAACAGCATTTGTGGCGGGGTCCACATTACTTTCCAGGTTATTGGCGTGTCTACAGGGCTAGAAACAGAGAGAGGAAAGGAGAAAAAGAAAACAGTGTAAGAGTCGAACAAACCAGAGAGTGAACTGTTCAACTTCCAACTAGTTTTCTACATTGAATTCCATAACGGCTGGTCTCTAGGAAACATTAGCTCATGGGGTTGCATCTTCTCAACATTGCTGTCAATTATTATGTCATATCCAAGGACTTGCTGTCAATTATTCTAGACTTCAGGTCAGTTTACCATCACAACAGGTGCACAGTCACTTCTATTGTGACACCACAAAAATAGCTACCCCCTGCCACGACTACAGTGTTGCATTTCTGTAGATTGGAAACTTTACTCCTTGTTTTTAACTGTGGTAAGGATGATGACCATCACCAAAATCAGCACAGATATTTTACTTCTCATTATTATCTGCACTCTCTTTACTTGCTACATGTTAGTTGAAACTATTGGCCAGCTAGGCAGGCGCAACTAAGCAGCGAATGCTTTTGGCCCTTACTAAAAAATTTACAATGATTTATATAGAGAATTCTCTGCAGACCCACTCTATTCTCAATAAGTAAACTAGGCTTTCCAAGACTGATCACCGAATCTTTTTACCTGTCCCATTCATAGTGACATGGGAGGATAATTGCTGAGCAGTTTTGGTGAAACAACAGACGTAATTAACTTTTAATTAGAACTTGGTAAAGAACACACACAATCTTGCGATCGCTGGAAAAACAATTTAAGCAGCATTAAGTGTAACCGACGTTTATGCAGTCTACAAAGACTGTCAGACAACACACAGCACAGAGATCACCCTTTGCAAAAATGTTCTACCACTGAAAGTGGGCTTCATGAATCGATACATTCTCCATGGCCGTTGGCTGGTTTTAGATTAAGAAACTAACTGCTGTAGGTGATAAGATATTCACAGATATCCTTCCTACCCCTCTCCCAGCTGATTAGAGCAGTAGTGCTTGTGTAAACATTACCACTGTGCCTGTAGCCCGGCAGCACTGTTTGACAATGCTGTCATTGTAATGGACTGAGAGAAAAGTAAGAATAATATCTGTAAACATGTGTTACGCCATTCCAAGAGGCTAGCTGAAGAAAATGTGGACTGGTCTACAAATTCAAGAGTCTTAAAATTTAATGTAAGCTTTAAGTGTTCCAAGATTAGGATTTCCTTTCCTGAATTTGATACTGTCTGATACCAGTTAAATACCAACACTGATGATCCGGTATTTGATGGATTCATTTCACTCATAAACTGCTGTAGTGCTTTTATACGATCATGTAACCATCACAAGTAATAGGAAACAAATTGAACTCAATTGATATCCTCGCAATTTTTGTGAACACTTACATTTAAAAATTCATGATTATGTAACAGGAAGCTGAGTGCAAAAGTGACATGTATACCCAATCATCTAGGTATCAAGCTATACTGCCACTTTTACATTAATGCAAAACTATGCACTGATGCAAAAGCAGCTGAAGTCTGGAGTCAGGTCAGGTCCTGATCTGACTCTGGATAGTATTGTAGCCAAAGCTTACAAGATCCTTTTAGGGAGATCACCTCACACTGCTTGGGCTTGACATTGTGTGTAAAACTCCAGTGCAGTGTGATGCTGGGTTTAAAATGTTCTCAGGCAGTCCATTGGATCTCCTGGGCATCTCATCAAATTATCGCAGAGTCTTTCAACATTATGAAAAAGTGGATGCTCTCGAAAATTGACCAGCTGGGGGCGTGGTATTCTGTGCATGCCTGTAAACCCACATGCTTACAGCTCCTTCCTAGTGGGCAGAATGCAGATCACAAACAACATAACTCAGGTTTCTCTGGCTGTGTTTTGCACTCTGCAGCTACTAGTGTCAGACTAGTGCTGGAATATAACTGCAGTCTAAGTCTTAATTTTTAGTAAACATTGTGAATGACAACTGTGCATGGACTGAAAGGTCTGCATCCTTAGTGCTAAGAAAGAAAGAAAGAAAGAATTTGCATTTATATAGCACCATTCATGACCTCAGGAGATCCCAAAGCGCTTTATAGCCAATGAAGAACTTTTGAAGTGTAGTCACTGTTGTAATGTAGGAAACACAATGGCCAATTTGCGCACAGCAAGCTCCCACAAACAGTAATGCGATAATGACCAGATATCTGTTTTTAAGTGTCGGTTGAGGGATAAATATTGGCCAGGACACCAAGGAGAACATCCCTGCTCTTCTTCAAATAGTGCCATAAGATCTTTTATGTCCACCCGAGAGGGCAGACGGGACCTCGGTTTAACGAAAGGAGGCACCTCTGACAGTGTAGCGCTCCCTCAGTACTGCATTGAAGTATCAGCCTGGATTATGTGCTTAGGTCTCTGGAGTGGGCTTATAGGGCTTAGTGCTGGCAATATTTGAAAATTAAGTCATCACCACTTTGACAACTTATTGAGTGGTGGAAGAAGGTTCTTCTATGGTAAGTCCCCCTTTTGGTAGCATGAAATATGACTGCAGTCATTTTCTGTTAGCGCAAAAATATAAAAAGTAATTGTAAACATGTAACAGCAGCTCCAGAAATTGCAGTCAGTTAGGTCCAGCAATAGAAGTGCTTACATCAGGAGCAATCTGTACAGTGTTATATCACTGCACAATGGCATCCTCTGGATAACCCGAGGTGGGCATATTTGCTGCCACCGGTGACAGCAGTTTTACTCAGTTAGACACAAACAAAAATTGACAGTAATGGTAAGTGACCTTTCAGCTCATCCACAGTTTTAATTAGGGCTCAGCTGCCCTTTAAAGATAATGTCTTTCTGCAGAGTTTAATTGGCAAATCAAATATTCAATTGACACATTAGGCTTATATTTTCCTTGTGGCGCCACAAATAACGAAAATTTTTACTATGATTTCTGGAACATTTGTGGCTGTCCTTTCCATTTAAGAATGACCGCCTTCTGAGATGTAAGTTCACTGATAAGTCAATCATTCTTAATATGGAGAGAACAAAGTCATTTACAAGGGCTAACTTCAGAACTATAGGAATGAAAGGAAACAACGAATGACTCGCATACAGAAATGAATTATGGCTTGATAAATCAGCCATAATTCATTTCAATGTGTGAGCTGTCAGATGGTGGCCGCCATTCAGGGTTTCAATAGGAGCTGTCAAGGGGGCAGGGTTCCGTTGAAGACTTTAATGGGAAGGGTTTAAGTTGAGAGCTGGTCGTAGAGCTGAGGTTGAGAATGGTAGCAGGTCTGACCTCAAAGGTGGGAGTGGGTTGAACTGCGGGCTGATAGCAGCACTTGGTTGAGGGCTGCACACATTTATACGGGAGGAGAGCGTACATGTCCCAGGACGGACAGAAACTTCCGAGTAACACTAATTTTTCCTTCCATTTGCGCAGCTGCGCAGCTGAAATTATGAATTTTCTCACTTTGCTTTCAAGTAACTCATTTAGTTGCTTGAGAAGTCTGAAGCTGGTATGACAGGTACATTCTGATTAGTTGCCTTCTACCAGGCACATGTAAAGAATTTGTTAACTATGAACGTAACTGGAAAAATACAGACAAGAATAATAGATTTGAACTTCTGGACATTATTCACATCCAAATCTTGGTGGTAAAATACAATAAAAAAAATAGATGAGCCAACATGCTAACAAACAATTTAACCTGCTCCATTCATAACGAGACTGGTAGCTGCAGTATCGATTCCAGCCAGTTAGTACTTGGTTGATACTTTTGGGCTGTTTAGGAAGGCTGCTATCCCAATGGTTAGAATTTAACTGTTTAAAGTGGGCAGGCAGGAACATCACACTCTCTAAACAATCAAATCAACTCCAGGTAAGTTTGGAAAATGCTCAAGAGGTTCAGGGAACTCTATGAACTTTTTTAAAGTAAGGCTTACACTGCATGAAGTTATACTCCCATATGATAGGTTATCAAGACTTTGGAGAGGGTGCAGAGGAAATTTATTAGAATGGTACCAGCGATGAGGGCCTTTAGTTATGTGGCGAGACTAGAGAAGCTGGGATTGTTCTCCTTAATGCAGAGATGGTTAAGGGGAGATTTAATAGAGATGTTCAAAATTATGAAGGGTTTCGATAGAGTAGATAAGGAGAAACTGCTTCCACTGGCAGAAGGGTTGGTGACCAAAGGTCACAGATTTAAGATAATTGGAAGAGAATGAGGGGGGAGATGAGGAGTTTTTTTTATGCAGTGAGTTGTTATGATCTGGAATGCACTGCCTGAAAGGGTGATGGAAGCAGATTCAATAATAACTTGCAAAAGAGAATTGGATGAATACTTGAAAAGGTAAAATTTGCAGGGCTATGGGGAAAGAACAGGAGAGTTGGAATAGTTGGCTAGTTCTTTCGAAGAGCTGGCACAGGCATGATGGGCCGAATGGCCTCCTTCTGTGCTGTATGATTCTATGATTCTGTGGTATCAAACCCTCATGATGTAAGACTGCCTTCTCCAGGGGGTCTCACATGGTTTTGTTTTTCTCCGGAGTAAGGTTAAGTGTCAAGTCTGCTCTGCGTGACAATGAGATGCAGCATAAATGCACCCTAATATATGCTAGACAAAAAAAAAAATCATTTGGTGTTTATTATAGACGATAATGACACGGCTATAATGGAATAATATTAACATTTGAAAACATCAAAGCATACATTTTCCTTACATTTGGATTTCTGGAGTGGGAGTGGAATGGAAGTAACATGGGGACCTGGTTCCTTTATTTATGAGCTAAAAGTTTCTGGGCTCCAACAACTACCTTTCCAGCAAAGGAATGGTTGTGAAAATAAGCCAGTCATGATATATGATGATTCTAAAATAGAATTATGAATAATGAGACAAAAAGACAAAGTAAAACAGCTGCAATGTATACATACTATATTATAATCTGTCACAGCGCTGCTAACCAATCAGGAGTGTTGTTGACTGATCTCCAGTGACACTTTCAACGAGCAGAGAGATGCCTGTTCCCATGGGAACACTTCTTAAATTGTAGAACTTGAAAAAAATAAATACATTCAGTCAATGCAGTGAATGTTCATCCTTTGGGCGGAAATGTTTTAAAAGTGCTCTCAATTGTTTTTTAAAGAAACTGAGAGCTGAATATAAATGGAGTGTCCCTACGGACCAGGAAGGGGCCTGGCTTGAACCTTGGTCTGTGCTGAGTTAGCTGATCTCAACTGCAGCAGCAGTGAGGGCACTGCCATTGGCCTCAGTGCCCTTGAGCCAAGAAGGGAATAAAAAGCAGTCAGGAATGCCACACCAGATTGCTCTTGTAAAGCAACTGAAACATTCATCCTTTTCACGACAAGCTGCTTAAATGAGCAAGGTTTTTCCCAGTTGACCCTGATTAAAACAAAGCAACAATTTGCATTTATATGGTACCTGCAACCTCCTCCAGTGCTACAAACTCCCCTCCTGATAGATCCTTTGACCTTAGCCTCTTGTGCATCCCCCCGGCTATTGGCAGCTATGCTTCAGCTGCCTAGATCCCACACCCTGGAATTCCCTCCCTAAAACCCTCTAGACCTCCCTCTCCTCTTTTAAGATCCTCGTTTAAACCCACCTCTTCGACCAAGCTTTGGGTCACCCCTTCTTAATATCTCCTCTTTGTCTTGGCATCCATTTTGTTTGATTACACCTCTGTAAAGCACCTTGAGATGCTTTTCTATGTTAAAGGCGCTATATAAATGCAAGTCATTGTTGTTATGGTACTTAGCAAGGACAGAAGGGTTAAGGGTGAGTTTTTTGAAAAGGGGGTGATGATGGCAGTATTGTAAAGGAGGGGGACAGTGCATGAGGAGGGAGAACCATTTACATCGTCAGCCAACACGAGGCCAGGAATGGAAGTTGGGTGGTCAGGGGCTTAGTAGGACATGGGAGGTCAGTCTCATGGATAAGATAAACTTGGAGAGGACATGGGGATATGGAGCAGAAATCAGAGAAAGGGTTAGAGCTGGTTTAGAGTGGGGACTGGGATGAGGTTTGGCTTGACGGGCAAAGGGAAGGGGGCAATAGCAGCAGCTAAACAGATAGTTTCAATATTGGTGACAAATAAATCTATGAGCTCCCCAGACTTGTTGTTAGAGGTGAGTGTGGAGGGGCCAGAGAGAGGGGTTTAAGGAGATGTTTGATAGTAGAGAAAAGTATCCTTGCCCTCCAGAATAATCCTATAGTAGCAGACAGTTTTGGCCCGGGAAAGTGAGGCCCAATAGAGCTTGATATGGTTGAGCCAGTTCTGGTGATGGATGACTAAGCCAGTTGTGCACTAGGCATGCTCAAGTTTGTGCCCCTTGGTCTTGAGGTAGTCAAGATGGGTTCATACCAGAGGGAACGACCGGTATATAAGATGGTGAAGGTTTATTTGGGGACAAGTGACTGGTTAAGCAAATCAACCACTGCAGAGGTATTGTGGCAAATGGAGGGCCAAAGGCTAGGCAGTTGGGAATTAGAAAATGCAATTGTAAGCTACTTGGGCAAGATTTTTTTCCTGGACCAGATGCAGAAGGACGTGGAGGTGCAAAAAGGCAAGGGTATGTGGATGATGAAGAATACAAAGAAGTGGTCGTGGATTGCCTTGGATTGAGATGACAGGACTGGAGAGACCATGGAAGATGGCAAGTTTGAGGGGGTGGCCACGAATATGGGTTGGAGAAGTTATATAGGGGAAAGGTTTAGGGAGAACAGGAGAGCAGTGAATTTGGTGTTGGTAGGTCGGCGAGAGAAAAGGATGGCAAGTGAAGTTTTTAAGTACACTCAAAGCATAAATGTTGAGGTTTATTGGCAGTTGAGTCTGAAAATATTGGGACTATTTTTTGGGAACTGGCACCAAATCAGGTTTGCCAAACATTGCCGTGGCAAAAGGAAAAAGAATCTAAACCCCTTTGCAATAAAGTTTAATAGTTACAGGGATTACTTAACATTGTATGTCATTTAACTGTAGTAATTTTAAATTGATTTGTAAAACTTCATATCCTGTATAGTGATAGTCTTAGGCCCAATAACACCACCAATTACCTCTCTCCTACCTCGCACTGGTATTTATAAAAGGGACAGCACAGTTCATACCTCATTGTTCTTCTTACACACTGCACTTGAGATAACTCCCTCATCAGGATGCAACATATCCCTACATGTCTTATTAGCCTATAGAAGAGAACAGTTCATATAATTTAGCTATTGGATGTGTTATCCAGAGTATTTGATCTGAATTGTATCATTAAACTCCTTCATTGGTAAATCCAGAAATTACGCTTTTCAATTAAATTGTTCACCCTGCCTCTTTCTAATTGCTGTTAAATGCAGATCTGCTGAAGAATGCCTTGAGGAACATTGAGTTTGTAAATCAGAGATTTAAGGGCACAGACACCAGCTACTCATGAGAAATAAAGACAGTGCCAGGAATTCAAACCTGTGTAAAGTTTTACAGTAAAGATATATGTGACTGTTACAAACACTTTTCTACAAAATAATGTTCCGAAGATATGTGTTGCTGTAGATTTACATTTGTTCCTCCTTGAGTTCTCCAGCATGGCCAGTGCATACAGTAATTTTGTAGAATCCACAAAAACACATGATCACCATTTTTCTATCGCACAAATCCACAATAGGTTTAACGATACGGAATGACTGGCTAGTTCTATGAAAAACACAATAAATTGTTTTAATCCAGAAAAGTTTTCCTTGTAGATTATGAATCCTACTTTCAATCCTACAGTTGGTAGGAACGAATGCCAGTTGTAGTATTGAATATTGGAATTAGATCTTCTGGTAATAATAGATTCTAATTAAGGTTCTTAAAATAATGCTGTTTGCCTTTGTGGCCCTACTTCAACCTTTGGATTGATAATAATTTTGGTGAATACTCCTTCAGTGTATTATGCAGGGATATTCTTTCCCCAAATTAAAGTGACATCAAAAAAATTCAAAGGTGTCCATCAAAAAATTTGAAAAGCAATAGGATATTAGTTGGCTGCCGCAGACCAAATGGGTAGACGAGAAAATGCATGAGTCTACAGCTAAAATACATCGGACTCTTGGGAAGAACTGAGGTAGCATTTCCTCATGTTTCAATAGGACAAAGGTCATGGTTCATCTTAAGGAGAAACTGTACTGCATAGATAGATGACTGTATTGATGAAAAGGATGCGAAAGAGCAGTTGAACATTATAGTATTGAAAAAAATTGTGTCCCTCAGTCAATGAACAATTGATTATCAATTTTATCACCGAAGTCTTTGCTCCAGAACTCATGAGCCACTTTCAAGCCACAACTGAAAATCCGAACCAAAGAGGTTTATTAACAAGTGTTTCATCAACTTGAAAACAGAGTTACTATCTAGTGCAGCTCAGTAAAAACATGTTAAGGAATCAACAAAGTTTGGTTTAGATTTAATAGAATGAGTTATCCCAAAACTTCATCATCATGAAAAAGAACGAGTAGGAAAATAAATTTTAATTATGCCTTTTTAAATTGTTTTGTAAGAATGGTTGTTTAAAGTCTAAGATTTCCATTTACGTCTCGATTATGTTAAGGATAATTCACCCTCCTTATTACATGATATATATATTATATACATTTGTTAGCAGACTACTGGAAGATATTAATGTTCTTAATAAAATCTTCAATCGCTCCGATATTTATAACATTCCAGCACTTATAAGCCTCAAAATGGTTTTTAATGTTGTTGCATTAAATATAATGCACTGTGAGACTTGATTGTTTGAATGCCAATGTGTTCACCTGAAATTTCTGTCCAGTATTTTAGCTAAGGTGTTAGCCCATTTATTTTAAATAGGTTTGAGGTAATTTTGACTTTGTGCGATAGTGTAAAATGGGTGATAGTGAATCAGCAGCCCGTTTTACATCACTCCCGATTTTTATTTCTGTGTGCCAAAATGGAAATAAACATCAGGTGAGATGTAAAACGGGCTGCCGATTCGATATCACCCGTTTTACACTATCGCACAAAGTCAAAATTATCCCTGTTAATGCCTCTGCCAAACTAGTGGAGAGAGGATTTTCAGACCAACACGCTAGTGTTCGAACACTAATAGCCCATGGTGTCATTTCAGGGCTGCAGTGTTAGTAATTTGTGCTCAGTTACATCACAGTGACAGAACCATATATATCATGGTACAAGCATCACTTTTTAAGGTATGTTTTTGTGAGCATTGATGCAACCGTGCACATGAAGCCAATTTTTGTAGCAAAGTGAAACTCGTGTATCAAATTTAGATTCTTATTCAAACACAATTATTCACAAAGGCATTTATTCACATAGTCAACCATTTAAGATTATGACATTCATAGATGGAAAATATCCTTTCTGTCTTGTGGGCAGCCAACTGTTCGGTCCACCATGCAAAAGTGTGACAGCAATTAAATCAACCAACTTAAATGGACATGTAGTATTACAAACTCATTGATAAAAAACAAGACATGTTATTAATGGTGCTCCACACCACCACTAGTGGGCCCAATGTAATTTGACCTCTATGGATCTGACTTTAGCAGTATAAACAGGTCTACTCCTTGACATATCGCAGCCTTCTTTTAAAGTTAAATTTAATTGAATTACAAAAGCGTTCCAGAAATCTGCCATTTTTTTATTTGTTCTTGGGATGTGGGTAACATTTGCAGGTCTGCATTTATTGCCCATCCCTAGTTGCCCTAAGAATGTGGTGATGATGAATTGCTGCAGTCCTTTTGGTGATGATGCTCCCATGATTGTTTTAGGTAGGAAATTCAAGGATATTGACCCATTGATGATGAAAGAACAGTGGAAAAATGTCCAAGTCAGGATGGTGTGTGACTTGGGGGGAACTTGGAGGTGGTGGTGTTCCCACAAAATTGCTGCTCTTTTCCTTCTTGATGATAGCAGTCACAGAGGTGAGAGATGCTGTTGAAGCAAGCTTGATGAGTTTCTTCAGTGAATGCTGTAAATCATATATACTGCAGCCACAGTACTCCAGTGATTGAGGGGGTGGATCTCGAGGGGGCGGGAGGGATGGCAATCAAGCAGACTGCTCTGTCCCGGATCGTGTCAAGCTTCTTGAGTGCTGTTGTGGATGGATTCATCCAATCTAGTGGTGAGTATTCCATCACTCTCCTAATTTGAGCCTTGTAGAAGGTGGAGAGACTTTGAGGACTCAGAAGCTGAGCCATTCATACAACTATAGAACCATAGAAAAGATACAGCACAGAAGGGGGCCATTCTGCCCATTGTGTCTGCGCCGGCTCAAAGAATAACCAGGTGCCCATTCTAATTCCACCTTCCAGCACCTGGTCCATAGCCCTGCAGCTTACAGCACTTTAGGTGCAGGTCCAGGTACTTTTTAAAAGAGTTGAGGGTCCCTGCCTCTACCACCAATTTGGGCAGCGAATTCCATACACCCACCACCCTCTGGGTAAAAAACATTTTCCTCATGTCCCCTCTAATCCTTCCGCCAATCAGCTTAAATCCATGTCCTCTAGTTCTTGAACTCTCCGCTAGGGGAAACAGGTAATTCCTGTCTATTCTACCTGGGCCCCTCATAATTTTGTACACCTCAATCAAGTCTCCCCTCAGCCTCCTCTGCTCCAAGGAAAACAACCCCAGCCTATCCAATTTCTCCTCGTTGCTGCAATTTTCAAGCCCTGGCAACATTCTTGAAAATCTTCTCTGCACTCTCTCCAGAGCGATTACGTCCTTCCTGTAATGTGGTGACCAGAACTGCGCACAATACTCCAGCTGTGGCCTTACCAGCGTTTTATACAGTTCCATCATTACATCCCTGCTTTTGTATTTTATATTTCGGCTAATAATGGAGAGCATTCCATATGCCTTCTTCACAATCTTATCTACTTGTATTGCCACCTTCAGGGACCTGTGCACATGCACTCCAAGGTCTCTCACTTCCTCTACTCCTCTCAATATATTCCCATTTACTGTGTATTCCCTTTTACTGTTTGCCCTCCCTAAATGCATTACCTCACACTTTTCCGGGTTGAACTCCATTTGCCACTTTTCCGCCCATTCCACCAACCCATTGATATATTCTTGGAGTCTACAGCTATCCTCTTCACTATCAACTACACGGCCAATTTTTGTGTTGTCTGCAAATTTGCCAATCATGCCCCCTACATTCAAATCCAAATCATTAATGTATACCACAAACAGCAAGGGACCCAACACTGAGCCCTGTGGCACATCACTGGAAACGGATTTCCATTCGCAAAGACATCCATCAACTTTTACCCTTTTTTTCCTGTTACTGAGCCAATTTTGGATCCAATTCGCCACATTTCCCTGTATCCCATGGGCTTTTACCTTTCTGACCAGTCTGCCATGTGGGACCTTATCAAATGCCTTACTAAAATGCATGTAGACAACATCCACTGCACTACCCTCCATCAATCCTCCTTGTCACTTCCTCAAAGAATTTAATCAGATTTGTAAGGCATGACCTTCCCTGAACAAATCCATGCTGACTATCCCTGATTAAACCATGCCTTTCCAAGTGACAGTTTATCCTATCTCTCAGTATTGATTCTAATAGTTTGCCCACCACCAAGGTGAGACTGACCGGCCTATAATTGTTCGGCCTTTCCCTCGTACCCTTTTTAAACAATGGTACTAAGTCTGCAGTATTCCAGTCCTCCGGCACCTCCCCTGTATCTAGTGAGGATTGGAAAATGATCCTCAAAGCATCCGCTATTTCCTCCCTGGCTTCCTTCAATAGCCTAGGAAACAATCCATCTGGCCCTGGTGACTTATCAACTTTCAAGGATTCCAGTCCCTCTAGTACTTCCTCTCTTGTAATGTTTATGTTATCCAATATTTCACACCTCTCCTCTTTAACTACCACATCCAGATCATCCCTTTCCTTTGTGAACATGGAGACAAAATATTCATTTAAAACCCTACCCACATCCTCTGCTTCTACACACAAGTTACCCTCATCATCCCTGATAGGTCCCACCTTTTCCTTAGCTATCCTCTTGTTCTTAATGTACTGATAAAACATCTTTGGGTTTTCTTTAATCTTACTCGCTAATATTTTTTCATGCCCTCTCTTTGCTTTCCTTATTTCCTTTTTTACGTCATTCCTGTACTTTCTATACTTCTCTAGGCTTTCTGCAGTATTTAGTTTTCTGTGACAGTCATAAGCTTTCTTTTTCTGCTTTATCTTGCCCCGCGTACTTCTAGACAACCAGGCGGCTCTAAATTTGGCAGTGCCACCCTTTTTCTTTGAGGGGACATGTCTGCATTGTACCTGTAGAATTTCACTTTTTAGTGCCTCCCACTGGCTTGCCACTGATTTCTCCTCAAGCAGTCCACTTCTGCCAAATCACCTCTTAGTTCTGTAAAATTTGCCTTCCCCCAATTTAAAACATTTACTCCTGATTTAACTCTGTCCTTTTCCATAACTATGCTAAAACTAACTGAATTGTGGTCACTATCCCCAATATGGTCACCCACTGTCACTTCACCCACTTGCCCATCTTCATTTCCCAGGACTAAATCTAGAATTGCATCCCCTCTTGTTGGGCTAAAAAGGTTCTCCTGGACACCAATCAAGAATTTTGTACCCACTGTGCCCCTCACACTGTTTGAATCCCAGTTGATGTTCGGGTAGTTGAAGTCCCCTACTGTTATTGCCCTCTTATTTTTGCACTCAGAAATTTGCCCACATAATTGTTCTTCTTTCTCCCTTTCCCTATTCGGGGGTCCATAGTACACTCCTAGTAGTGTGACTGCCCCTTTTTTATTTCTTAGCTCAACCCATATGGCCTCGATTGATGATCCATTTAGCATATCATCCCTTCTCACAACTGTGTAATTGATTCTTTAACCAATAATGCTACCCCTCTCCTTTTTTATCACCCACTCTATCCTGCCTGAAAACTCTATATCCAGGGATATTGAGCTGCCAATTATCCCCCTCTTTAAGCCAGGTTTCCGTTATAGCAATGATATCATGCTGCCATGTGTCCATCTGTGCCCTTAGCTCATCTGCTTTGTTTGTAATACTCCTTGCATTGAAGTATATAACCTTTAACCCTGTCAAATTCCTGTGCTGAACACTATTTAACCTTTGTTTCTTTTGCCTTTCTGAGTCGCTAACTACGTCACTAACTGCTTTTCTGCTTCCCGTTTCTTGGTCTGAATTTGTCCTGTCTGTACCTGCCCTTTGGTTCCCATCCCCCTGCCATACTAGTTTAAACCCTCCCCAACAGAACTTGCAAATGCCCCCGCGAGGATATTGGTCCCGGTTCTGCTTGGATGCAACCCGTCCAGCTTGTACAGTTCCCGCCTTTCCCAGAATCGGTCCCAATGCCTCAGGAATTTAAACCCCTCCATCCTACACCATCTCTCAAGCCACGCATTCATCTGGTCTATTCTCCTATTTTTGCTCTTGCTGGCACGAGGCACTGGGAGTAATCCTGAGATTACTACCTTAGAGGTCCTGCTTTTTAATTTATTTCCTAACTCCCTATATTCTGCTTGCAGGACCTCATCCCTTTTTTTACCGATGTCGTTGGTACCGATATGGACCACGACCTCTGGCTGTTCACCCTCCCCCTCCAGAATGTCCTGCAGCCGCTCCGTGACATCCTTGACCCTAGCACCAGGGAGGCAACATACCATCCCGGAGTCACGTCTGCGGCTGCAGAAAAGCCTATCTGTTCCCCTTACGATGGAATCCCCTATCACTATTGCTCTTCCATTCTTTTTCCTCCCCTCCTGTGCAGCTGAGTCACTCGTGGTGCCACGGTCTTGGCTCTTGCTGCATTTGTCGCGTATTACCCAGCCTCTGCACTGTTCCTATAGCCATACTGTTGATATGGTTGGTCCAGTTCAGCCTCTGGTCAATGGTGACCCTCAAGATGTTGCAGTTGGGGGACTCGGCGATGGTAGTGCCCTTGAAGGTCGAAGGGAGATGACTGGGTTGTCTCTTGTTGAAGATAGGCATTATCTTATGTGATGTGAATGTTGCCTGCCAGTGTTCAGCCCAAGCCTGGATGTTATCCAGTTCCTGTTGTGGACTAGCATGGGCTGCTTTTAAAGAGGTCTTTTTTCAGAAGCTTCATGCATTGTAAAGAGGTGTGCTGAGAAGATTTGATTTTCCATAATCTAGAATTTCAGCCCGAGGCATGCAGAAAAAAGGAGAGTCAGCTGTTTGAAGGATATAAGAAGACAGTTAAAACTCAGACAGTTAGGATATAACATACCAGTCAAAATAGTCTATATATGGTGCCTATTTACAGTGATACTTTGTTAGTTCATGTTGGATCCCCATACTGTGGAATAACCAATACTTTTTGATAGCTATGAAGTGAATACAGTATTTTAGCCTGTATTGGCTTCTCTATGATCTTTATGCAGATTTGAAGTATTGATGTAGATACTAAAAAACAACCTATACAGGTTTAAGTATGATAAAACATATACAATAAAATGAAATACACTGAGTGATATTATTATCCAACTTACAAAATCTTAACCAGCTGCAAAAATCTGAGCCTCAGAAAAATTATAAACTGACTCCAACATCAAGATTACACAAACCACATCAAAATACTATCAATGATGCCAGCTCTGTTTCTAAAATCCCAAGCTGATCTTTATACTGCAGCAATATTTGAGGAAATGGGACCACACACATATCCAGAAACATGCCTTGCTTTAATTGCAAGCAGTTTGTCACTTTTGTAAGGAGCACAGTCTCTCACAACACACTAAACCACAGTTTAATACAAAGGAGGGAGATTAATTCTGATAAATCATTTGAACATACTTGCTCTTGCTGCATATTTTAATCAATCATATCTTGTTGTTACTATTACTTTCTTACCAATTTGGGGGGAGAAATTGGTCCATCATGCCCGATATTCAGTGAAAAATAGGAGTTGGGGGGGAAATTTCTGGGCACGATCGTCCGCACTCGACCCCTCCTCCCACCAACCCCCTCCCCACCTCCCCGGAGTGGCGCCAACTGTCAAATTGGCCCCTTAAATTTGCTAAGCAGGGGCCTAACACTTGTTTTAGGACCTCAATGCCAAATTCGGCAGAAACTGGGTGGAACATGCGCCACACATACTCCGCTCAGTTTTTCCAGGTCTGCAACGGCATAACCAGCGATCCTTAAAGGGAACACTGGAGGCCGCTAAGAATAGGTAAGTTTTTGTCTTTTTACTTACCTTAATGTGGAGCCAGGAGGAGCAGGAGCGTTTCTGCTGGCTCCATGGCAATACTGTGGGCCGCTGCAGGCCCGGGCATGCCTCCTCTCCCTCTCCCAGGACTTACCTGTGGGCCAGCTCCGTGTTAGAGCTGGCCGAGTTTCTCAGAGCTGCATCGGAACACTTGGTTGGCGTCTGCAGCTCGCTGGCAGTATCTAGATGAGGCCCAGGGCCCAATCTACAGCAAGCCTTGGGCCTTCGACTGCGGGCCCGTGTTGCAGGTGCTCCGCCACTTTGCGGCAGTTTTCGGTGCAAGGCCAATTTCCTGTCCTTGGTGCAATTGCATTAACTAAGACCTGCTTTTGGAGAGATGTTACAGCTTGAGGTCTAGAAATAATCAAAAATTGTGAGACTATGGCTATATTTTGTTACAAGTTATTAAGAGTCCTCTTTCGAAGTAATTATTGCTATACTTTACACACATCTATCCGACCCACTTTTCTAGGCTGTAAACTATTGTCCATATATGGGAGAGGAACGCTGTTTTGAGGCAGTGAGATTAATCACAAATAGAGGTGAAAAATCTAGATCTGGAGTACTCAACAGATCAACCCCAAGATGAGTCCTCTCTGGAACAATTAATTATTTAATGGAGACGGTAAGCCAATTATTAAAGTAATTGGTATATTAATAATGACATTCAAAATCTAAGCCAATTAATTACATTTAGTGACTAATTTAATTATTACATTTAATGAGTAATTTAATTCATTCTTAAATTTAGTGAGTAAATTTTAAAATGGACTGGATGACTGACTGAATGGTGAGACGTTGAACTGCAGATGTATTTCATTATTGAGGCTCAGGGCCGGGAGTCCCACTCAGTTCTGCTCTGGGGGTCAGCTCCAGGCTTGCTGCTGCCTTGTGCTGCATCACGTTGGCATGTAAATCCTGTCACTTTGTTCAGTGTATCAGCTAAGAGTTGACTGAAAATTGTCAGCAAGTCACTGAGGAGCAGAACTCACTTGACCGCCTGTGAACCAAGTTCCAGCAATGACAACTGCTCAAACAGCCCATGTCTTTCTAGGGCATGTACTGTTACATAGCACACTGTTACATGGAGGTTCCTTCAGCACCAATAACAGAGTCAAGCAAATTTTTCATCCTAAATATTCTAAAGGAAAGAGCTGAAAGCACCTACTTTGACATGTTGGACATTTACATTTAATTGGCTGGACTAGATCATCACTTTGCCTCTTTAAGTGAGTGAAGACACTTGTCCATTCGCTTGGTCTGCCTCGTGCTCAAATCCTGAATGGCCTGTAAAATCTTTCCAGATCATGTCTTGAGACTTTGCAGGCCATGGGATCATTATGTGTTGGCATCCAATAGGCAGGAACAGAAAGTGATCCCTCAGAAATAATGAAGACTACAGATGTAAATTACCAATGTTGGCAATGTGTAGATTACAACAAAGCTCTATTTAAATGAAGCAGAACATGGGCTTTTAGTCATTAGAGTCATAGAGTCATAGAGTTATACAGCACGGATAGAGGCCCTTCGGCCCATCGTGTCCGCGCCGGCCATCAAGTCCTGTCTACTCTAATCCCATATTCCAGCATTTGGTCCGTAGCCTTGTATGCTATGGCATTTCAAGTGCTCATCCAAATGCTTCTTGAATGTTTTGAGGGTTCCTGCCTCCACAACCCTTTCAGGCAGTGAGTTCCAGACTCTAACCACCCTCTGGGTGAAAAAGTTCTTTCTCAAATCCCCTCTAAACCTCCTGCCTTTTACCTTGAATCTATGTCCCCTTGTTATAGAACCCTCAACGAAGGGAAAAAGCTCCTTAGTATCCATCCTATCTGTGCCCCTCATAATTTTGTACACCTCAATCATGTCCCCCCTCAGCCTCCTCTGCTCCAAGGAAAACAAACCCAATCTTCCCAGTCTCTCTTCATAGCTGAAGCGCTCCAGCCCTGGTAACATCCTGGTGAATCTCCTCTGCACCCTCTCCAAAGCGATCACATCCTTCCTGTAGTGTGGCGACCATAATTTATTTTTTATTAATTTTCCTCACCAATTTTCTCTCCATTATTCCAATTTGAGCCTAAACTGTGAATGTTAGCAGGCTATTCAAACATAGGGGACATCACATCCATGCCAGATCCTGTGATCAACAAATATTCACACACACGCACTTCCAGCAGGGGATGTTGGATAGAGATCAGAAGCAGGAACTTTAGCTGATTTCCCCATACTAACTGGGGGGTGCTGAGACCAGTTGTCGTAACCCAACTGACAGCAATGAATTCAACACAGGTCAGAGGTCAGATCTGGGGGCCTTCCTGTTCTGTATCCTAAGTTAAATTCACAGAGGCATCTGGGAAGCCCTTTGTTCATAGTCTGAATTCTTTATTGGTGTTTCTTTCAAATTCAAAATAGTTAACGTCAAAAGGTTACAATAAAAAATTAACATTCAAGGTCCAGTATGTTATATTTGGAATTTAGACCATAATAGATTACCAGTGTTGTGGGCGGTTTAAGGACTACGTTCGTAGGCAGGCAGGTGAGTTCTGCTCCACAGTAACTTGCTGATAATTTGCAGTCAGCTCTTAGCTGATACACTGAACAGGATTTACATGCCAATGTGATGCAGTGCAAGGCAGCAGCAAGCCTGGTGCTGACCCCCAGAGCAGAACTGAATGGGGCTCCTGGTCCTGAGCCTCAATAATCTGCAGTTCAAAATCTTCACCAGTCAGTCATTCAGTCCATTTTAAAATTTACTCACTAAATTTAAGAATGAATTAAATTACTCATTAAATGTAATAATTAAATTAGTCACTAAATGTAATTAATTGGTTTAGACCCTGAATTTCATTATTAATTTAGCAATTACTTTAATAATTGACTTACTGTCTCTATTAAGTAATTAATTTCATTATCATATATGAATTAACAGTGGCCAAGAGGGTTTGGACAGCCTTTTTAGGTTTTTTGAAGTCCAAAGAACACCATTTAAGTCAAATTTTAATAAACCGTCGAGGTTATATCCGGCATTTATAAAATCTCCACTGAAGTAATGTCACTAACTGCTCCTACACATTATCCCACCCTCTCAGACAGCAGAAGGTTGTGATTTCGGTGACATGTGTGCCTGTCTTACAGGAATACCAAAAGCTCATGGAGTTGAGCTGCTTGTATGCACAAGCAGTTTGATTTGCTGCACTAAGTGGTGTCAGTTGAGCTGTTTTGCTTCTTGTGCACTGTGGTATCAGGCACCATCTTATGCAGAACATTTGAGTTCGAACACAATTTTAATGAGAGAATAGGTGCCTTAGGCACCATTAGTGTATGGCTTCAAGGACTCACAGACATATGTTCCCTTAGCATGTATTGGAGAATACAGGGAGAGAAACCTGCAACTAGATTCTAACCACAGCAGGAGGGAATGTGAAAATATCACAAGGTGGCCTCAGTTATGGAAATGTTTGTCACACCATTGAAAAGGGAAGTAAAACTTATCTCCATTATAGTTGCCAACCATCTGCTTTTTTCATGGATATCAACTTTTCCAGCCCTTGTTTGTGCTGTTCAAGTGGGGCCCTGGAAATCAGCTGTTTTCCAGACCCCAGTGCTAAAGGGACAGTAAGCATGAATGTATAAACCAGAAAGTCAGATCACGGGAGCGTTTAAAAAAAAACATATTTGAGAACAACAGCCCAGAAAGTGCATAACTGTAGAAGTTATACGTGGTACACATGATAGATTTCACAGTGACACCCTACCAAACCAAAACTCCAACAGACATACTCCCTTAGGAAGTGCCTCAGGAAGGCTAGCCAATAACAAAAGTACTTGCTGCTAATAGAATATATCTTTTCATATTAATGTTGCATGGTGATGGCCCAATACATCAAATGGACTGCAACTAAATGGTGCTGTGGCTGGGAGGTGATGCCTTTCGTAATTGCTGATTATTGGTTGTATATTGCACTTTGAGTTGTCGGCTTTTTTGAAGCTGTTCATTAGCTTTTTCAAGTTTTGTAGCTAAATGTGTATGAGTTTGGAGGCACATTCGTAGAACACCTGCTGTTTAAACAGCTGAAATGTTCCTTCAGTGTGCCAAAGGCCCACTCAGTTACATACTAAGTGAATCAATAGGCCTCGTTATTTCAGCCTACACTAGAAGTCCAAGGATTTAAAGCAAATATTAACTAGGGCCCCAGGCTGTAATCATAGTCATCTGAAAATTATATTACAGAATTTTCTGATCATTGTCAAACCCTCCTAATCAAATTAACGACACATGATAAATTTCACCAACCATTCAGCATTATATAAACTTTGTTCACAATTTCCTTATTTATATTTTCACCACCATTCTCCTCACTTGGCTAAACAATTTCTCTTTTAATTCCACACATTTCCTCCAGGTAAAAGATATTGTTATGGGAAACCACATGAGTCTCAGCTAAGCCTGTCTTTTGTAGGGTGTATGGAATATTCTTCGTTCCACCCAGGGTTTGGCTTTGTCCTACTCTGGGCCCCTTCCTAACCTCTTCCATTACGCTGATGACTTTGTTGGTGCTGATTCCTGCTTTCGCTCTGATTTTGAGAATTTCAGTAACTATGGGGGTGAAATTCTTTGGAGCTTCTGGCGCTGTAACTTCACCAGAAGTGCAGAGGAAACCCCATTTACACGTGAAAACGGAATCTCTGTCACACTTGCGCTGAAGATATAATGGTGGAGTGGGAGAAACTCCGAAGAAATGTACTTCCCATGTTTCCTTTTTCCACCATTCTCTCACCTTTATGTGGTCCATCTATTATTCTTCACTTCTCTTCTTGGACTTCATCTTCTGCATCTCTAGCAATAAGCTTTCCATGGACATTCATTCCAAGCCCACAAACTCTCACAACTACCTGGAACATGCTTCTTCCCACCTTCTTCCTGCTTCTCCACCTCTCAGGTATCTGCTCTGTAGACTCTATTTTCAGTAATAGAGCTTCTGAAATGTCCTTTTTCCATAGCTGACAGGCCATTGACCATATCCACGGCATTTCCTGTGCCTCCACTCTCATCCTCTCCTCACAACAATGACAGAGGCCTCCATGTCCTCACCTACCACCCACTAGTCTGTGCATTTTTCTGCCATTGCCACCACCTATAACATGATCTCACCACTAAGTACACCTTCATCTGTCGTCTCCATGTGGAAGGACCATTCCTTCTGGAATAAACTTCTTATTCTTCCAACTCAAATTCAAGCTGCCTTTTCCTTCATACTTTCCTGTGCAATGGTGGCAGATGCAACACCTTTCCATTTATTGCTTCACACACTATTATCCTGTCACTCATATCATCTGAGACAGTAATTTACATGTACTTCCTCCAATTTAATATACTCTATTTGCTGTACATTGTATAATCTCATCCACATAGAATAGAGTTTTACAGGTCAGGAGAAGAACATTTGGCCCAGTGCATCTGTGCTGGCTCTGCTGAAAGAGCTATTCACTTAGTCCCATTCTCCTGTCCTTTCTCTACAAACTTTTAAAATGTCTCTTTCAAATATTTTTGTATGTCTCTTTTAAAAGCTTTTATGGATTCTGTGTCACTGAATATTTCTGGTAAGACTTTCCATGTCCTTACTAATTCCTGCTAAACAAATTTATTCTATCCGCTCCCTTCACTCTTTTGGTGATGATTTTAAATTTATGCCCTATAATTACCAACTCACCAACCAGTGAAAATAGTTTTTCTTCACTTTCCTCATTAAAACTACTCATAATTTTGAATACGTCTATCAGATCTCCTCTTAACCTTCTCAGTTTGAGTTAAAAAAAGCCCCAATTTCTCTAGTATCTCCTCATAACTAAAGCCTTTCATCCCAGGTATTGCCTTAATGAATCTCTTCTGTACCCTCTCCATAGCCTTGACACTCTTCCAAAGTAGGGTGCCCAAAGTTGCACACAATATTCTGACTGCAGCCTAAGCAATGATTTGAATAAGTTTCATATTATATCTCTGTTTTTGTTCTATGGCCCATTTATAAAATTTCTGGTTTTTTTTCACAGATTCATCAACTTATCCCTCCAGTTTAAATATTTGTGTATCTGATCCTCCAGGCTTTTCTGCTCCTCTAATCCTTTTAAAGTTTTATCATTTAGCGCACATCTCATTATTCTTCCTGCCATAATGTCTCACCTCAAATTTCTCCGTATTAAATTTCACCTGGCATCCATTTGCCCTGTCTACTAACCTGGCTATGTCCTCTTGAAGTTGCTTACTGTTCTCTTCATCATTAACCATGCTCCACATTTTTGTGTAATCTGCAAATTTTGATATTCTGCCCCTAAACCTTGAGTTCAGATCAGAAAGAGAGAGAAAGAAAGAGAAAGAAAAAGAAAGAGAAAGTGATGAAATTTAATGGGACAGGTTCAATGTACCAGAGGGTCTTTTCCTGTCAGTCATTGTTCGTATGTTCGTAAATCAGTGGTCCTGGGGGAGGACACGGTTTATATCCTCCCAGTCTGAAAAACATATATTACCCATCTACTCTCTCTTAGCTGTCCTTTAGCTAACTTCTTATTCATGCTGCCACATTCCTATTAATACCTTGCACCAGAACTTTAGCAACAAGCCTCCAATGTGGCATCTTATTAAATGCTTTTTGAAAATCCAAATACACAAAATTCACCACACTTCCTTTATCAATAAATATCATTAGTTCCTCAAAAGACTTTATTAAACTTGTCAGACACTGGCGGGACAACATCAATTCCCTCTCCCATTCCCACGTTGACCTCGCCATTGTTGGCCTCCTACACTGTTCCAACCAAGATTAGTGCAAGGATCTCATCTTTCTCGTGAGCATTCTCCAGCCCTCTAGTGTGAAAATTGACTTTAGCAACTTCAGACCTTAACTGTCTTTCCTATTTTCTCAGAAGTAGAGGTGTTGGGGATGCATGGGGTGGTGGGGGTGTAGTGGATTGGCAATGTGGGTATGAACTCTTGTCAGAAAACAATTCTGGGGAGGATCTGTAACCAAGGTGCTGTCCTGTCATTTCTCTCTCGGTGCTGGCTTGCCTGGTGTGTGCTTCCAGCATTTTCTGTTTGTATTTCATGGCCTATTTTACTTTCATTGCCTTTTGTCCTTTTAATGTTTTTTAATTGCCTCATTTAGATGATGATCTCTACCAGCCTTTTTTCAGCATTTCAAAAATCTTGTTAGGGCATTCCACCAATTATCTCTCATCCTCCCCCCCACCCCCCACAACGCCCTGACCCTTTGTTCAAGGCTCACTTCTCTTAGTGTCTCGTTCTGATGAAGGGTTGAACTCAAAACATGAACATATCTTTTCTCTTTACAGACAAACCTGCTACAGATTTCCAACATTTCCTGTTTTTATTTCAGATTTTGAACATTTGAAGTTTCTTTCTCTTCATTATCTCTATTTTTTTTGCCCCCAAATCTTAATTCTTGGCAAAACACATTTCAAATTTTATGTCTTGTTGAAACCTTTTTATTGGTATAAATGTTGTTTTGACTCTGGAAAACCACTATGGAGTAAATATACCCACCGCAAAGCATATGCACTCAAACATTGTCCTCTCTGTTACCTGGGAAGGGGCCTTCAGCAATTCTGATAGTGTAACCTTACTCTTGACTCCTTAGAAAGGGTTTGCACCAAGTTTAGGCAAGATAAAACCTGGTCTTAATAATGGCAGCAATTTGTGCCAAGAAATTAAGTGGAAACTTCCATGTGCTATTCAATTAGCTTATGCACCTTCTCATAATTAATATATTCCCTGGAAGAAGATTACATGGACATTGGGCTCGATTTTCAAACGGCGGTGGGATGGCGGCAGGGGGGGGGGGGGGGGTCAATGGGCGCGCGGCAAACCCGGATAATGAAATCTTACCGTTCCCCATGCGATCGCGAGTTAATTGATGGCCCTTAACGTGGCTTCAGGGTTTGCCGTCCTAAAGCTGCTCAGTGGGCGGACTGCGCACCCGAATGACATGTCAGCTGGAGCGGCTCTATTTAATGGGCCATTGCTCCAATGGCTTTTGCTGGAGCAAAGACCAAAACAACATAATGGAGCAGCACAGGGGCAAGGCTGCTCCAAGATTTGATGATGCTTCACTTCAGGTGCTACTGACCGGGGTGACGAGGAGGAGGGAACTGTTTTATCCGGCCGATAGGAGGAAGTGCCCTGCTTCTGCCACCAAGAAGGCCTGGCTCGAGGTGGCAGAGGAGGTCACCAGCAGCAGCAACATCTTCCGCATCTGGATCCAGTGCAGGAAGCGTTTCAGTAACCTAACTAGGTCAGCAAATGTGAGTACACTTATTGATTCTCCTGCATTCCGTGTTCCACATCACCACCATGCACCCCCCCACCCCAACTCATTCTGCACTGCCAAGACTACTCCACCACATCACTCCTCACACCCACTTAAGGCTCATCCTCAACTTATCTGCACTTCCTGAGCACTTCCTCACCTCTCCATTTATGACCCCACCACTACCACTCATCTCAATCCTCATCCAATGTGATGTCTCTGTCTCATACTCGCCCTCTGATTCACCTCTTTCACGGTCAGCCTCACCCAAATGCATTCATTGGTTGGTCACTTCACCATCACTCACTCACACCTCTGTACTTTCTCCCCTTCTAGGAGAAGAGAGCGCAAAATGCACACGAGAAGGTGAGGACTGGAAGGGGGGCAGATGCGGAGGAGGAGGCTCTGCAGATCAGCCACACCCTTGAGTGCCTGTCCATTGGAGATGCCGAGACTGGCACCCCACAAACATCTGGTGACACAATTTTAACATTCATCACACACAACATGAATTGATGTTAACAATGCTTGACACATTGAACACCTCAGTATGCTCATCGCAACATGACACATCTGTGATCATGCTTAATATTGCCTTCTGTTCTCTTACAGGCCATTCAACGACCACAGTGATGGCAGAGGGTGATTCCTCAGAGGAGCTCCAGGCCTCTGAGGGTGCACCATCACATCTTAGCAAGCCATCCACCAGCGCAGATACTCACACCTCGGTGGGTCCTAGTAGTCAGTTAGTTGGGTTGGCACCTGGTGAGTTACCACACAAGTGAGCACGAGCAGACACTGATGGCAGGGGCAGCTGTGGAGAGTCCGCGTCGGTGGGCGCACTCCTCTCCAGGCTCTGCTCAGCTGGACGCAGATGCTGAATCCCGGGGACCATCCTTTAAAAGGAGAATGATCGAGGGACAGCAGCACATTTGCGAGGTACTGGAACAGGTGCCACGCGCAATCTCCACAATCGCGCAGAGGATGGAGGAGTCCAACTCCTGCATGAGTGGAATGGTGGCACAGGTACAGGAGGGAATCTCTGAGATACTGTTACAGGGACGTGCGCAGCTGTCTGAGACAGTGTCAGGAATGTCTGCGATGGAGAGAAGGCTAGCCTCCGTTGAGCTACAAGCATGGCTCACAAATGAGTCCATTCAGGCCAGGGTAACGGCCGTTCAGACTCAGGGTGAACAAAATTCTGCCGCCTTAAACAGGCTGACAAATATTTTAGAAGTGGCCTTCCAAGGCATCACACATGTCCTCCAAACTGTTGTCCAGCAGAGTGGAAGGAGTGATGTGGCTCTGGCCCAGGAGAGGGATGATGGCGAAAGGGGGCATGGAAGTGGGGACGCCACTCAAAGCGCTCCCATGTCTCACCCATTGCCCCCCTCTCAACCAGTACCCGCAATGCTGCCTCCTCTCCAGGGGCCAAGTCAGCCCCTGTACAGGTGCAGGTGGAGCAGTCTTTGGAGGGGTCCTCACGGGCTCCAAAACCCAGAGAGCATAGGCCAAAAGCATCTAAGCTGTCAGGGCATGAACATGAGCAACCTGCCACTACCTCTGCTGCAGCCACAGGGGATGCACCACATAGAAGTAGTAGGAAGAGAAAGGCTAAGGTTTTGTGATCACAAAGGGTATACATAAGGGTGTCCGACAGACTGTCATGTTTTTCATTTATATTTGTTTTTTGTTAAAGTCACATTAAATGTTATCATTCTCACCACAAATGCAACGTCTTGCCCATTCTTGACTGGCTTTTGTGATAGCGCTCTTTCATGTGTTTCACCATGAACGGTGGCACTTAATGCCATCCAGTGGGTCACACTTTACAGTGGGTGTATGTGTAGTCAGGACTGTTTTGTGCAAAGGCGGGGGGCTGGTGTTGGCACTGGTCTTTCTAGGTGGTTTGAGGACTGGACTCTTCTGACTTTCTGATCTTACGAGAACCGTTCACAAATGAGTGACTCCCTGGCATCACGAGCTGCTCTGCCCATGGGTTCCTCCTCCTCCTCCTGCTCCTGCTCCTGCTCCTCCTCAATGGGGATGGCAGATGTGGATGGTGGATGAGGGCACAGGGCCTCCTCAACCAGTAATCCTCTCTGTTGCGCAAGTTGTGCAGGACACAATACACTACTATAATGCGACCCACTCTCGCTGGTGCGTATTGAAGCGCTCCCCCAGAACGATCGAGGCACCGAAATCGCATCTTGAGCAGCCCTATCGCATGTTCAATTATAGACCTGGTGGTGATGTGGCTGTCATTGTATCGACACTATTGCTCACTGATGGGGTTCCTCAGAGGTGTCATGAGCCATGTGTGCAGGGGGTATCCCTTATCCCTGAGGAGCCAGCCCTTTAAGGGTGTTCAGTGCGTGGAAGAGGGGTGGGATGTTGGATTCCCTCAGAATGAACGAATCGTGGCAGCTGCCAGGGAATCTGGCGCACACGTGAAGGAATCTTTTGCGGTGGTCACAAACGAGCTGAGTGTCGATTGAGTGATACCCCTTCCTGTTGATGAACAGTCCTGGCTCGTGTGGAGGTGCTTGTATTGCTATTTGGGTGCAATCGTTTGCACCCTGTACCCGTGGGAAGCCAGCCACAGAGAGCTTTTAACGTCACCACTGCCCTCTCCGTCTGGCTGAGATTGTCCATGGGGAAGTTGACGTATTGCGAGGCCCTGCAAAACAAGCCATCAGTGACCTGCCTTATGCACTTGTGTGCAGATGACTGAGAGACCCTGGCGATGTCACCGGTGGTACCCTGGAATGATCCAGAGGCGAAGAAGTTGAGGGCAGTGGTACTTTAAAAGCGACAGGTAAGGAGATGCCGCTCGGCCCAGCTGGGAGCAGCTCGACATGAAGGAGGCTGCAGGTGTCTGCGACCACCTGGCGACTCACTCTCAGCCTCCGAATGCACTGCTCCTCAGAGAGGTCCAAGAAGCTGAGCCTCGATCTGTAGACCCTCTGACGAGGGTAGTGCCTCCTGCGACGTCGCTCCCTCTCTTGTTGCCCTCTGTGCACTTGTGCAGGTCCCTGTGGCACAGCACTACGTTGTGGAGCTCCAAGTGGCAGAAGTGCATGCCGTGTCTGGTGAGGATGGTGTCACACACCATCCAGACTTGGACATATATCACCGTTCCTTCTTCGTTACTGGTTCAAAATCCTGGAACTCCCTACCTAACAGCATTGTGGGAGCACCTTCACTACACAGACTGCTTTTGTTCAAGAAGAAGGCTCACCACCACCTTCTCAAGGGCAGCTAGGGATGGGCAATAAATGCTAGCCTTGCTAGTGACACCCATGTCCCAAGTATGAATTTTTAAAAAATCATGCCTTCTCTTTTACTTTACTATATACAGAGTATTTATCATATTGTGATAGGCTAAATCAGTAGCACGTTAAAAGCAGATTTAATAAAACAAACAGTAAATTTAATTTTTCTACAAGTTTTATGCTATTTCTCACCCTCTTCCCTCCCATCCACCATGTAGCTTCTTTGACAGGTCAGTCCTGTAGTTTTGACCAGCTAGATGGATTCATACTTAGCAGGCGAGGTGGGCCTTTTCTCACTTCATGTCTGGTCATTTTTATTGTTTGCTACTCATTTGAGCAAAATTATTGACTTGGTTCAATATTTGAATTACATGACTCTGTATACAACTTTTAAAAAATCTTTTAAGTCCATTGTTGGATACTGTGTGAAAAGGAAACTCACTTTTTATATTTTAATTCCTAAAGCAGGTTATAAGTCAGTACACACATTGTGGCAATAGAACCACATTTCAACGAGTTCCCTATAAAGTACACAGACTTTAAAGTAATGCATTATTGATGATATGGCAATTTTTGAACTGGGCAGGGGATAAACTTTGGTACAAATTTTACCATTTAGGCACAAAGGAGTTAATACTGCCTAATTTCTTAGCTTAAATGGACTTGCTGTGGAATTGCAGAGAGATCCAGATCTGATGGCATCCCAGCATCTGATTAGCACTAATGATTTTACATAGAATACTGCTTTACAATTAGCCTTTGTGATGCAAAAGAATGCCATTGTGTCTTATACATATATCAGAATTTTTTATCAGTGATTTGGTGAATGTTGTAATTAGGATGGCTGCCCTATGATCTGCATTGTGCTGATTAAATTCCATTTCATCTGACAAACATGATCTTTATCCAGGAAATAGTTTGCAATCAGAATATTGGATCTGACATCAGAGGTAGCCACACAGCCTTCCCTCATACTCCCTGCTTCAAAGGTCTTCTCATTACTATTATTGGTCTTACTAATGATGAAGTATGACACTCAGTAAACAGAATCTGGACCAGTACAGGCCTCTGTGCTTTTCTTGGCAAAAAAACTCTACTGGATGCCAAATCAATTTGGCTCTCATTAGGGCAGCTTTATATCTGCAAATGTTTTTGTGTCTGGCTGTGGTTTTGTTCAAATGATGTAATTTCTCCCTAATCATAGCCAACACCTGTTTCTGCTAACAGAGGCCTGTGTGTATAACTTTATCTGAACCAGCTTTTAGAAAGGCACTGAACCTGGGTCAGACTAATTACAAATCACGTCCCCAAAACAGAAAGGAAGCAGTTTGTTATTGTGACATGATGCATCATCGTCTGCACAGAGTTGGGAACTTAACCTGAGCATATTTAAAAAAAATATTGTCTGTCTGATCAATGCATTGCAGCTATAATGTATCTCGAGTTGTTTTACAATGCAGTTTGGCTTATTTTTAGATGCTACATTTAGGAATTATATTTTTTTAATAAGTGAAGTACAGATAGCTTTTTTGTTTATTGACAAACCAAAGGAAAAAGTCCAAGGGGTTAAAATTGGGTATGGCCCGTTTTCAGGCGCATAACCAACAGTGCGCAGACAGCCCATGCTCGAACTTAGAGGCCCAAGGCTCACCTAAAATTGGGCCTCGGGCCTCATTGTAATGATTTGGGAGTGTTGCCAGCTCTTGTTGCGCCTCCAGAGGCAGCTTGCCCATTGTAAGGGCTTCAATTTTGGGCCTCCTGCCTCGCTGACAGTGGCCCTGAGGCAAGTCTTGGGAGGGGGTTGGAAAGGACAATGGGAGGAGGGCCGATCGCAGGGCAGGCAGTGGCCTTCAGGAGGACTGAGGAGCCAGGAGGACCATTCCTGCTCCTCCTAGCTCCACAGGAATATTTTTTTAAAAAGCAACTTACGTTTTTGGCAGTCATTGCTTAGGCCGCAGCAATCACTGAAGAATCCTGAGCGGAGCAGGCCTGGAGAGTACACCACTCAGCGCCAACCAATTTAGTGCAGGGGTCCTGAAACAGGTGTTAGGCCCCTCATTCACATATGTAAGGAGCCTAAAGTTTGCCTTAAACAGGACATTGTTCCCCGAAATTGCCCCTCATTGCACCTGTTTTAGATCAGTAAAACGAGCACAACACGGACTCATTTCTACCCAGAAGCCCTAATTTTAACCTAATGCGGCAAGAACGGATGCGTCAGATGCCTGATTTACAACCCACCTGATTTCATGCTAGATTGAGTTCAATGGAGCCGAAAATTAGCCTGGGTGTAAATCGGGTCTCTGATCCAAAAGTGTCCCGCACTCGCCGGGCGAGTTAGGTTAAAGTTGGGACTATAGTGTAGGACACTACCAAGATTGAAAAGAATAAAGTGAAGAGGGAAATGAGGAAGTAGTGATTAGGTGATGCCAAGTACAGGTTTGAAAAGCCTCAAGATTGTGGAAGAAAGGAAAAACTGAAAAGAGGTAAGGAGTTCCATATTCTGAGGTCCTGGGAAAGAAGTTTTAGTTTTGTATTTAATAATACTTTGGAGATTTACATAGAAACATAATTGTAAATAGAATTATAGTGAAACTCTGTTCTTTGCCAATTCTTTGAACCAAAAATGCTAACATATATCTGATTTCATATACAAGTAGATGAGGCAATGCAACCCTATCTAAAGGCTGCACACAATTTGCCATGTTATCAAAATAAACTACAAAATAAAATGCATAAATTTACTTGCTGTTTGTGGTGTTGTAAAAATGGTATAACATCATTTTGTGTCTCTCAATTTGTGACAGGACCCTTCTCTGCCAAGTTTCCACTCTGTTCTTCTTGCAGCGTAATTTCGGGTCTGGCTATGGGGTTCTGTTTTCCCTGCTCGTCCATTCATGCGGGCCCTCATTTACATTTATGTAATTACATTCATGGGGATGGGGTAGCTGGGCTGAAATCACATGATTTGCCCTGCTGGTACACCCAGTGTTAGTGACACTGAGATAAAAGAGGCGTATCTGTTGTCAGCATTAGTTCAGACTGGCAGAAATGCTCTCTGTATGCAGCCTGCAGCCTGAGGAGTTACTTTGGGCTATATCTGGACTTAGAAGTAATTGTTTTGAAAACTTTTTTTTGCTTTGGTGATTTATGGAGGATCTAATGTTCCCCCCCACCCCAACCCAGATTATGGCGTTCTTATTTATCAACATGGGTTTACCTATAGGGATTCCTTTGCCATATTAATGGAAGATGGAAGAAAACAGAAAGTGGAATAGAAGTGTGAGGCAGCATCTGAGGGGGATGCTGCATACCCCGCATTACCACCATACAAAGAGTCAAGAGGCCAGGCAGATCTTATCAGAATCTGAGTGAGGAGCTCTGTATGAAAAGAGTAAGGTTCACTAAAGAGGCTGTAGATGAACTCTACCATCTGCTGCAAGATGACCTGGAGCCAAAGATCATTTAGCTAAACAGCTCTATCAGGGCCTGTATAAGTCACCAACACACTGACTTTGTTTGCCACTGACTCATTTGAAGCAGCAACAGGGGACCTTTGCAACATCACCCAGAGTGCTATTAGGGCCTGCATTTGCCAAGAATTCATACCATCTTGGGATGACTACAAGGCAGTAGAGTGATAGGACCATACAGTTTTATGATGTTGCTAGTTTCCCTAAAGTTCAAGGTGAAATAGCTGTTGCACTGCAAATTCCAACAATCAACCTTTCAAACTTTCCAAGCAGAGAGGGATACCATTTACTTAATTTGCAAATGGTCTGTGACCAGCTCCTGCTCCAAAGAATTATGCATGTGACTGCCAACTTTGCAGGCAGTTGTCATGATATCTTTGTATGCAGGAATTCCTGCTTCCCTGATCTATGCAGGGAAGAGAGTTAAGTGTCCGATGGCTTTTGGGCGATAAGGCCTGGCTGTAGTTTCCATGGATCATTACCCCCCCACCCCACTTTGTGAGTGGCAAGAACAGAAGCTGAAGAGCGCCACAACAAGGCCTATTCTTCAACGCGATTTATCACTGGGAGAACTGTAGAGGTCCTGAAGGGTAGGTTTTGCTGCCTGGACAAATCAGGAGTGACATTGGATCAAAATCCCCGACCTCCCTACCTAACAGCATTATGGGAGCACCTTCACCACACAGACTGCAGTGGTTCAAGAAGCAGGCCCACCACTATTCTCAGGACAACTAGGGATGGGCAATAAATGCCGGTCTTTCCAACGATGCCCACATTTTGAGAATGAATTAAAATAAAATACAGGCTACTACTTTTTCACTCTGTGTTTCCCCATAGTGTATAAACACACTATCCTTTGTCCTATTGACCACCTGAGGGCCAATGATTGGCTGTTCTTCTGATACAAAAGCCTTGGTCCTGGGCAGGAACCACTACTGGCTGCATCTCTTGTGTGTCTACCTCAGCAGTTATGTCTTGCCTCCTATGTACCATTTCCATTGACCTCCATGGGGCTAGGCCCACATTCTTGGCACTTGCTGCTGTCCTGGCAATAGCAACCTCTTTTAGTTGGCTCCAGCCGTGGCCCTTCTATTGGTTCCATGGTCTGGAATGCTACCGATCAGCAAACCAAAAATTAGATGTAATGATTCCAACCAAATCCTGAAAGCATGTGACCTGTATCATGGTCCCAAGTTTCTGAAAGTTGGATTGCTGTGCGTTCTCTGTCCTGACCCTCAGTGTCTCCAGGACTACAGTCAGTGTTTTAGTAGAGGAGGAAGCACCGACTGGTCCTGGGCCTCTTCTGAGATGGGGGATTGTCACAGACTCCAGTGAAGCTGCCACAGACTCCATTGATGTCTTCAATGAGGCAAAAGCTTCCCTGATGTTATCACAAATGAGAGTTGTAGATGCCAGAGTCACACCTGCCAACTGATGCACATCCTGGGAGATTGTCCTCAATACCTACACACAGATGTGATGTTCCTCAAACATCCTTCTTTTCAGCTGAGGACCCAGGAGACCTTGTCCCATGACTCCATAGCTAAGGACAGCCACCTCTGCAGCCTCCAGTGGGGAATAGATGCATCCTCACCCACTCTCTGCCCCTCTGGTTCCCTTGTGCTCGGTGATTCACCTGGTGCCACAACGTCACTTACATGATCTACGTCTCTCCCTCCCCCCAAGTGAAAGTATCTGAGCTGATGTGTGGGAGTGAGAAAGTAAGTGACACAGGATGTGATGTTGAGTGGTTTGGGACAGAAGAACATGGGTCAGGATCTGGTCAAGTGGCTATTGGGTTGCCCAGTCATCATTGTCATTCTCATCTCCAGCATCATAATCAATGAACAAAACATTTCTTCTTTCTCCATCACCTCATCCTTTAGCTTTTTTCCTCTTCCCCCAGTTGCTATGATGGATCTTCAGGCAAAGAGGGCATGAACTAAGAACAAGAGTACAGAACCCAGAGAGAGAAAAGAGACAGTGAAAGGTGACAAGTTTTCTGCTGGCTTATCACTTTAAAGAGATGTAACTGATCAATGTCTGGATCTGCATCGAGTAACTTTCAGCCTGCACACTTCTATCAATCTTGCCATCCTCCACTGCAAGAGCCTGATATCCTGTTCATTGCAAGGAGTTAGCTCTTTGATGTCAAGAATGCCACCTCCAGTCACCTGCCTTTCTTTTGCATTATGGGCCAGTTTCTCCTGAAACAAGATGAAGTGCATTAGGTGAGGGCTAGCATGTGAAAGATATCTCCCAGGTGACATCAGAGAGCTGATATTATAGATCTGCTGGTAGAACCCTATTGAAGTAGATGAAGAATTTTTAAGCAGCTGCTTGCAAGGGGAGATGGCAACACATATAGTAGGATGAAGAGTTAGACAACTGTTGAATCATGGTGCAGTGTGAAGGAAGTCTTGTGCTTCGAGTAATAATACAGGGTAGTAAGTGTATTGGTTCCCATGGTGCTCAAGAGTGTCTGTTCTCTGAACTAGTCTGCTCTCATCAGTGGTGTACTTGGATTTCAGAACAGTTCCTCTGGAAAGGCCAGTACTAAAGATAAAGAAAGCGGGAATTAGTGGAAATATTTTACAATGGATATGTAATTGGTTGACCGATAGAACCCAGAGGGTGATGGTACAGGCATTGTCACCAGCCTGGGAGAACATTACCAGTGAGGTAATAAAAACTGAGAAAAAGAAGGAAGGTTTTGGAGAGGGAGGAATAAAGCACTTGCACCGTAAGCAAATAATATGAAGTATTATCTTGGAAGTACAGCAAAAAACTATAATGTAAATAATTGGGAATTAGAGGTTTTGAGGAAGGAAAAACAAAGTTATTTGCATCTGAAGCAAGTTTTTTAAATAGTAAGTAAAAAATTAGAAATATATTTGTGAGTCCTGTTTATTTCATTGTCAGTAACTAATGTACTACTTTTGCCTCATGGTAGTCACATGACATATTGGCGGTGCTTTTCGCTCATTCAGCAAATTTACTGAAGTAATGCGGTGGATTTTAGTCTTCACCACCTGGGTGGTAATCTGGCGGGCAGGTCGCATGTCGTTTATACAACCTGCCTGATTTTCATTCCACTGAAATGGATGGAATGAAAATCAGGTGGGTTGTATAAAGTTTGTGCGATTTGCCCCGTCGGATTACCGCCCAGATGGTGAAGACTAAAATCCACAGCATTACTTCAGTATGTTTGCTGAACTACAGCCACGGGCAAACTGCTGTTGCACTTTGACTGCAGCAGGATCATGATAAACATCAGAAACTTTACTCCAGATCCTGGGCTACCCATGAGCAATACCACAGGGGTCTACATGGACTTGACTATATCGTTCTTCAAAATAGTGCATATGGATCAATCTGTGACTTAACAAATGCAAACTAGCTTCTTGTGAGCAGTTTTAAAGCAAGACCTGGCATGACATGTCTGTAATGTATTTATGAGAAATACAATAGCATTGCATGCACTGTTTCAAATATGGAGGTTTAAAGATCTAAGGCACAGATTCGCAACCTAATGCTCAGTAAAATAAAATACATGGAAACTTGAAAGTACCATAAATGAATAAATTAGTAGATGAAGTTATACATGACTTTAAATAATGTAATTGTACCTGACAAGTATTTACCACATTGGCATTCTGTAACTAATGGTAGGTTGAAAGAGAAACAAGAGTAAAATTTGTGACTTCATATATGACGTATATGATTTAGGAGGAAGGAGGGTGTTTCTAACTACCATGTCTACATGTCCAAAACAGCAAATAGTTCTGTAGTAGAAAAAATAAGTTAGAATGAGGCTGAACAGCCATTACCTTGTACTGTTGTGCATGGGTGTGCATATGTTTATAGACCATACTTTATCAGTCATGCTGGCAGCGTTCAGGAAAACCAGGTCTACATGCGGCCTAACAGGTGGTCCTTAAAGGGACTGCTGCATGCTGCAACCAACAAGGTAAGTGGTTACCTGAACATGGAGCCAGGAGGAGCAGGAGGGCTCCTCCCGACCCCACATTCAAACCACTTGGGCCGCTGCCGGCCACCGCGAGCCTCCCAACCCAATCGCCCTCTCTCCTGACTCAGTCGCCCCCACACTCCCCCGCTTTCCTGACCCAATCGCCCTCTCTCCTGACTCAGTCACTCCACCTTCCTGACCCAATCACCCTCCCACCTGACACAGTCGCCCCCACCTCCCAATCACCTCCCTTCCCTATCCCCTTTAACTACTTACCTGAGGGCTGCTGTTGGCGTCGCAGCGGCATGATTTTCAATTCCTCTTCACCAGCAAGCTGGCTGGGGCCATCTATTGGGTGGCCGCAGCATGCCAGCTCCATGATAAGGAGGCCGAGGCTTAATATCATGTGCGCCTCGGGCCTGTCCATTCAGGTGCAGGGCTCGCTCCCTGCATCCCCCACGGACCCAGAAATGGACATCTTTCCTTATTTTTTTTTCCCCCATTAGTTTTACTTGAGGGCCCTCCTACTGACTCAGTGGGTAAATACACTGTTCAACATGCTATGAACCATACAAACCAGGAAGATGCTGTGCTGACTTCAGCCAAGCAATAATGGGGACATGACTTATGGCCTCAGTGGGTTATGGAGGATAAAAACAGACAGGGTTCCCACACCAATAAATCCTGTTTAAACTTTACTCTCTTAAAATTCAGGTATTGTTTACCTCAGTTAATAAAAAAACTTTCAATTTGTAGTGTAGAAATCTGCTTGCTTTCCATCACTTGGACTTTGACTGTTTCCCATTTTGCTATTATCAATTCAAATGTGACTACAAAGTATTTTGTTGCCCAGATAATCCATTGCCTAATTGCTTTCATTTCCAGTACTTAGGACACTGGATATTCCCTACCCCGCCTTTGTTTAAATATACAATGTTTGCACTAGATATTGTAGATCCAAAGAATCAATTCCCCAACAGCTGATAGCAAGTTTTTGTTTCATAAGATTGCTTTCCCTCTTGTACTTACACATAGCTCTTTCTCCTTTTCTTTCATTAGAAGTGAAAGGAGAGCAACAAGATTTGAAAGGCTATGTAGCCAATAAAAGATGATGATTAATAACTATCCTGTAATGTATTGGTTTTTGTTTTTTTCCCATAAAAATAGTGGCAGATTTATTGAAATAAAATAATATCTCAGACTATATGACAAAATGTTTTATAACACTGTCCTTTCACCTCTGGGACTTGGGTTAAAATCTGGCACAGACTTTAATAATTATCAGTATCTTAAGTGACATGAATTTGGGATGGCCTCAGCCCTATTCGTAATGGATTTGAGTCCAGAGCGTAGTACTGCCCATTACTTGGCAATAATTGACACTACACTGAAAATCTTACCCAAAGAGCCATAATGATGTTGGTTTGTGAAATAGTATCATAATAATATCGTTTTATAACAGTGTTATAAAACTACAAAGTATTTTGTTGCCCAGATAATCCATTGCCTAATTGCTTTCATTTCCAGTACTTAGGACACTGGATATTCCCTACCCCGCCTTTGTTTAAATATACAATGTTTGTTCTAGATATTGTAGATCCAAAGAAGCAATTCCCTAACAGCTGATAGCAAGTTTTTGTTTCATAAAATATCATAGTATCATAATAGTTCGCATAGTTGGCAACGATCTGCCTTTGCTGTAGACATCAGCATTTCCGGCCCCAATTCATGCATCGACTGTCAAAATAACTGATTTTCAGGACTTCTGAACTCACCCCATAATACGTCGTGACTCGCCTCTTCTGCACATGTGCCGAAGAGGTACATTATGGGGCCAGTTCAGGGCCCTGAAAATTAGCTGCTTTCTCAGCCTTAGTTTGAACATCGCAAATAGTGGTTGGAAATGATTAGCACGCAGGTAAGCAGAGAGCAAATTTTAGGACCAGTGTTTTAAAAAAAAATTGGTGGAGAAACGGTGGCGATTGGATCTGCCGCCTGTTGTGCACCCGACCCAATTTTTCCCTCCACTGAAGTCAATGGAAAGGGAAATCGGACGGGATGTACAATGGGCGGCCGCTCCCATACCATCTGTTTTACGTTCCCACCAAATTTGAAAATTAACACCCAATATTTTCTATGGTTAGTCTCACTTGTAGCAGTGTCAATTTTAGCAGGCTAACAGAATGAAAGCAGAAATCAGAGTATGCAGAAATAAAAAATACTGTTTAAGTACTTTTTTACGTACAAGCATGAAAAATTAAAAAAAATCCTGCTCCTCCTGGCCACTCAAGGAAAATTTTAAAAAACTTACCTGCTTGGGTCGCTTTTGGTCCAGGATCCCCTTCCAACTCACTTCACTCGGTGAGAATGCCACAAGGACTTCCTCACTCAGGCCACAGTTAAAATTGCATTCGGGGCTCAATGACGTCATCACACCCTGATGTGCATATTAACAGAAGGACCCCGCTGGCTTCAGGTGAGTATCGATGCCACCTGCTCAGAAGAGTAAATTAAATAGAAGATGTCGGGATCGGCTTGGGACGTCAGGGGTAAGTCAGCCGGCCGATTTTAACTGCCCGCCCAATTTCTGCGTGGCAGGTAGGGTTAAAATTGCCCCTGAAGTTATTGAAGAATGTGATCCCAAGACACTAATACAAATGCTGAACTTCAATATAATAAAAAGGAATGTAACTAATACAGACACCTTGGGCTCGATTTTAGGATCGTGTTTCCGGCGGGTTTCCAGCGGGGTGGCCCCGAAAATCCCGATCTCCGGTCACGTGACCGGATCGCGACGACATCCCGGCCACTTCCGGTTACCGCGCTGACGTGCGGGGTTGCGCGCGCAAGCCCCGCTGGTGGGAATCATGCAGGCAATTAAAGCCAGCGAGGTTCCACTTGAGAGTACTTACCTTGCTTGTTGAGGTCAGTTAATGAGCTGAAGCAGCTGTCAAAAGAGGAAGTGTGGGATTTTCGGTTCAAGGCAGTGAGTTTCCCACACTGGGGGAAACAGTCTCCCTCCAACCAGGCGTGTTGCAGCCAGCAGCCTGTGGCAGGTGCCAAGGTGCGCTCCACGGGGGAGAGCCCTCACCCACGCAGGCGGCCACCGCGTCACATAGGGCAACCCCTGCCCTCCACCACCCCCCGCCAAGCCAGAGGACAGACCGACACGAAACCGCAGCCCCAGTCCGAGGAACCACACACCTACCCTGCACAACCCCTCAGACCAACACCTGCCAGTTGGGTGGTGTGTGGAGACCCTCGGAGGACGAAGAGCATGACCAGCACCAGCAGCCTCGCAGTCCACGCCGTCCGCCGCAGAGACGTGGATCCCCCCAACACGGTGTTGTTGCACGCCCACCTGCACAGCAGGAGGGAGGGCTACCGCAGAGAGAGACGCGTCGCAGAGGGCACTACCCTCGCCACAGGGTCCACAGACCGAGGCGCAGCTCCCCGGACCTCTCCGAGCAGCAGTGCACAGGGAGGCGCAGATTCGCTCGACATGTAGTCGTGGAGATCTGCAGCCTCTTTCATGCCGAGCTGCTCCTGGCTGGCCCCAGCACCAACTGCTTACCTGTCGCTGGCAAAGTCACCACTGCCCTCCACACCTTCTCCTCCGCATCCTTCCAGGGTGCAGCCGGCTACACCGCCGATGTCTCTCAGTCGTCTGCGCGGACGAGCCCTGCAAATACACCTGCACCTACTCTGCAGTAACACGATGGGTGGCATCAGTGGTGGGTCCTCATAGTGATACCCAGGAGCGGGCATTATTGGACACAACGGACAGGATTCGCGGAGACATGGCAGTGGTGGTGTCAATATAATGTGTGCTGTTTGTTGCTCTGAAATTCAATATGGGTAACACCCATGACAAACCCTCAGACACCCTTGTGCACTCCCTTCATGCTGACGAGACGTTTGCCTTACGCTGCCTACTGCACATATGTGATGCATGCCCTGTGGCTGCAGCACAGGTGGTGGCAGGTTGAGTGAGGCTGGCCGTGAGGGAGATGCACGAGAGGGTGAGTATGGGATGGAGCAATGAGATTGTATGAGGAGTGGGTTGCGTGTTAGTGGCAGGGTGAGTACTGGTGAGGTGAGTAGGTGGAGGTAAGATGAGGATGGGGTGTGAGTGGGTATGAAGGGTGATGTGACAGAATAGTGTTGGCGGTGCCGAAGGAGATGTGGGGTGGGGGCAGTGTTGTGGCAGACGGAGTGTAGGGGAAAGACTTCGTGTTCTCACTGCGGCTGACCTACTGCGGTCATTGCAGCGCCTCCTGCACTGTATGCAGGTGGGCGATATGTTGGTGGCGCAGGTGACCCCCTCTGCCACCTCGAGCCAGGCCTTCTTGGTGGCAGAGGCAGACCGCTTCCTCCCGCCCGCCGGGGGGAAGATCTGTGTCCTCCCCCTCCTCCTCACCCCATCTGATGATACCTGGGGTGAGGCATCATTAAACTGGGAGCAGCCTTCCCCCTGGGCTGCTCCATGCTGCAATTTGTCCCATTGGTTGCAGCATCTGTCAGTGGAGGACTGCCCCTTTAACTAGAAAGCCTCCAGCTGACAGATCGTACTGCGCATGCGCAGCCCGACCGACGCGCAGGCCAGCGCCGTGGACCCCGGAGGAGCAGGTAATTGATTCCTATTAGTGGGTTGCCTGCTACGATCGCGTGGGCAACCCACTAATTTCGCCGAGCGTGTTGACCACGCTACCGGAGGACCACCCGCTGGGAACCCGCAGGCCTGCTAAATTCGGGCCCCTTGAAGCAGTGCCCTCAGTCATTGGCCTTTATTCAGGTCTGTTCCTCAGTTGTATGCTGATTTTTGAGTTGTCAGCTTTTTTGAGGCTGTGTTAGCTTTTTTGAAGCAGTTTGTCAGCTTTTTTGAGTTTTGTAGGTTGGCATTTATGAGATATAGCAGGGCTGCATCCGCTGGGGTTCATGTTTAAACACACAGGATGGGGACAGCTTTACTCTATATCTGATCCCTGTTACACCTTACTTGGATGCTCACACAAGGTGCAAGATGTGAAACTATCTTCCATTCTCTGACATCCCTCAACATAACCATCACAACATTTTTTGTAAGATCTCCAATATCAAAGTACATGGTGGCATTTGTTTAATTGCTGGAAATAGTAATTTAAGCAAACAATTGATTCTCCTAAAATTACATTGTAAGTTTAGCGCTGCTCTGAAGAGGTTTTAGCTTTGCACTAACACTAACCTTGCAGTGTAAATCCAAAGTCAGGGCCCAATCTGACTCCAGAGCAAAGAAGAGTGAGACTCCCTGGAGGGTGCAATTTTCACTGCTTCAGTTTGATGGAATATAAATCCAATGCCAGGTCAAACCTAGTTTGAAAAGTGCCCAGGGGTCCGTTGCACACCCTGGTCACTTTGTATACTGACCTGACCTTTAATTTAAGTGTTTAGAGACAGGGAATCTCCTCTCCCACTCTCTAAACATTAAAATTTTTAACTTTTAAGGGACAACTCCGCCCCTGTGTCTCTTCAAGCATTGCAGGGAGCTCTTCTAAACTGGACACTTAATGTTCCAGCCAGGCAGGAGCCAAGCAACATAAACAGGGTTCTGCCTGGCTGGAACCTGAACCGAAGTTACCACTCTCAAACCAGCAACTGCGGTGCATACGCAATCTTGGAAGCAGTGCTTTTACCGAAGTTTGCTTTCGGAAAAATTCTGCTCTTTCAACCTTTTCCTATTTGAGGTTTTTGAGTAAAATGCATTTTCTAATGTGAAACACTGGAATATAATTTTCCTTAAATATAAAACGTAATACAAAATCACGATTTCTAGCAGAATAATCATATTTTTGGTAGTGTTGAATTTTTCATAGAAATTTCCGTTCTGTGGGTGCAGAAATGAAGTCATTGTAACACATTGACAAGCCTGGTCATAGATTCCTAAAGAATCATATGCAGCTGATTAGGGCACTTACAACCATTGCCAAAAAGTAGATTGATTTTTCCATTTAAGCAATCAGTTCAGCAGGAGTGTTTTCAAGCAGGGCTTTCTGAAGTTGAACCATATTGGTGCTGTTTAAAACCATTATAATGGCCCAGAAATTGTTCAGAGCGGTGAACCAACAGTGATCCATAGATTTATACTAACCCACTAACTTACCGTGGTCTTTACTGGGTGCACTTAGTCATAGAGTTAGAGTCATAGAGTCATAGAGTTATACAGCATGGATAGAGGCCCTTCGGCCCATCGTGTCCGCGCCGGCCATCAGCCCTGTCTACTCTAATCCCATATTCCAGCATTTGGTCCGTAGCCTTGTATGCTATGGCATTTCAAGTGCTCATCCAAATGCTTCTTGAATGTTGTGAGGGTTCCTGCCTCCACAACCCTTTCAGACAGTGAGTTCCAGACTCTAACCACCCTCTGGGTGAAAAAGTTCTTTCTCAAATCCCCTCTTAACCTCCCGCCTTTTACCTTGAATCTATGTCCCCTTGTTATAGAACCCTCAATGAATGGAAAAAGCTCCTTAGTATCCATCCTATCTGTGCCCCTCATAATTTTGTACACCTCAATCATGTCCCCCCTCAGCCTCCTCTGCTCCAAGGAAAACAAACCCAATCTTCCCAGTCTCTCTTCATAGCTGAAGCGCTCCAGCCCTGGTAACATCCTGGTGAATCTCCTCTGCACCCTCTCCAAAGCGATCACATCCTTCCTGTAGTGCGGCGACCAGAACTGCACACAATACTCCAGCTGTGGCCTAACCAGTGTTTTATACAGCTCCATCATAACCTCCTTGCTCTTATATTCTATGCCTCGGCTAATAAAGGCAAGTATCCCATATGCCTTCTTTACCACCTTATCTACCTGTTCCGCCGCCTTCAGGGATCTGTGAACTTGCACACCAAGATCCCTCTGACCCTCTGTCTTGCCTAGGGTCCTCCCATTCATTGTGTATTCCCTTGCCTTGTTAGTCCCTCCAAAGTGCATCACCTCGCACTTTTCCGGGTTAAATTCCATTTGCCACTGTTCCGCCCATCTGACCAACCCATCTATATCGTCCTGCAGACTGAGGCTATCCTCCTCGCTATTTACCACCCTACCAATCTTTGTATCATCAGCGAACTTACTGATCATACCTTTTACATTCATATCCAAGTCATTAATGTAGACCACAAACAGCAAGGGACCCAGCACCGATCCCTGTGGTACCCCACTGGCCACAGGCTTCCAGTCACAAAAACAACCTTCGACCATCACCCTCTGCCTTCTGCCACTAAGCCAGTTTTGTATCCAAAGTGCCAAGGCACCCTGGATTCCATGGGCTCGTACCTTCTTGACCAGTCTCCTGTGGGGGACTTTATCGAAGGCCTTACTGAAATCCATGTATACCACATCCACTGCGTTACCCTCATCCACACGCCTAGTCACCCCCTCAAAAAATTCAATCAAATTAGTCAGACATGATCTTCCCTTGACAAAGCCATGTTGACTATCCCTGATTAATCCTTGCTTCTCCAAGTGGAGACTAATTTTGTCCTTCAGAATTTTTTCCAATAATTTTCCTACCACTGATGTTAGGCTCACTGGCCTGTAGTTCCCCAGTTTTTCCCTACTCCCCTTCTTGAATAATGGTATTACATTAGCGGTTCTCCAGTCCTTTGGCACATCCCCTGTGGCCAGAGAGGTTCTGAATATATGTGTCAGAGCCCCCGCAATCTCCTCCTTTGCCTCACACAGTAGCCTGGGATACATTTCGTCCGGGCCTGGGGATTTATCCATTTTTAGGCCTGCTAAAACCGCCAATACCTCCTCCCGCTCGATGTTAATATGTTTGAGTATATCACAGTCCCCCTGCCGTATTTCTATGTCTACATCGTCCTTCTCCATAGTGAAAACAGATGCAAAAAATTCATTTAGAACCCCTCCTACATCTGCCGGCTCCACACACAGATTGCCATTTTTGTCCTTAATGGGCCCTATTTTTTCCCTAGTCATCCTCTTACCCTTAATATACTTATAAAACATCTTAGGATTTTCCTTTATTTTGCTCGCCAGTGTTATTTCATGGCCCCTCCTTGATCTCCTAATTTCTTTTTTAAGTATCCCCCTGCACTTTTTGTACTCCTCTCGGGCTTCCTCCGTCTTTAGCCTTTTGTATCTGCCAAAAGCCCTCCTTTTTTTCCTAATCCATTCTCGTATATCCCCTGACATCCAAGGTTCCCTGGAGTTCTTGGAACCACCCTTGACCTTTACGGGAACATGTTGCCATTGTATGGTCTCAATCTCCCTTCTGAAAGACTCCCATTGCTCCGATGCGGATTTTCCTACAAGCAGCTGATCCCAGTCCATTTTGGCCAGATCCTGCCTTATCCTATTAAAATCGGCCTTCCCCCAATTTAGAACCTTTATTTCCGGCCCCTCCCTGTCCTTTTCCATGACCACCTTAAATCTCACCGAATTATGGTCACTGTCACCAAAGTGCTCACCTACTAGCACTTCTTCCACTTGGCCGGCCACATTCCCTAGAATTAGGTCCAGTACCGCCCCCTCTCTTGTAGGACTTTCTACATGCTGGCTCAAAAAGCTCTCCTGGATGCACGTTAAGAATTTATACCCTCTAAGCCTTTTACACTCTAATAGGAAGTGGAGAAGAGCCCAGCATCAGCTCCAGCGAAGCTAGGACCCATGGGAGAGGTGAGAGGATCGATCTCTCCCTTCAGCCAATCAGATTGCAGCATTTTTGACAGCTGCGTTCACTGTCTCTGCAGGCTTGGAACGTCAAATCCAGGAAGTGAAAGGTACAAACATTAAAATCATTGTAAAAACATTTAAAGACAGTGAGAAAAAGAAAGGGTAAGAAATAATCGACTTAAACAAAAGTCACAGAAGGGAAAAGTAAAAAAAAATTTAAATTTTTAAAAACATTTTTTTAATGACTGATAACTATTAAAATAAGGAGTATTGAGACTGCACATTTTTAAAAGTTAATTTTTAGTTGTTTGACAGTCATTAAGACTTACTGCGCTGTTAAAACTTACTTTAGACCTGATATTTTTAAGTGTACCTGATTTGTGGTGATATTACTTACTTTCCAGATTGGCAGATGAGCAAGTTGGCGCTTTTTCAATGATTTCACTGATTGCAGCCAGCGATATGCCTTTAATTCGAAGCTGTCATATGGCTGGTGAACCAGTAGGAGCAAGTTCTGGATTTTCACTGCACATGTGCGAACGTCGGAACATGCTCCTCGATTTCGCCCCTAACAATGGAGAGCGCTGTTGAGCTCACTGTTATTTTCCAAGCAATTTCTGCCCCAATATCCTGTCCTCATTTAGGATAAAATGTTTATCACTTCACGCGACAATCTCAAAGTAAAACAGTTACCGTGATTACAATGCTCAGGCTCCCTGTACTACCCAGAACTCACGAGGTAAGATTTTGAAAGAGCCTTGCATAAATAAACTACCATTTTTGTAGTTATTTTTCACTTTATTATTTTTTAGGGGGTGGGAGAAGGAGCAGTTATTTTGTATTTTCTCTTTTCCCCTTTTTCAGGTCTCTGTCCTTCTGGATGCTATCTATTATTCCACAGGCAACAAGGTGGCCATCAGATCGGTTTCCATTTATCTGAATTGACTGTGTCATTGGCTGTAAGGAAGCCTGCTCCATCCAGAAAGGCTGAGAAGGGGGATTCGCCGTGCAAGGGAATGCCACTGTGCTGCTTTGTAAAAATGTTTTTAATTTTCTAAGTCCCTTGAGGGGCCTAATACCTGTTGACGGTCCCTTTCCAGAAATTGGGCTCACCATTAACATATTTAAGAAGCCAGGGATGCCTAAAAAATGGACCCCATGAATTTAGCGACGGGACCAAAGCCTGCGGCCAATTTTGGGCCAACCTGGGGCCTCTCTGTTTGGGTGAGTGCTGTGCCAGGTCTGGGCCCGTGGGGTTTAAAGTTCAGGATTGAAGAGGAGGAGGGGAAAGAAGAGCAGGGTCTGGGGGGGGTGGGGGTGTGGGTGGGGGGGGGTTTGAAAGGCAAAATAGCAGTAATAAGTTTGGGTCTGGGTTAATGGCCAAAAGCAACATAATTAGTAATCTTTTCTGCATTTTATTTTGCAAATAAGTTTTACTTTTGTGGAAAACACTTTTTGTTTTGTTTTTGCTCCCCTCATATGTATAAATGTATGAGTGACAGTTCTTCAGTTGACTGAGGCAACTCTGCAGTATGAGGGATTGAACACGATCTGTCCCACCCAGCCTCACCATGGCATCTTTATTGTGGTCAAGGGTCCTCTTTTGCATTACTTGTTGTACAATTATTAGACAGATCGATGTCTGACTAGTTAAAGGAAGCTGTCAAGATGAAATCAGTAGAATTTAACTTGTGCCAGCAGTTCAGCGCTACCGTGAAATGAAGCAGTAATGACATATTTTTCCTTTAAGATATCTTGCATTGCCTCATTTTGTACATCCTCACAAGTCTTTCAGGAGGTGGGTGCTGAGGCTACAGAATTATACACACTGCTTTTCAGTCATAGTCAGGTAACTCGGGCAGGCTCTGTAAAATTGATTTGTATTGTAATGGCTCCTTCTCCTAGGTTAGCCATCATCTTTTGGTTATACATTTTCTGCTACGTGAGTGATTTCTGTAGGATATGCTTCTGTGAGCACTTTAATAATGCTTTGTTGGAAATGAAGCCAACTTCAGCATGAACTAAATTTGTCACTGAAATTTCATCTTGAACATTGTTTCTGCCATTTCATCCTCCATCCCATCAATTATGAGCTTCGTTGGATGTGAGTCAGTCTGGCATTAAGTGCTACTACTCAGGATTGGCATCAGTATTAGATGAACTGACAAAAAATATGCTACATGATTACTTACTTTTCCCAAAAATATGTTCTTTTTGACACTAAATGTGAACTGCCATAACCTCCTGTAGCCCAACATGTTTTGGGGGCTGTATTTCCTTTTTAGATTTCAAATGACATTTTACAAATCTCTCTCTTTGGAGCCAAAGTTTATGGATCAGGGCTGATGCCATGAAAAGTGGGTCTTTGGCACCAGGTGGGAATTCTTTTGGGGTGGCCCCTATCAGAAGAGGCCACAGAGTGCAGCAGAAGGGACGGGGTGGGGGGCAGCAGTCACTTTTTGAAAAAAATACCCCCTCATCTTTAGTGCTTCAGGCACTGGTCCCAGCCTGGGTGCCCTCTCCCTTTCCCTCCCACTTGCACCAGGTTGGAGGCTATATGTCGCTTTTCCCTTGGCATACTGGTCTTTGATTTTACACTGGGCCCCTTGTTGGCTAAGTGTATGGGAATCCTAGCATTGGGAGTCCTCGTCCTCGGCTCTATCTCTTCTGACGCTGGTGCCCAGGCAAGGCACGGACAGAGGTCCCGTTCTTTACCGGACCCCACGGTACTATTTTCCATGGGGCTTTATCAGTCTGCCGCTGGAGTTACGGCGGGAGACTAGCAGAACCTGCAACCAATTTCGGCCCCACTTAGTTCTTTTGTCTAGGGAATTTTATAACTTGCGATGACCCTACTATATTAGTAGCTCTGGACCCTAATGCTAATTGTATCCATATGATTTATATCAATTAGTGTTAATTGTATTCAGGTGGTGCGTATCAATTGGGGACTCTTTTGTATCCATTTATATGAGAGCTTATCTAGGGTGTAGAGGGGGTAATGTTGATCTCTGTGAATAAAAGTTTGGATGCAATAGAAGACTAAGCTGTAGTATTCTATCCTTCACCACCTGGCTTTCCAATTTATTACACCTAATGCCCATTCCAGGGAAGAAGCATCCCAGCAGAGCTCAGAAACATCATTCGACTACATATAGGCAGTCTAACCATACCATGGCCCTAAGAGTCCACGCTGGGTCTATGCAAGAGCAATCCAGCTGGTCCCACTCCCCTGCCCCATCCCCATAGCCCTTCAAATTTTTTCCTTTCAAGTACTTATCCAGTTCCCTTTTGAAGGCCATGATTGAATCTGCCTCCATCGCCCCCTCAGGCAGTGCATTCCAGATCCTAACCACTCGCTGTGTTAAAAAAAAAGGTTTTTCCTCATGTCACCTTTGGTTCTTTTGCCAATCACCTTAACACAGAATCAACAAAGGGTTTCCACCAGAAACTTGGACCCACCTTTATTTTTCAGATAATGATGGGATTGCTGTGCATTTCAAACATTTACATTTTTTTTAGATTAACACAGCAGTCACAGATTTTCTTTTTCTCACTCTTGTAGAGAGGTCAAATGACCCTATATAAAGACGCAGGGAAGTGACATTGATGCCTCTTTAGATTTTATAGGAGGTGTTTTAACCCCCCCCCCCCAACGATAGGCAGGAGAGAGTTGGGGAGAGGGGAATAAATCGGTAAATTTGCGAAACTCAATCCCAACTACGGAACCTGCCTGCTTCCAATTTACCTGCCACGGGCTTGGAGGCGTCCAAGTAACCCACTCTGGAGAGGCGGGTCCGTCATTATAATATGTTAATGAGACTCCATTCCTCAGATTTTGACAGCCATTTGAATTTAATGGCTGCCAGGGCTCGGGAAACCCGGCAGCTAAAGGGAGACGAGAGCTGCCAGATCCAGTAGCTAAGTGCTTTTGCAGCACTGCTTGTGGGACATGCGTGCTTTCCCCCAGTTCTTCAAACAAATCTTCTGCTGCGATCTGGCTCCTCCCCCACGATCCGCTGACCACCCCCACCCCCCACCCGGGTGATCTGCTGGCCCCTCCCCCAACTGTGCCCCGACCTTTCCCTCCCTCCCTCCTCGCTGCCACGCTCCGAGCCCTCCCCCACCATGCCCCGATCATTTCCGATTGCTGGGGACCGTCCCCAGCGGTCCCCATCTGCGGCCTTCTATAGCAGGCTTTCCCACTTGGCAGCCGGCCAGCCTCTCAATCCGGCTGGCTGCTGGGCGGGAAACAGAGCAAAAAAATGATAATTCAGCAGGACCTCCACCTTCCCAGTATTTCCTGGCCATGAACATGCACCCCCGCTCCCTCCCCGCCTCCCCGTAAATATCGGGGCCTTAGATTCCATTAAGATGGAATTACAAATAACAAAATCGTTTTAAAATAATATACATACCACATCTGTAGAATAAACAGAATATTCAGTTGGAAACCATGAATATGAAGTAAATCCCATTTGCAAGAAATACCTTTATAATTCACTCAAGACTTTGTCACTCATAAGTTACGAGGTCTTCTTCCCTCCTGGGACATGTTTCATATTCCGCACTTCCCCATTGAGTAAACTCTAAATAGTCTCATTTTTATGCACTATCAATGATCAAATCATTGAACTACGAGTGGAATATTGTCACAGTAGAACCCAGAAATTAAAGAACCGTTTTCAGAATAAGGTCACAGCCAAAATGATCATCATTAATGACCCGAATGAGTAATAACGATGACAAGAATGATCATAGACACGATTCAGAATCTAGACCCTGGTGACATTTTCTTCCAACTGAAATATAGGTTACATACAGGCCTATCAGCGAAACCTCATTACATTTCTAAAAGTCAGACATTTTTGATTAGATTTTTCAGAATTCTTTGAAGATTAACCATAAAGAAATGTTATATTTATTTATCTATAAACTACTAAATAAATCAGTAAACAGTTCATTTGCTGGTTATCAGAAATAAAACATAATTTCCTGTCAGTTTCTATTATAAACCTACGATATTTTGTAGAAACATTTTCTGACCATTTTGCCTCACAACCTCGTATGAAATCGATTTCTTATTGAATCAGTTTATATCATAAACCAATTATGGTATATTCCAAAATATTTGCTACTGTTTTCAAATCACTCATTCAATTTTATGTCATTAAAAACTTCTTTGTGACTGGGTGCACAACAGGTTACCACACTGTCCTTTCACCTTTGGTATATGGGTTTGAATCCAACTGTTAGAGTGCAATGAGTCTCAGTCAAAAAATTATTTTAACCTTGCATGCATCATTAATGAGGCCTTATTTGGAAAATTGTGTACAATTTGGGTACTAAAGCACTGGAGAGGTTCCTGAGAAAGTCACAAGGTTGATTCTCAGAGCTTTAAGTTATGAAAAGAGTCTTAAAGAACAGAATTTGTTTTCACTGGGGAAAAGGATATTGAAAGGGAACATGCTTCATGTCTTTAAAATGCTAAGCATAATGGATGATTTAAAGAATGAACTGGCACTTTCATAATGCCTTATCATATCCACAAACAATTCAAAACACTTCACATTCAATTAACTACTTTACTGTAGGTGAAAGTAACAGGTATTTTTGCACATAACAAGATTCCACAAACAGCAAATCAGATGACTTACCTGTTAATCTGTTTTTGGTGGTAAAAATTGAGGAATGAGTGTTGGGTAAGACATTGGGAGAACTCCCTATTGTTCTCTGAATAGTACCGTTGAATCTTCTACATCCACCTAGACAGGGCCTTGGTTTAACATCAATGAAGAACGCCACCTCCAACAATATAAGAATGTGTACTATTTGAACTCTGACCACAGAACTAAGGGATACAGTATAAATTTAAAGAGCCTCAAGCAATACATGAGATTAGCTGAAAATGCTCCCCTGCCCCTACAAAATGATGGATATGTGGATAATCGGATTCTCAGGTAAACCAGTTAATGCTGTGCCAATTAACAGCTTTAAAACAGTTGGATGCACATCTGATTAGGAACAGGATTAAAGATAAGTACAGATAGAAATTATCAAATGCAGCGTGGAACATGATGGTTCCTGAATTGCTAGGATAATAGATGTCATACCAAAGAAGTCAATAGTCTGGAAATTCCTGCTGGTGAAAGTACTTATGCCAGTGGGAATTGTGCGCATGAGGGTTGGAAAATTGGGAGCTCTTCAGATCACTTGCTTCTCACCTGCTCTGCGCTGTGCTTTAAATTCCTGAGCTGGTTGCCTGACTGCGCTATCTTGCACAGAATTTGTGAGAGCTTTATTACCAATTCAAATCTCATACTAAATACTGGTTAATAGATGAGGTTGGTGGTTTTCCTGGTTTCACGCACCTGTATGTACAGTGCACTAATCCCCCATTTTGAATGGGAGTTAAAAGGCAGCCAGGCTCTCTCTCATTCAGAACAGATGCTTTAATGCTGCACCATTCATTTCTTTGATGCCACACATTTGCAAGCTATGGAAACTGCTTTCAGTGCTCCCCTCTCGTTGGGTTTAAAGGAAGAGAAGGGATAACAAGGATATCAGATGGCACCAAATGCAGACTGGCTGCACACACCATTTTAGGCCCAGCAACAGATACCTAACAATGACGGAGGAGACCTACTCCTGCAGCCTCTGGTTACGAGCTGTGCTGTCTGCTTCAATCAGACCTGCAGTCAACTTCCACTATAGGGACAGCACTGCAAGTGGTAGTCAAGGTGACTTGGGCCCTTAACTTTATGCCTCTGGCTCCTTCCAGGCTCGCACACAGGACATCATCAATATCAATCAGTTTGATGTCTACGAATGTATCAAACAGATGACTGAAGCATTGTTCATCAATTTCACCTCCTTTCCCACTTAACAGCAACAGCAGCATGATCGGGCTGCACCTATTTCACCACACTGCCAGATTTCCCAAAGTACAAGGCAGTTTCTGATGGCACCCATCTGGCCATCTAGCTCCCTCAGGCAAAATGTCATAGTTACACGAACAGAAAGGGGTTGTACTCCATCAATGGGCAACTGGTCAGTGATCACCAATACTGTACCATACAGGTCAATGCCTACTTCCCAGCAGTAGTCACAATCCTTTCCTGTTATGATTATCTTCTGTGCCAGGCTTATTTGAAGGTGAAGACAGACTAGAAGGATGTCTCCTCAGGGACAAAGGCCACCATCTTCAACCTTGGCTAATGGCACTCTTGAAGCAGCCAAGAACAGAAACAGAGTACAGATACAAGAGAGTGCATGTAGCGACAATGTAGTGCATTCCTTTGGTACCTTGACGGAGTGCTTTAGATGTCTCGAGGGTACATTGCAGTAGAGCCCCGGTAGGATCATCAAGATCACTGTTGTCATCTGTTGTCATCTACAGTCTCCACACCTTTACAATACAAAGAGGCTAAACCTTGGGGGTGGAAGAGCCCATCCCACAGACAAGGCCAGAGCAGGACTCAGACATTGACCAAGAGATGTCACTGCAGGAACATCAGTACAGCCAGGAAGACTGGAGCAGCAGGCATCCATATTTACCAACTTATCTGAGCTCCCCTTTAGTGAAACCCTTCTGTTGACATGAACCAAAAAAGTGGCTCCCAGCACCTCCTGCAACAATATCCTCTCCAACCAACATCAATGCCCATCAAAAGTTGTGCTGATATCTTCTTCTCCATCATCAGAAAGACACTCCTTGAACAAAGTTTGCATGCAGTGTAACCAATTTATTAACCTACTTTGCACCCTGTATGAGTGAGGTTAGTCGTTTTTCTCTTCCTGTCTCTTTTATCTTAGTCTTTAAATCTTACCCTCTCTTATTTCTATTATGACTTCCTGTTATTGCTGATTTATTGAGTGTGACTTCTAGCCCCTAACCTGCGACTTTTCCTAAGTGATTCCCCAGTAGAAGCAGTAAGGGTGTTAGTTTGAGAAATGCAGAGGGTGCCGTAGCTGCTTTCTCAGTGTCATGTGGACAGTAGGATTCCTTAAAGGGACAGCTTGGACATGTAGTTGAATGTTTCTTGGCTGCATTAGTCTTCCTGGCAGCACTGGTGTATCTGGCTGGCTGCTGTGTTACAACATGTGCTGGTTGGGATGCAGGTGGCCCTATACCTGATTATGCTCATTCTTAAGATCGTCATACAGCTAATTCAGCCTTGTGTGCCACCACTGTGGCTGGTTCATATTGTTTGCTGTCCAGTCACATCTGTTATCGCCTCTGGCCCCACCCCCTCTAACTTCAGAGATAATGTCTGGGGTGGACAGAGGTTCCACCCCAAAGAGATACCTCTTCCCAGAAACTTCGAGTAGAGGATGAGACACAGTGTATCCAGGTTCTGGAACAATTTCCACACCCTTCATTACACTCCCAGCAGACTCATGCTACTGAGTGCACCAATAAGGACGCAGCTTTTTGGCTCCTCTATCTATTCTTAGATTTAAAAAAGCTACAAGTGCTGTTTTTCAATCAATTGAATGTCAGAATTATAAAAATTAAACAATAAACATCAAGGTCAATCTTTGATGAAATGTTTTATGCATCAAACCAGGAGGGGCTGCCGCAGGACAGGTCCTCCAGTCCTCAGTAAATCAGCACAATCAGAAGATGTAACCCATTTTTTGCCATAACAATGATAACAGTGCCTTAAGGAACCACAACGTAGCCTGGATTTAAACAGTGAGCTGTAAATATTTGCATAATTGGCTTAGGTGTGAATTGGCCTGCTATTTAATATGGGATTAGAAAGGGGAGAAAAGTGGAGTTGAGGTCGAAGATCAGCCATGATCTAATTGAATGGTGGAGCAGGCTCGAGGGGCAATATGCCCTACTCCTGCTCCTATTTCTTATGTTCTTATATTCTTATGTTACCCACTGAATATATTGGCCCGTAAATTGCTCTGGGCGGCAAACCAACAGTGCTCGCCACACGAGATTTAAATTTACCTACTAAGTTACCGTGTTCTTATTGGCGGCAAATTCCTTGAAATCCGAGTTCAAAAAACATCAGCCTTCTTTCCCGGGCTGTGTGAGCGGGGAAGGGATCGCTCTGTCGTCCTCAACCAATCAGCTTGAAGCAAGCCAGGCTGCGAGAACAAGGGCGTGAAATGCAATTGACAAACCGCACAGACTAAAAACCAGGAAGTGCCTGGTAAGGTTAGTAAATGTACAATAAAATGAGATAGAGAAAGTGAAATGAAGAGAGGGTAAGATTTAAAGACTGAGACAAAAGAGACAGAAAGATAAAGTAAAACAACATTTAAAAAAAAAATTTAACTTTTAGAAAAAGAAAATTTAAATGTCCAAAAACTATTAAAATCAGGATTGATTAGACTCCACATTTTTGAAAATTAATTTTCAGTACCAGGGAGGTTGTTTTGGCACTTATTAATACCACGCTGTTAAAAGTTAGTTCAGACCTAAAAAACTCAGCATACCTTTTTTTGTGGAGAGATTAGTTAGTTTCCAGCTGGGCAGGAGAGCAAGTTCTGCTGGTCCATTGATTACAGCCGAGAGGCTCATTTAACGCAAAGTTTTAACACCACCAGTGAACCAAGAAGAGCAAGTTCTGGATTTCCGTGTTTGACTGCACATGTACGGTCACCGGAACTTACTTTTCGCTTTGCCCATTAATAACAGTGAGCGCTGTTAGGCTCAGTGTTACTTTACAAGCAATTTCCAGCCCATTATCACAACTTTCTTGTTTGATTTTACCTCAATTTTATTACCTCTGTCTCTTCTGCCTCTCTTTAGTTTTCTTTTCTATTTCCTCTTCAGCTTATTTCCATATTTTCTGATTTTATTTATAACCCTGGTTATTGTTCGAGACCATTTAATATCATCCATTCCACTGGTAAATTGGGTATGAGAACAAAAGGGCTGCCCTGTGTATCAAAATTATGCGAGAAATACGTATATGCAGTAACTATAATAATAGTGTATTTGAATTGAGGAGGGCACATCACTACCTTGTCAGTGATCAATGGTGTTATTTTCTTTTTATATGGTAATCTAGGAGATTCACTGATTCTCGAGTAGGTGCAGTACTCAGCAGCAACAGTGGTCATTTGTTTAGTCTTTTTTTGTACACTACATTGGGAAAATCGTCATTGAATTTATTTTTCCAATGAAACAGTTAATAACTTAAGTGAATAACTGGCATTAAAACAATAAACAGGCCTGCGTTTCAGAATTTCATCTAAGAATGTAGGGTGTTTTTTTTAAAGTTCTGATGGGAACAAAAATCTTTCACTCTCCTATTCACTTCCATAGCTGTTTTCACCATTCAGAATTTTTTTTTCAAATGATTTTTACTGATCTGCAAAGCTCTTATGCTGGTTTCAGGCAATGGGGGAAGACTGCAATGATTCACTACACACGGGAATTCCTGTACTTTACAGGAAAGATGGCCTGCACACAGATAGATGGGCAACAGTGAGGAATAAATAATCTACCACTAAGAAAAGATGGAGGCTGATTGAATGAACAAACAAATGAATGTTGGTATGTCATTAATAGCCCATTAACAGACTGCAGTAATTTTAAAACTGGGACGTTACTGGTCATGAAACCAATGCAGTGCAAGAAGAGATGTGCATCCTCCATGGGGATGTAACTAGGCATCGCCAAACCGGCAATTTTAAATGTACAAGGCTCATTGCATGATGCTTGGGTTAATGAAGTATGCCAGTCTCGGGCAGGTGGAAATTTGTATTCCTTTACTATTAAACAAAATATCCTAACAGTTTGGGTGAATTCTCCGTCTTACTGGTATATAGGAAAAATAAACACAAGGTCACCATCATTGAGGAAACAAAGTGAAAAATGCTTCGTCCGCAAGAAAAAAAATCTGATAATGATCTAGAGACACTGGAAGTAATTTTGACTGTGCAATAGTGTAAAACAAGTGATAGAGAATCGGCAGCCCATTATACATCTCTCCCGATTTTTATTTCCATTGAAGTCAATAGAAATAAAAATCAGGAGAGATGTAAAACAGGCTAGCGATTGGCTATCACTTGTTATACACTATCGCACAAAGTCAAAATTACCCCCACTGAGACTAACAAAAAAATTGGCTTGTTGGTATATTTGCAAAACTACTGTGAATCCACAGCATTTCTTGTTTCTCTATTTTTGTTTTACCTTTCGAAATAAAGTGTACCTTTGCTAAAGAAGAGCAACATATACCGGCAAAGCTATCAAACAGTAAAGCCACTTCTCCAAAACACTCCCAAAGTGTCCCAGGAGTTGGTTTGGAGGATTGTTGGGGTGTCTTGTATTTATAGTAACAGTGTATTCTTTAAGTGTCAAGTGACAGCCGGACTGGCACAAATGGTTCTCACTTGTACTATTCATGTCATTAACGTACTTTAAAAAAAAATGGAGGAGGCCTGTGAAGTGCATTGGCGTTCTATCTTATTGTTCTATGGAAAGGTTCAATGAAGATTCACTACTGCTATTTCCCACAAGGCAAGTCCCTGACCTTATTTGGGCCACTGGAGGAAAGGTCCTTAGCGGAGGTGAGCTACCTCAAGGGAGGCAGGGAATATTGACAGGCATGTCACTTTGGGCTGTTTATCCGTACTTCCATGGTGACATGTTACAGATTCACTTTGCCAGAGGCCTGGGAGTAGGTGCTTGCCCACTTCTCCAGCCAGTTTGTTCCAAAACACTTAAAAGAAGGGAGAAAAGAACAGAGAGAAAAGGTCACTGTCATTTTATTGGGGGCTTTTCTTCAGCTGATACAGTTTATGGAACAATTGGCTTCTTGCAAACCATTGAGACATCATCACTGGCCCAGTGGCATGTTTGTGCTGCCGCAGAGGCTATGTTTGCTGCAATATCGACTTTCACAAGGTGGTTTAATTGTTTCTATTTTAGACTTCAGTAAAACAAATTATTTACACCAAACTAGGAAATGGTTTTGGAATGCGAGTTCGTGTCCAGTCTAGTCGTTGGCTTCTTTCAAGGGTAGAGTTCCTTTGCTGCCAGTTACCCTCTCCCAAATAATCCAAGTATCTTGCCCAAGTAGCCATTATTCATGCTTGAGCCTTGATAGTGATTGTCAGCATTTTATTCAGTTCATCGAAGTTGTATACTAGCACAAACACAATGATGACGATATAATTTATAGAAATTTACTTTATTTTTTAAATCAGGGTCAATAGGATGGAAAATCCTTTAAGAATCAACTCATTTTGAAAAAGTTTTACCTAATTGTTACAACTTACTGGTATAACTCATGATCTATTTTCCTATTAACCTCTGAGTCGTCATGTACTGCAATTACAAAACTCAAATATTCTACTTATATAGTGTGTTTTTAAGAATTCATTGATCTTTAGTGTTTTCAGACTTGTTTACACCAAGGCCTAATGGCTTATTTTAGACTCAAGTGGTGAATCTATATTGATCACTGAGTAGAGCTGCCTTGTTTGCAATGCTAGTTCTCAGCAGGCAAAACATGATTAGTTTGGAATTTCAGTGACTACTTACACTTCAAGCCATTGAATTGGTTTTACCCAGAATTAATATAAAATTTGGTGTATGAGCTGTACCCCAGATATGCTTTTATATCCTCTAAATATGGGAAAGCAACTTATATATGACTGCAACTTATCCATCAAAGAAAGAAAGAACTTGCATTTATATAGAGCCTTTCACGTCCTCAGGATATCTCAAAGTGCTTCACAGCCAATGAAGTGCTTTTGAACTGTAGTTATTGTTAAATAGAGAAATGTGGCAGCCAATTTGTGCACAACAAACTCCCACAAACAGCAATTAGATAAATCACCAATTAAATTGTTTAGCGTTGTTGGTTGAGGGATAAATATTGGCCAGGACATCGGGAGAACTCCCCTGCTCTTCTTCGAATAGTGCCATGGGATCTTTTACATCCACATCAGAGGGCAGACAGGGCCTGAGTTTAAAGTCTCATCTGAAAGATGACACCTCTGACAGTGACTTCTCCCTCAGTACTGCACTGGAGTGTCAGCTGAGATCATGTGCTCAAGTCTCTGGAGTGGGTCTTGAACCTACGATCGTCTAACTCAAAGGTGACAGTGCTACCACTGAGCCAAGACTGACATACAAAAGATAAGGAAATCAGACTATACAATTCATAAATTCTGATGAAAGGTCACCACCAAAATATTAACTTTTCACGTTTAGAAGTTGACAGGCCTGCTGTACAATTTCAGTATTTTGCATTTCTGTTGCTGCAGCTTTTTTTGCTTATTTGATGTAGCTTTTTTTTGCTTAGTTGATGTCCTGCACACACTTGTGTAAATCTGGTTGTCCTCCTCTACAATGGGATGGGATGCCACCAATCAACGAGATTCAGTTTGAGGTCGTCTTGAAGAGAATGTTGCAGCATCATCTGTGGCACTGTGCACTGATTATGCAAGAGAAATAGCCTAAAATGCCTTAAAATTGAGTTTTCTACAATCCTGCTGAACAAGACCTTAAACATATTTGAAGCTGTTAACTTGACAGCTATACAAGGATTTTAATCATAAATTAAACTTGCTTACTGACTGTCAATCTTGGACAGTGACCACAACTTTAATTTGTAGTAAGTGGAGCCCAGCTGATACTGAGTTATTGTGATACACTTAAAATGCCTTTGTACGTTAGGGTTACTAACCCTGTTAGTTAATAACATTTGCTCAATTACCTCAAGTAGTCTGTAACGTATAGTTTTAAGACGATATGTTAGTAAAAAAATGTTAGTTGATGATTTCACTGTCTGATGACTTCTTTGATGACTTGTGAAGAAGAGGTTAATTTATTCATTCAGCAGCGCACTGTTGGGGTGAAATTGGTCTTCTGTGGTAGCACGAAACGAGCTCTAGTGAATTAACGGCCTGTTTTACACCGCGCCTGATTTATTTTTCCGTTAACATCGATTAGAAAAGAAAGCCAGACACAGTGTAAAATGGGCTGTCGATCCGTGATCACACCTCCGCCAAGGACTAACTTCTCCTCCATCCCCCACCATGTGTCGCTATTAATATAATTTGGACCAGCTGATGTAAGATAGCTCAAGCAAGTTAAATTTTATGTATCTAATAACAATAACTTGCATTTATATAGCGCCTTTAATGTAGTAAAATGTCCCAAGGCCCTTCACAGGGGCGATTATCAAACAAAATTTGACACCGAGCCACACAAGGAGATATTAGGACAGGTGACCAAAAGCTTAGTCAAAGAGGTAGATTTTATGGAGCGTCTTAAAAGAGGAGAGAGAGGTAGAGAGGCAGAGAGGTTTAAGCAGGGAATTCCAGAGCTAAGGGCTTAGGTAGCTGAAGGCATGGCCACCAATGGTGGAGCAATTAAAATCGGGGCTGTGCAAGAGGCAAGAATTGGAGGAGCGCAGAGATCTTGGAGGTTTGTAGGGCTGGAGGAGGTTACAGAGATAACCTTGGCGAGGCCATGGAGGGATTTAAAAACTAGGATGAGAATTTTAAAATCGAGGCGTTCCTGGACCAGGAGCCAATGTAGGTCAGCGAGCACAGGGGAGATGGATGAATGGGACTTGGTGCGAGTTAGGATATGGGCAGCAGAGTTTTGGATAAGCTCAAGTTTATGGAGGGTGGAAGATGGGAGGCCGGCCAGGAGAGCATTGGAACAGTCAAGTCTAGAGGTAACAAAGGCATGGATGAAGGTTTCAGCAGCAGATGAGGTGAGGCGGGGCGGAGACTGGCAATGTTACGGAGGTGGAAGTAGGTGGTCTTGGTGATGGAGTGGAAATAGAATCATTGAATCATTACAGCACAGAAAGAGGCCATTCGGCCCATCGAGCCTGTGCTGGCTCTTAGTAAGAGCAATCCAGTTAGTCCTATTACCCCGCTCTTTCCCCGTAGCTCTGCAATTTTTTTCCCCTTCAAATATTCATCCAATTCCTTTTTGAAAGCCACGATTGACTCTGCATTTACCACCCTTTCAGGCAATGCATTCCAGATCATAACTACTCGCTGCACAAGAAAGTTTTTCTTCACGTCGCCTTTGGTTCTTTTGCCAATCACCTTTAAATCTGTGTTCTCTGGTTACCGACCCTCCTGCCAGTGAAAACAGTTTCTCCTTATTTACTCTATCAAAATCCTTCATAATTTTGAACACCCCTATCAAATCTCCCCTTAACCTTGTCTGCTCTAATAATGGCCTCTTGGGCAAGATATCAGGGGGTGAAGAATGCCTGTGGAGCCATACCCCAGCAAGGAGTCAATTCATTCCGCATCAGAGGGAAAGGGAAGAAAAGTGATGGTGAAATAGGTTCCTGTTCTGTAACCTTAATGATTATCCGAAACGTTTTCACAAACACAAACTGCTAATGAAAATTAAACAGATTATTGCTGGTCCCCATGTTACTTTTTGACCACAAATAGAATGATGATGATGATGACAATGATGGTCAGGGAGGCAGACACTGAACAGCAGTAAATACAAACATCTTGAAGATCACCTTAATCTAACCGTGCCAACCATTTTCATATCTATTTATGATCAAAACAACTCGGGCGTTAGCAAAGTTGTTAAAACCGAGTGCTACAGTCAAACTATTTTGGCTGTTTTTCATAAATCGCTCCACCCGAGCAGAGATTTCATGGTAACTTTTTCAATGAAAATGCAAAGTTTCTACTTCTAATTAGAACGAATGCCGGTCATGGGACAGGTGTCTCGCAGTAATGATGTTAATATACAACAGGAAAGGTGCAGCTCCCGTTCGGGGTTGATTAATACTGTAGTAATTCCTAGGAGATAGTTCATCTCTTTATATGCTTCTGTGCTAATTTTGTAACTTACTGTATGATTACTTACCTTCACTTCCCTGATGGTTTCAGCTGGCTAAGGCAGTGAGTAGCAGAAGATCACGTTCAATCTCATAGATTAGCTGAACTCAATCCAGGCCCAGTGGGGGCTGGGGGAATAGTACTACAATTAGCCTCTGTGCTTCAGCACTAAGGAGTCCAAAAAAAAGTTCATCAGGTCTTCTGTTTCTGACAGCTATTGAGAGATCCATTCCTAGAGGTCCTGTTAGACACAGTCAAGACAAGGAGGGAGGTACTGTTCCCTGGCAGGTGCAGGAGCATTCCCATGGCAACTATTTAGCAGGCCTGGTCAGAGGTGGCTGACAGGGTCAGTGCTACCAGCATCACCCCCAGGACTTGACTGCAATATGGAAAGAGGTTCAATGACCTCACAAGAGCAGCAAGGGTGAGAACAGGTCTTCATCTCTCCACTTCTCTCAACAACACTCCTTTCACCCCTTCCCCCACTAATCTCAACATTTCCTTCCCCTCCATCACTTCCTTCTGCATTCAATCACAAGGGCACACTGCAATATCTCACTTTCTCATTCCAAACACACTCACCTCTTCCTTTCTTCTCTTCACACTTCACACCAACATCATTCTCTTCTCACATCCTAGCATTTGGTCAACCATCAACTCCTCCCAGCAATCATTCCTCACTTCACATGGTGCACATTCGGCTTTACATTCATCACCTCCCCATCCTCATTCAATCTTGCTTCTTCTCTGCCTCTTGCCACATGCATTATATGCACAAGCCCTGGACATCTCCACTTACCTTTTCGACAGCCACTACCTAACTCTCACCTTCTCTTTCTGCAGGACAAGACAACGCATAATTTCAGGGAAGGATCAAAACAAGGGGAGGAGTACCCAACATTATCGGCCTCACTCAAGCAGAGCAAGAAGCCCTGGAGATTAGTGGTCCAGCAGAACAATGAGCATCAGGGATGGGGAGGCTGGTGCCTTATCTGAGCAGGGTATCTACATATTACTTGTATCCCTTCAGTCACCTCAGCAAATATGCAGCAAGCTTCATAACTTCAAGCTGCATTCCCAAGACTCTCATCTGCTAATGTCCAGCTTCTCAGTGCCGGCCTAACTGTTGTTCCTTTTCTCTTTCTTCTAGGCCCTTCTTGGCAGTGAGACTCCTGTGGAAGACACCTTGGAGGAGGACAACCCTCCTGAGGATACAATGTCAGGCACTCCCATCCTTCCCAGGTACCAGCTCAGACATTGACACTCCTCAGGGTCTGCACATGGTGAAACACCCAGCACAAGTAAGCAGCAGCATATACTGGTCGCCGGGATAGCCCAGGAGAGATCAATGCAGGGCAAGGTCCTCTCCCAGCTCTGCTGAGCAGGACAGAGATGGGGCCCAGCTTTGAAAAGAAAACCCGGCCTCGCTGGCCTCACACAGGCAGTTATAGGAGGTACTGGAAGGCTTGCCGAAGAGTTTCAGCACTATGACTGAATGCATGGAGGAGTCCACTTCCAGGCTGTGTGGTGTCTTCTTGCATGGCATCAGCACTCTGTAGTCTACCCTGGACAGTGCAGTCACCTTCAGAGACCATCCAGCGGGGCACTCACAAAGAGAATCAGTGTTACCAGCTTTTGCAGCTTTAGTGAAAGCTCAAACGGCTGCCATGCAGGCTCTTGGAAAAACAGGTGTCCACCTTGGACAGACTGGTGGGCTCTAATAGATAGGGACTGTCACGGAATCACTCATCTTCTGTAGTCTGTTCTCCCGCAGATCAATGGGAGTAGTGTGCCCCAGTACCACGAGAGTGGCAATGGCACAATGGGAGCAGGACGTGTTGCCCTCTCTCAGTCTGCAGCTGGGCCCTCTCAAGCTCGAGCACCAAGAAGTCACCAGCCATGAGCAACTCAAGAATCCCAACATGAGGAATAGCAGGCTTCCACCAGCTTTGCTGAGGCCTTCAGCGGAGCACCTCATAGGAGTAGCTGAGTGGTAAACCATCTTTTAAGAAAAGCACTATGGGTTGATCACTTTAGTGAGAAATGAATGGAAGACAATTATTATATTTGCCGTTAAATTAATCACCTTTATGGCACTTGGCAATTGGCACTTTGGTATGCAGTGTGGTTTAATAGCAGCTTCTGATTGCATTGTCAGTATGTCATTGATATAGCAGTTGTATGAATGATTTGAATGTCCTTTATTGCAGGATTAAGGGAGCGGTGAGCAATGTTCCCTCTAATTTTTTTCTGCTATGTGCGGAACGAATTCGGGTTTGTGCACTGATATAAAGGGTGTGCGTCGCTGTAAAAAAAAATCACAACTTTGAATGGAACATTTTTTTTAGAAAACGTTGTTCAGTGTATATAACAAACAGAACAAATGTACAAAATAATGGATAATTGTAACAAGACGAACTGTCAAGGATTTTTAATTAAACAAAACTGGTGATAGAAATTTCAGAAGTGAACACTGCCACCAGAGGAAAGGGGACATCCTGATTGAGACCCAGAGTCTGTAGGTGACAGGCCAGATGATGGAGGAGAGGGTGACTGTCCCTGGTTCAGATGTTTTTCTCTTCTGTCTCTTCCAGTGTTTATATATTTTGTCCAGGTTTACTTCTCTACCACTTGACAGATGAGATTTGATCCGCATAAGAATCCCAAGGTGATTTTCTTTCAAACCGTTTCGTGATTTCGTTTTTATATTATTCATAAGGCTGAAGCCACGCTCACAATCAGCATTTGAAGCTTGAAATGTTGCACATAGATCCACTAGTTGTGAAACCACATTGTACCGTTTTGCATTTTGTAGAGTGAAAGTCACCATGTCCTGATATGTTTTTGATTGAGTATTTTGAAGGGGTAACCAAGAAGATAGATGAGGGCTGTGCAGTAGACGTGGTCTACATGGACTTTAGCAAAGCCTTTGACAAGGTACCGCATGGTAGGTTGTTACATAAGGTTAAATCTCACGGGATCCAAGGTGAGGTAGCCAATTGGATACAAAATTGGATTGACGACAGAAGACAGAGGGTGGTTGTAGAGGGTTGTTTTTCAAACTGGAGGCCTGTGACCAGCGGTGTGCCTCAGGGATCGGTGCTGGGTCCGCTGTTATTTGTTATATTAATGATTTGGATGAGAATTTAGGAGGCATGGTTAGTAAGTTTGCAGATGACACCAAGATTGGTGGCATTGTGGACAGTGAAGAAGGTTATCTGGGATTGCAACGGGATCTTGATAAATTGGGCCAGTGGGCCGATGAATGGCAGATGGAGTTTAATTTAGATAAATGTGAGGTGATGCATTTTGGTAGATCGAATCGGGTCAGGACCTACTCCGTTAATGGTAGGGTGTTGGGGAGAGTTATAGAACAAAGAGATCTAGGAGTACAGGTTCATAGCTCCTTGAAAGTGGAGTCACAGGTGGATAGGGTGGTGAAGAAGGCATTCGGCATGCTTGGTTTCATTGGTCAGAACATTGAATACAGGAGTTGGGATGTCTTGTTGAAGTTGTACAAGACATTAGTAAGGCCACACTTGGAATACTGTGTACAGTTCTGGTCACCCTATTATAGAAAGGATATTATTAAATTAGAAAGAGTGCAGAAAAGATTTACTAGGATGCTACCGGGACTTGATGGTTTGACTTATAGGGAGAAGTTAGATAGACTGGGACTTTTTTCCCTGGAGAGTAGGAGGTTAAGGGGTGACCTTATAGAAGTCTATAAAACAATGAGGGGCATATATAAGGTAGATAGTCAAAATCTTTTCCCAAAGATAGCGGAGTCTATAACGAGGGGACATAGATTTAAGGTGAGAGGGGAGAGATACAAAAGGGTCCAGAGGGGCAATTTTTTCACTCAAAGGGTGGTGAGTGTCTGGAATGAGCTGCCAGAGGCAGTAGTAGAGGCGGGTACAATTTTGTCCTTTAAAAAGCAATTGGATAGTTACATGGGTAAGATGGGTATAGAGGGATATGGGCCAAGTGCAGGCTATTGGGACTAGCTTAGTGGTATAAACTGGGCGATATGGACATGTTGGGCCGAAGGGCCTGTTTCCATGTTGTAAACTTCTATGATTCAATTACTTTGTTTCAATCTTCTCTGCAATTGCACTTGTGGTAATTGAATTGGCTCAAATGAACTACATCTCATCCATGATGTTTTACCCAGAAGACCTTACTTGACCAAGGATCAGGATTTGTCTGTATTTGTCAACCAGCTTTTCAATATTCTCAGTGCTAAATTCATAGCTGGTTTGTTGTGGTGCAAGTGAAGCAAAATCGGAAGTGGACCATTCATTGAGTTCATTTTCTGGGAACCTTTTTTCCAGATGATCACATGGTAGGGATACGAATGTCAGAATGGAATCTCCCTTGAATGGTTCATCTCTTGTACATGATGCTGGGTAGATTAGGTAGAACTCCCTACCTAACAGTGCTGTGGGAGAACCTTCACCACGTGGACTGCAGCGGTTCAAGAAGGCGGCTCATCACCATCTTCTCAAGGGCAATTAGGGATGGGCAATAAATGCTGACCTTGCCAGCGATGCCCACATCCCGTGAACGAATTTTTAAAAATGTTTCACTGTGTTGCACCAGAAGACTGTCTCGCCAAGATACTGTCCTCTGATCCTGCGGATCTTGGCCCTTGTTAACTGTACAGCTTCGATTGTTGTATATATCTGGAGACACTTTTGTGACGGTGTTTCGGAGTCGTGAAGGTTGAGTTTTTAGAAAGGTGGTTAGAAAGTGTCATCAATAATTTCCCAACAATGCTGATCATTTAAAGGATGGACTGTGTGCTGCACTGTATCAGTGAGATTCCAACACTCTTAATATTGGCAATCTGAAGAGCACACAGACTTAAACACACACTCACTAAGGCCAAATCAAAACAAAGGGGGAGAAAATGGAAAGGCTCTCGACTTGGCCTCTCTTCAGAGGGCCAGATGTTTATGAGCAATCGAACCCTCAATAGTAAGGTATAACTTTTATAATATCAGCGGGGGGGGGGGGGGGGGGTGAAGGAATGTAATGATTCTGTGCCCCCAGCCCTGCTGGGAGGGAGAGAAAAAACAGGGAATTACAGACCAGTCAGCCTAACATCAGTAGTGGGGAAAATGCTAGAGTCTGTTATAAAAGATGTGATAACAGAACATTTGGAGGGCATTAACGGGATTGGACAAAGTCAGCATGGGTTTATGAAAGGGAAATCATGCTTAACAAATCTACTGGATTTTTGAGGATGTAACTGGTCGAATAGATAGGGGAGAACCAGTGGATGTGGTGTATTTGGATTTTCAGAAGGCTTTTGATAAGGTCCCACACAAGAGGTTAGTGTGCAAAATTAAAGCACATGTGATTGGGAGGAATATACTGGCATGGATTGAGAATTGGTTGACAGACAGGAAACAGAGAGTAGGAATAAACAGGTCTTTTTCGGGGTGGCAGGCAGTGACTAGTGGGGTACCGCAGGGATCAGTGCTTGGGCCCCAGCTATTCACAATATATATCAATGATTTGGATGAGGGAACTGAATGTAACGTTTCCAAGTTTGCAGATGACACAAAGCTGGGGTGGAAGGTGAGCTGTGAGGAGGATGCAAAAAGGCTCCAATGTGATTTAGACAAGTTGGGTGAGTGGGCAAGAACATGGCAGATGCAGTATAACGTGGATAAATGTGAGATTATCCACTTTGGTTGTAAAAACAGAAAGGCAGATTATTATCTGAATGGTGAGAGATTGGGAAAAGGGGAGGTGCAACGAGACCTGGGTGTCCTTGTACACCAGTCGCTGAAAGCGAGCATTCAGGTGCAGCAAGCAGTTATGAAGGCAAATGGTATGTTGGCCTTCATTGCAAAAGGATTTGAGTACAGGAGCAAGGATGTCTTACTGCAGTTATACAGGGCCTTGGTGAGACCACACCTGGAGAATTGTGTGCAGTTTTGGTCTCCTTACCTAAGAAAGGATGTCCTTGCCATGGAGGGAGTGCAACGAAGGTTTACCAGACTGATTCCTGGGATGGCAGGACTGACGTATGAAGAAAGATTGGGTCGACTAGGTCTATATTCACTAGAGTTTAGAAGAATGAGAGGTGATCTCATTGAAACATATAAAATTCTAACAGGACTAGACAGACTAGATGCAGGGAGGATGTTCCTGATGGCTGGGGAGTCCAGTACAGGGGTCACAGTTTCAGGATAGGGGGTATGCCATTTACAACCGAGATGAGGAGAAATTTCTTCACTCAGAGGGTGGTGAACCTGTGGAATTTTCCACCACAGAAGGCAGTGGAGGCCAAGTCATTAGATTTATTCAAGAAGGGGATAGATATATTTCTTAATGCTAAAGGGATCATGGGATATGGGGAAAAAGCGGGAACAGGGTACTGAGTTAGATAATCAGCCATGATCATTTTGAATGGCGGAGAAGGGCCGAATGGCCTACTCTTGCTCCTATTTTCTATGTTTCTATGCATCACTCCTATTGACCGATTACCTCTGCTTATTACAGGGTGCATCAAGCAGTCAGTGGCTGTGCTGCCGGATTAAACGGTGAGGGCCAGATACAACCCTTTCACAATTCAGTGGTCGCATGTGAGACAAGAGCAGACTAATCCCCCACTCCAGCACCGTCCTGGTCAATGAAACTACTTCACTCAACTATTACCACCTGCACTCAACACTCAGAGAGCCAAAGGCTTACACCAGGGAAGTTATGAAGTGAAAAGGAACAAAAAGCCCTCGAACTCCAAACACCCACCTCGATGCGCACAGAGCTGGATCCGATTCTGAACACCACGAGGACAACCAGTGCCTACGATACTCCAGCGCGTGCGCCCGCCAGCTGTGACGATCCAGCTCCAGGGAGTCCTGGCCCAGGTTTGGTCCACGGACCGAGTGCCGAAGTACGCGACACATAACGGATTGCTGCGCGGTCGTGCACGCGCTCAGCTTACGGGGAACGGTGGTGGTGAGGGATGTAACAACGACTGTTAATGCAGAGGGACTCTGTGTAAGTTTTCAGGGCAGGGGAATGAGCAGGTCACCAGAATCTCGGAGCAATTAGCTGATCCCTCCCTTCTCTAGCTCCAAGGCGATGAGATGGCCATCCTTCGTCTGCTGCTTCCTTGCCTTCCCCCCACCCTCCGGTCTTCCTCGTCCAATGAGGATTGCTGCTGCTGTTCTGCCTTCTCCAAATGCAGATATCTCTGCATGATGAGGCTGTGCAGAATTCAGCACACCACTATGATAGGGAATACTCGTCAAGGGACATATAGTAGAGAGCCCCCAGAGCTGTTCAGACACCTGAACCTCTGCTTCAGCATCTCTATAGTGTACTTAACAATGATCCTGGTCCCGTGGCATTGATTATAACTGTGTTGCTCAGGCGTGGTGGGGTCACAGAGAGGTGTCATGAGCTATGTGTGTAGGGGGTATCCCTTGTCCCCCAGGAGCCTGTCACGTTCCTGGGGGGTAGGGGGGGGGGGTCAAATATTGGGGGGGATGGTAGGCTGTCGCAGGATAAATGTGTTTGGTATTGCCTTGCAGAAACTTGCATGATCCTGTTTCTGTGATCGGACACTTGTTGGACATTAATGGAGTGGTACCCTTTTCTATTGACGAATACCGTTGGCTGTTGTCTGGTGCCCTGATGGTAACATGTGTGCAGTCAATGAAGCCCTGGACGTGAGGGAAGCCAGCAACTGTAGCAAATCCCTGAGGTCAATGGGGAAAGTGATGTACTGCTCAGTTGTGGTGAAGAGGGTGTTGGTGACCTGCTTAATGCAAGTATACTGCAGACTGGGAGATGCAGCTGATCTCCCCTGTAGTAGACTGAAAGGAGCCAGTGGCAAAAAAAGGTAAGGGGTGTGATGCCGTTCACAGCCACTGGCAAAGCCTGGTCCATTAGGCAGCAGGTCCTGTTGCAGGAGGCTGCAGAGACGGCAACAGCCTGCTGGAAAAGTGCAGCCTCCTGAGGCACTGCTCCTCAGATAGATCCAAGAAAGTGACTCTTGGCCTGTACACCCTGTGTATGGGCTCCTATGAGGAGCCCCCTCACCTGCTGTCTTCTGCCCAGCTGCTGCTGCAACTGGTTGCTGAGGCTGCTGCTGCTGCTCCTCTTCCTCTAACTGTTCCTCAATCCAACGAGCAATAATAGCACCCATGATAAGCAGAAAAATCTTACTCTTTACCTTACTTACCCTCAGTATCAGAAAGAAGCGATCTGGAAGTTGGAAACTCTCCTGGCAATCCAAATAGCACAATGATCCTGCAACCCAATTAGCTGCAGCTAAGTACCCCATTAAATACTGCTTCAGTGGCTCTCAGACGCCAATCCTGCCAGGTTTTACTGGCGGGTCCAGCACTGGGCGCGACTGCCGTAAGTTTTAGTTAAAATAGCACTGGGATCCTAATTGTGTCATATTTAATATATTCATGCAGAGGGCGCCTCGACCACCTCTGAAAAGTGGGCAGTCAAAATGGAGGTGGGCGCGAACACATCGGGAACGCAAATACTCTACTGTTATTTTAACTGCCTGCCCGCCCTGTTCCCATAGGGCGGATGGGGTTAAAATCAGGGCTTTAATGTCTAAGCTTACAAAAGAATAATGACCATTGAGAAAGGTACCAGGACTCATGAAGTCATACTGTGGCAAAGAGCCAACACCTTCAGAAGAGAAGGAGGAGAGGCGAAAAAAAGAGGGTAGGTGACACAGGTCAGCATGGGCTTGGCAGTGAATACTTTCTAGAATCATCTGTCCTACGTGACTCTCCCCCCGCCTCCTCACCTCACAGTGTGGCTCATGCCTTATTAACATTATGTAGCATATGCCTTCGATTGTACCATTTCACAAATATGTAAATTACTTGTCATACCCATAAATTTTCATGCGTGGATTTTGCAAATACATTCACTGGTAGTAATGCAATTAAATAATGTAACTGCAAGATTTACATCATGCAATTTCAGTGCTCATCAATGTATGAAAGAATCACGGCTTTACTGCTATAATTATTTGTAATGAGCAAAAATTATGAAATTCATATTATAGATCTAAACATTAAATTTTTCAAGAAAAAGTGTTTTTCGTCTCTATTTTACAGATGTTTGCATTTTTAATATCAGTTTGCTACACTCGATGCAAGGCTGTAGCAAGAGAGAGAGAGAAAACAGCTGGTTTTCGACACGTGTGGTAAACATATACCTGTCCAAATAAACATGAGGCAAAAAATTCAGACTGGTGGAAAATCAGCCAAAAGAAGAGATTTCCAGCCAAAATTCAACTTTCCACCTGGCAGGAATCAAGCAGGCAATTTACTAATACCTAGAATATTCTTGCTCCGTCTTGCTTTGCTGCATGTTAGCATATGAGAATGAGAGGTTAATCAAAAACGAAACTGTTTTCCTCCCCAATTTATTTTTCTTTCTTCCCATTTCTCATATGGAAGTATCTGCAAAGATTGATTTATCCTGTCTTCTCTCCTATTCTTCTCAACCTTGGTGGTGTCCTGAATTATGGACTTTAGCCCTTCCTAAATTGCTTATTAAAAAAAAATCCTTCACCACTTTTACATGAGATATATTGGTTGTGAGAGAGCAAGGCCAAAACAACCTCTATGTTTCATTCTGCTTGCATTATCCTTTGTTTCTGCTCTTCTGTGGGCCTGTTGGAGGCCAATTTGAAGGCGAGAGATCCAGCCTTCTATGCATGCATCCAGTGGCCTCGACTGGGTTTACAGAAGAGCAATGACAAAGGACTGTATAAATCATTATTCCTCCTTGAAATACAAAACAAATTGATGTAGCCAGTCTAGGAACACTTGTACAGCTGGCCCAATGCACTACATGTGCTTATATGATGGTGTATTTTTATGTCACAGTGCTAATGTTCTGACGCACTGAAGCAGTTCAGCACGTTTAGCGTTGCAACCATGAGCCATTTGTTTCAATGGCAGATGGCAAGGCCCATGAAAACTGTGGAATAGTGATTAATCTAGCTTATTGGGGGCCTCTTGCTGAAGGAAATAAAAATACAATTGCTGTTTCTTTTTACATGGCCTGTAGGAGAAGCAGGCATGTTCAATGTCTTCTTTTTAAACACCCACAGTGGTGCATTTTACAGTTTCAATGGTGCTGCCTCCTATGGCCAAGTGTAGGATCATCGTATACAAAACAACATAGAAGGTACTGTATTATTATTGGCCCACATTTTCCTGCGCCAGCGAGGTCGGTGAGTTAGACTGTAAATTTAGCCGTCTAGCATGCCGATCTCGCAGTCAATAAATTCATCCATATTTTCCCGAATTTGTAATTAGAATACGCCGCAGGATGGCGGTGAAACGGAAGTGATGTGCCCGTTTTATTCCCGGTGAGTCAACGAATACGTCAACTGGGTTTGCAATTTTAAGTTTTAACTACGTCTTTTAATGCGAGTCTGATGTATGGCACTCATTGAAGGCGCTATTTGAACCAGGCCGATCGCCTCTCGGTGGAATTGTTCGGCCTGCACACTGTGAATTTGAGCGTGGAGATTCCACGGGTGCACTGAGCCTGTTCTCTAGCCTCAGACCTGCCATGTTTAATTGTTTGAGCAATTTAAAAAATAAAAAAGATCTCTTAGCTATAAAGCAGGCTGCTACCAGGCCACCAGCACCGTTATTTTTAAGCCTAAGTGGCAGCGGTGTGAAAAATGGCAAGAATCCATCAAAATCGTGATCGCCATTGTTTTTAGTGGGGGGGGAAGGGGGGGTAGAGCTATGAAAATTCGCTTCCAACTGTTATCAATGCAGGGTAATGGCGGAGCAGTGCAAAAGTCACAGGAAAATATGGAGCACCATAGGTGTTGGCATAAATCATTTACCCCAAAATTTCCTCTTTCTTTTGCTCCGTTCAAGGGTCCTGATGACATAGATAATGACGCAAGTCTCCAGGAAAATCTGGGCCATTATTATAGCCCCATCATCATGTTGTAAAATTGTTTACAATTGTCAACCCCAGTCCATCACCGGCATCTCCACATCATTTTCAGTTCAAGATGTAATGCACACAATGGTCGAAACCATGGCAGGTAATTAGACTTGGGCCATTGCTTTTAAGTGCAATAGCTTGTATTACCAGGACTGGTTCAAAGGAAAATAAGTTGAAGAAAACAAAAGCACACTCCCAGAACGACCACATGTGAGGTATAAAATTATTTAAACAAAGAAACAGCAGGCTTAAGAATAGTAAGCTTTAATGATTAAGGAGCTGAAGTGAAGATTTGCTCCAGCCAGCCATAAATCAAACAAAAACACTTTCTACATTTTTAGTATTCCCTGCCTTGGCTGTGCTTTCTTTGCCAGTTGGGTATGTGAATATGAAATATGATCTGGGAATATGATGTTAGTGAAACCACTTTCAATAATTGAGATGATGAATAAGTTCAACCTCCTAACACCATCCATATCTACCCTGATCTTGCGAAATTTAATCCATCACTTGGAAAGTAAAAGTTTGAAGTGTTTTTAGTAATCTACATGATGTATGGGACATCAATATAGCAGCGTTAGAAATCCACACCACTTACATTCAACCAGATTAACATGCTGGTGGCTCATGTGCATAAAATTTCCATAAATTAGTCAGAAAGGTTCATTGCTGCCTGGGATGTATAATTATTGGCCATATCTAATCCACTACTGCCTTGGATTATATATTAGAGCATTCAAACAGTTTGCAAAGTAATCTATTTTATGGCTTAGAGTGAACCTTAATTTTAGCAAAACGTGTTTATGATGCGAGATAACAGTTGTACACTTCCGTGTCACTCTCAAAGTAGCTCAGCAGGATTGCTTACAAAAATAAACTTCCCTTTCAGATGTTTTGAAGGACAAATCAGCTGCCACATGATTGAGGGGAATTTGTATCAAGTACATATACAAAGCTAGAAGCTAAGGGAAGAATGAGCAACCTTGTAACTAAGTGCTAGCAGAAAATACAGACTAAATAAAATGCAACGGAATTCATTATGGGTAATCACTGTGCTGTCCAAAAGACTTACTTATCAAGTATGCAGAAAGTGAGATGGTTACAAAAAGTACAGCAGGGGTTTGAGTAATGGGAATCTAACAATGTTGAGTTTAACAACCTTATTCTAAAGCCTGGAAAGCAAGACTGATATTCTTTGTACTATTATAAAATTATTTTAAAAATATTATCTGCTGAATAATAACGAGGGAGGTTAAACAAAATCGGCTGGTGGTTAAAGTAAAATAGAGAGAAATTGAAAAAGGAAACCAGAGAAAGATTAAACTGAGTTAATCAACAGAATAACCAAAAATGGTGACTGAATTCCTGAGACAGTTGGCATTAATGTGTAGCAATAGCTTGCCCACACAAGGCAAACGTGATAGCATTCAACTCCATTTGTGAACCAGCCTCTGTCAGTGACAGCATGCTGCCAGTAAATTTAATGAGGAGAACATTTTGTGTTCAAAGGCAGATTTTGTAAAAATTTTCAGCAAGCCATTTGGAAAAATATTATTTGTGTTCCCCACTAATGGCAATAATGAGCATGCCAGTGCGCTATACGCTGCAATAGAGGACTTGAAGCAGATTAAAGCACAAGGTTGTGCTTCATGTTTTAATCAGCTTGCAATCATTCATCTCAATGTAAAACATATTCATTAGAACTGTAATAATATTTAATTACCCCAAACTTTTGCAGAAATAAAATAAAACTAAATACCGATTCTTTGATTCTGAAAAGGACACAGGTTTGATTAGAATTTTGAAGACTATTAAAGAATGACTTTCCCTCTCTGCCATTGAATGGTGCAACCATTGCAATCTGGGACTAATACTGTGTGCAGAATTTGTTAATTACTCTCAGTGATTACTCCCAAATTCTAACAAACAGATGTTTCACAGCTATACGTGCCAATTCTAACACACAAAGAGAGATACCATATTAGAAACAGGCTGCTGGAATAATCAGGCAGGTTTCTATTCCCCTGACCCTCTGTACCACAATTTGTCACATAGTTGTTATGCAGTATAAATTGCCAATCATATGTAGAGTTGATTTCTCATAAGTATATGGCGTCATTGCCACCCAAAGTCGGACATATGATTGAACTGTAAACTTAAGCAGTGGGGCAGGTGCAGTTACTTTTAAAATAGAGATTTATAGTTTACCCAGTTTTTTGAGGTTACTATCTTACTGTGCTCTGAGTTGCAAGGTATTATATGACTGTACTGTTACTACAACATTCTGAGCAAGGCTAAGGCCTAATCCCTCAAAAACCTTTTACATTAGAGAAACAGAGCAAATTTGATACCAGTCTAGTCTAAGCTAATTCTTATCCCTTCACACATCTGAAGCTGACTGAGATAATAATTGTATATAGCATTCTCAGAACAGAGCATGTTAAAACTAGAACACTTAATGACTCTCTCTCTCTCTCTATATATATATATATATATATATACACACAAAACTAATATCTATGTTTTGAAACTACAGGTAAAAGAACCAGTTTTCAATGTTTTTCACCACTTAATCATTTTATTCAGTAATTCAACCTGAATGTAAAAAAGCGAATATTTCACAAAAATGTATTTTTGATATGAAACTAACTTCTAACACGTGGTGATGTCTGCAGCTAATGCTTCGCATTGCAATGACTATATTTTATTTAATGAACATTAAAAAATTAATAACAAAGAAATATTCTTTCCTGAGATTTTTTAGCTAGGAACAGGTAGTCAATAGGATATGAATGGATGGAAACAGTTTAATACACTAGAATTTTAAGTTTGCATCAAGCAGATATTTAACTAGAGTCAGCCGTATGTACAAACTGTTACACACTTGTCATTGCTATGTGCTCTCTTTTGACTACTTCTGTTAAGCTATTTGTTTCTGTGTGCCCAGGGTAATGGTAGAGCACACACTGATTGTATTTTACATTTTATATTGAGCAAAGTATTACATTTATAAAATGCTGTGCAAGCAGCAGCTACATTTGCTGAAAAGCATTCTTTTAATGTACTCATTGGAGTCTAACTGGTTTTTATTCCCCCTCTCCTGCCCCCTCCCTTCCAGCAGTATGTTGTGTTTAGTTACCCCGCAAACCTAATTGCTTTCAAATTAAAGCCCAGAGGCATGTAATCTTCCATTGATTTTTCAATAGTTCACTTTCTTAACTGTCCACTAGTCTTTTTCTTTTACCTTTCTTTTGTTCAAAACACATTTATTGGCTAAAAAGAAAAGGAATTGCAGGATTTTTCAATCAGACAGAACATAGCATCGTGCTAACCGTTCTGGGGCAACTTGATAGAGCTCCACTTTTATTACCGAGAGTGACTTGTATATTAAGACATCACGTGGTACGGGGGTTGTAGGTACCCAAGGCATGATTTTCACTCGGAGCTGGTACGCCGCACGTCTGCAGATTGTCACGTGGGGAACTCAGAAGCGCATTGAGCACGTCGCAATCTGCAATCGCAACTCAATTGAAGGTGAGTATTTGTGCTTCTGGGTTTCCCACGTGCCAAGCAGCCAGATTGACAAGGTGGCTGCCTGTTGGCAGTGAAAGGAGCTGCAAATCAGAGAGGGGGGGCGGGAGGAAGCGAGAGATCATCGGCACTGCAAAAAATCGGAGGTGTAGGTACGTGGACAACATCGGGGTTCCAGCCAGCATCGGGGATCGAGGGGAGGGGTCCAGCGTTGGTGGTGGGGGGGGGGGGGGGGGGGGTGGGGAAGGGAGGTCGGCCGATCGCGAGGGTCCTGTCGGCCAGATGAGTATGTTGGGCGTGGATGATGCACTCATGCTCCTCCGGGCCCACAAGCAGTGCAATAAAGACACTCACCTGGTGGATCCGGCCCTTTCTGCCTGCTTTCACCTGACTTGAATCGGAAGCGATGGGAAACCTGAACAGGTAATGTTAAATTCATTTAAGTTTTGCAATACACAAAATATTAAGTACCCCAAGTATTTTAATGAGGTACATTGCCCCTTTAAGTATCGGCCTGCCGGCTTTAAGTGGGGACGGGACTTCCTGGAGTTTGTTGGGACACGGTCCTGCTCCAAAAAGTTATTATTTTAACCTCCCACCCACCCGTTCTTGGAGGCTAAAATTACACCCCCCTCCCCCCCACCCCCGTGTCTGGCCAGGTGATTCCACCATGGGCATTTTGCTTTGTGGTTGGGGTGGGGGGGGGAGGGGAGGGGAGGGGGGGACAAAGTGAGTGGACATGGTTTCTGATGCTTTCATTTTGGGCCAGATAGGGCCTACCTTTCTAAAACAAATTTATCTAATGCCTCTGTTCATTTAATCTGCATATGGTTTTTACAAAGCAGTCAAGTTTGATATTACCTGTAAATTACTATTATCACAAGTCATTCCTTTAGTATTCACACTACCACTGTGCTATATGACTTACATTCAGTGAGACATAGGACCTCTACCAAACATTCATAAATGTACCCTGGTACACAGGAGACAAAGAAACGTCCAGTTTTCAGAAATGCCTTTACTTATCGAAACTGAATAAAGTTTGTGACTCTTCAGGGACTCATAATATATTTTATATCAACTACAGTGTCCAGCGTCTATTGTGCAAGTCCTTATACTGCATTTTGTGATGGTTGGAGTTGGGTCAGTTTGTATTGCAGTTTTCTCATTAGTGCTGCTGCAACATGTTGATGTTCCAGTGCACTGAAAATTGCTATAAATTTGGTTTAAAATCTAGATTCCTCATGTCCAAGTTCCTGTTTCTCACACATGCCAGAAATGATATGTCAAGCATGGTGTACAAATCTTCATGCCATTTCTAAGAGGATTGGGAACAAGTTGCCCGACCAACCTTTAACCTGGTGAATGGTATATAGTCTGGGGAGGTTAAGAAGGGTGTGGAAATTTTTCTCGACTAAAAGTAAAAAAGAAAGAACTTGCATTTTTCACGACCTCAAGACATCTTAAAGTGCTTTACAGCCAATGAATTACTTTAGAAGGGAAGTCACTGTTGTAATGTAGCAAACGCGGCAGCCAATCTGCGCATAGCAAGGTCCCACAAACAGCAATGAGACAATAACCAGATAATCTGTTTTTAGTGACGTTGGTTGAGGGATAAATATTAGCCAGGACACCAGGGAGAACCCCCCCCTGCTTTTCTTCTAAATAGTACAATGGGATCTTTTACATCCACCTGAAAGGGCAGACAGGGCCTCGGTTTAACGTCTCATCCGAAATGTGGCACCTGTCAGTGCAGATTATATGTTCAAGACTCTGGAGTGGGACTTGAACCCACAACCTTCTGACTCAGAGGTGAGTGTACCACCACTGAGCCCAGGCTGACACCTTAACTGAAATGAGGGTTGTAGGTAATAGAGACGGGATGATGGCAGAGCTCTGGATGAGTTGCACTTTGTGTAGGGTGAAGCCTAGGAAGCTAGCCAGAAGGGTGTTGAAAAGAAATTGAGCTAGGAGATAAACTAAGATATGAATGAGCGTTTCAGTAGCATTGAGGGTGATATAGGAACAGATGTAGCTAATATTGCAAAGATGGAAATAAGCTGTCTAGGGTGGCTAACTGGATATGGAGTTTGAAGTTTAGCTCAGGGTCGGATAGGACACCAGTGCTGTAAATTTCTCAGTTACCCTTGATTGAGCAGTCAGGATGGGGGATAGATTCAGCAGGTCAGGGAGCAGAGTTTCTGGCATCAAACAGTGGTGCCAATGTTTAGTTAGAAGTAGTTGTAGTTCAGCCAAGGCCTGATGTCAGAGAGGTCCATTAAATACATTCATCTTCAAAGCATACATTATTTCCAAGCTAAAAATGAGAGCTTGCGGAAAATATGATTTAAAAATAAAATATATTTTATTGATGTCCGTTATCTAGTTTATATCACAAGCAGCTACAAAGAAGATAACAAAAGTTTAGTTTTAAACTTTTGAAAATCAATTTATGATTATGACAAAATTTAATACCTCTGCAGCTTACTGCCAGATAAGGGGAGCAGTTAGAAATATACAAATAAAGATCATCAATTTGCCTTTTGCAGTTCACTTAACTGGTCAGATGAGGGAGCTGCATCGTGCTAAAATGTTCTTGTCTTCAGTCTGTGTTTAAATGAGTAGTGTATTAGAGGACACCAGTATTTTTCAATAAAACAACTCAGCCCAATTAATAATCTAGTCTGTGGTACCATTTCACTGTGGTTTGAGATGCACAGTACAATATCATTGCAGTAGGAATGATGTGCTAAGCCTCCATTCCCCTCATTGCCACGCTTCATACATCTCTTCATTCACCTCTGCTAACTCTGATTTTCTTAATGGTTAAGTACTTGCATTTTAAAATATATCATAAACATTACTTCAATCTACTCCTGATAAGTGGAAGTTGTTTTTGCAATAAAAAAATAATTACCTGATAATTAAAACTAACAACTTAAATAACACAGCAAAGTGGGAATTTAGAGCTAAAAAATTGAATTATCAGATAATGTGAGTTAAGAAACTTCGAAATACACAGTCTCCTCTTAATTCAATGTACTTTACAAGGAATCAAACATTTTAGGATTTAGTTGACAATGATCACGAACAGGCTATTGCATCAGCTAGACCACTTAATATGCTACTGTTTTACAACACACTCTTAACAATTTAATATCCTTGCATTGTTCACGTGATTTATATATTATACTAATTGTTTCAGTCATTAATCTCAAAACACAAAGGACTAGAGGTCCAATAACCCCTGCTCACAGCCAAATCAGACAATTGAATTTTTAATGTGTAAAGATAAAACTGTATATATTATTATAGAGTAACAGATATGTTGGGAGTGAGGTTGGAGTGAGTTACAGGATGACTGTGCAATTATAATACTTATAAATCAAAAGAGCGATATTGACAGAGTGCCTTGATTGTATAATTTTCTAGTAACTCACTCCAGCCCATTTGTTATAACAGCAATAATGAACAAGGAGGAGTGCACATATCATGCATTTTAGGACACCAAGGACAGCTTTACTACAAGGCAAAACTGAGTGTTAAAACCTAGATAAACCCACATCTTTAAACTCATTATTGCCATTGGATTACTGGGTTATGTAGCTCTGTTTCATTTTGTCTATTGAAATATATTTTCAGCTGTTCATTGTGACTCTTCATAGCAGCAGCTCTGATGCAAAAAAGGATCAAAATAAAATAGTGGCTTTATTTGTTTTAACTACAATTCTTAATCAATCAGAAACATTCTTTACTCGTATCCACAGTCCGATTAAATTACACACCTTCAGTGTAAAATACAGTTTCTGACCAAATCAGCCCTGGGCAAATTGAATACCCGTTTTACACAATGAATAAAAGTCTGATTGAGGGTTGGACACAACTTGCCAAACAAGTGTGACTCAATTCTCTTTTTTAAAAGTGAGTTAGGAATACACGATCATTAGTTCTTTGTGCAGTAACTGATTCCACAGTATTACTTGCACGTTTTTAATGTTGAGACTGTTTATTGTCAATTCCTAGATGCAGGAATTGTATGACGTACTGTAAGCGAAGGTCTATTATGACTTACTAAGGCTGGCTAGCCGCCTCAATCATTTTAAACTGGTCAAGTAATTTTCAAAGAGAATCCAGTTAGCAGTCAATTATGTTATTAAAATGACATTGATCAAACAGTCAATATAATAGGCTGAGGCGAAAACCCCAACTATTTCTAAGCAAGAGGTTTGGCACCTTGCTGTTTTTTTTATTGCTTAATGGGGTTCAGATTGCAAACAGAAGCTTTCAGTTGAGGAAAGCGATAACCTTCCTTTCCCAGCAGGCTATGTTATAGAGGATATCCAGCAGAGAGTCATTGAATACCATAAATATTCAACAAATGAGCTGACCTCATAACCCACCAGCAGTTCCTTACCATTGTCTTCATGTAGAGCATCCTTCTATTATTTAAATAACTGTGGCAACTGTTTTATTGGTGTGGGAGGGCAGTTCTATAATTTTCGTATGTGCAGTGCTACATTGGCCCCTTTACTTGTGCACTGACGATTGTTATCCCTTGACTGTGGATAATCTTTGGAGGGTAATTTTAACTTTTATTGCCGGGCAAAAAAGCGGGTGATAGCGAATCGGCTGCCCGTTTTACATCTTGCCCGATTTTCTTTTCCATGCGAGCTGTAAACCATGCAGCCAATTCGCTATCATTTGTTTTTCGCCCGGCAGTAGAAGTGAAAAATATCCTTTGTCTTTGTAAGACCTAGGTTAACTCAGGTCGCATCAGTGTATAGCTGACTGCTGCCCCAAAATACACCTTCAGATCTGTCTGCTGACTGCTGTCCTGGGGAAACAGGAATTCAGCATGCAGGAGTAGGACTAACATTTACAAAGTTAAAAACAAAAATTGATATGAACTGAAATGCATGGAGTATTGACTTCCTGATGCAGGTTTTCTCATGATCCATGTTCCTATTCACATTTAGGGTTGCCACTTTTTGCCTAGTCCAAAACTGGACTTTGGCCGAATCCTTTGCCTGGAACCTTTTAATGGCATAAAGAACGAACAAACTGGCATTTATATAGCGCCTTTCACGACCTTAGGACATCCTAAAGTGCTATACAGCAGATGAAGTACTTTTGAAATGCAGTCACTGTTGTAATGTGGGAAACGTGTCAGACAATTTGTGCACAGCAAGCTGCCACAAACAGCAATGAGACAATGACCAGATAATCTGTTGTAATGGTGTTTTGTTTTGAGGGATAAATATTGGCCAGGACCCCGAGGAGAATTCCCCTGCTCTTCTTTGAAATAGTGCCGTGGGATCTTTTACATCCATCTGAGAGAGCAGATGAGGCCTCGGTTTAATGTGTCATCCAAAAGATGGTACCTCCGACAATGCAGCACTCCATCAGTACTGCACTGGATTGTCAGCCCGGATTTTGTGCTCAGCTCTCTGGAGTGGGATTGTGAACCTACAACCTTCTGACTCAAGGGCAATAGTGCTACCACTGAGCCACGGCTGACACCTCCTATATCAAACATGGCCAGCTGAGCATGAGCTTAAAAGGCAACAAAGTCCACAAATTTCAAGTCAGCAGCAGCTGGTCACCAACTAATCCAACAACTGAAATTGGGAGATTGGGAGGAGCTTGAATGGTTGTATGATGTAAGACAGATCCTGGACTACAGATGTCCCAAATTTCATAGAAGAAAGCAGGGAAAAAAAGGTACTTCTGTTTTAAAAACAGATATTTGTTTCTGGTTTACATTTTGGATAGCCCATTCAGAAATTAGTCTGTCTGGTGCAAAACTGGCTGGATAGCTATCCTGTTCACACTGCCGGATAATAACCCTATTCAGACTGCTGTTAGTAACCTTATTCTCACTACTGGTAGAAACCCTCTTCACATTGTTGTCGTAATCCAATTCATACTGCTGGGTACATAGGAACATAGGAACAGGAGTAGGCCATCCAGCCCCTCGAGCCTACTTTGCCATTCAGTGAGATCATGGCTGATCTGTACCCTAACTCCATCCACCCACCTTGGCTCCATATCCCTTAATACCCTTGGCTAGCAAAAATCTATCGATCTCAGATTTAAAATTATTAATTGAGCTAGCATCTACTGCCTTTTGTGGGAGAGAGTTCCACACTGTAATCCTATTCACACTGCTGATACAGGGTAGTGAACACTTCACTGCATACACATCTTATTTGCATGACTGATGCACCTCACCAATACGAGACCAGACATAAAATCATAATTTCATGCATGGATGCATGTTAGCCCCATCACTTTATCTTCAAATATATGCCACAAGAAAGAAAACTGGGCCTTCGGTATCCATTTCTTCTGAGACACACTGAACTCTAAGTTAAATCTGTAATAAAAACTCATCGTGGTCCTTTTTAAACTTCCCCAGCTTTTTAAAAAAGGTTAAGTAGTTTCCTTAAAAATCTAGTTATAAAGGAACATTTTGATAGGTATTATCCACACTGTTGTGTGTTAATATTGAAAAAAGCTTGTCTTTAGTACCAAAACTGAATTAGAAGAATTTTATAAACTAATCAATATATTTGGCACAGGAACTGTGCACAGAATTAATACCAATTGCACTCTCATCAACCTACAACCATCCTTCTGTAATGAGAATGGGAAAAGTCAGAATTCATTTGAACAGATAACTTTTTTTCTCTCCCAAGGGATTTCTAAGAAGCATGTTTAAATAACTCAGGAAAATTGAACAGTAAATTTGTTCCTAACATACAGGAAGGAACTTGTCAGACGGAAAAAGGATATGGGATTGTTTGCATGCGAAACCTAGTACTCACATTCTGGATCTTTCCACACTGACCACACGACAAGAAAACCCTACATTTCCTTTACTGGACAAATGGAAGGAAGGGTGTGAAACTCATTGACTGACATTATCATCTATACCCACATCAGTGAGGAAACCCATCTTACCACAGCTGATAACACAAAAATAAAATGATGCAGCCCTGACATTACTAACAAGGCATTTCTGGTGCTGCATGTGACAGCCAAGTGTTTTCAGCTCATGTGTAGAAAGCTGTTGGACAAAATCTGAGTTTTAGTGTTGCTTTGCCAGTGTTAAATCCTGACTTTCCTTTTCACACAAAATGGCTAAGGGGTTGAAAAGAAATTGTCCATTTGTGAGAAATGTTCTCAAATCCAATGTTATCATTTAGATACAAGAAGCCCTCATTTTTTGGACAGTTAAAAGAATCAAATGTAACTTTTGATAATGATTACTGATGCCCTGAATGTGCTTCAACACACAATGAGAAAAGCTTCACTAATAGACTGGCTAAAATCAAAACTAATTAAAACATATCAATATGTATTTTAACCTACATTAATGTAATTTTTAATATTTTTTACTTATTCAGGAAATGTAAATCTATTGTTTCTCTAGTGCATTTCAATGAACTAAAGAAGCACTTTATAACTCAATAATTTTATTGTTTGGTGGTTATATTGTTAGCCCAAAAACTCAATTTAAAAAAAATGAACAATGCAGTTCTATAAACCAATATTATGTTATTGATCATTTGATATAATTATTTTAAATTATGCAATAAACAAATAGAAATCAACACAAATTGAAGTATTGACAAGAACTATAAAGAATTCACAAGAACAGTTTAATCCTATTTCCACTGTAGATCAGACTGTCAGCATAACACAAAGGCAAAAATAAAGTATTAATAGGGGCAAATATAAATTAAAAATAATGAGCAAACAAATTAAACATTAATTATACAAGAAGAAAGCAGAAAAAAGTTTTTATGAGTAGGAAGAAATGCAAATTAAAATCATTTTCTAAAAAACAAATTTTTGAATAATTTTGCATTTTGCTATAGTCTGCTATTTTTAATGCAATATGAATCAGCAAACTTGCATTCCACGAAAGTAACCCTATGCCTTTTATCTTAGTGTTATGAACACCTTCAAGCGAATTATTTTTTCTAGATTGATTTCTTTTTGTAATGTGAGAAGCAATCCTTCCTGTTCAATTGTACAGTGCATATTAATAAATTATTGACTGAGCTGTTGTACTGGGACTGAGGGCAGATTGTGGACATAAGGGGCCCAGGGCAGTGAGCTCGCCAAACCCACATCTCAGTTAATAATGTTTCAACACATCCTGTTCCATTTATGATGTCGTCAGCTAAGTGATTTCTGAAGTTTATTGGTTAATTTTTGCAGGGCTTTTAAAGGGGCATTGTCTTGATGAAAACATGTTGGGAATCTTGGTTTTTATTGGGGGGGGGGGGAATTACAAAAGAGGCAGAAGAACGGTGCGGAATAAGGTTACACACAAATGATGAATGTGTGATTTATGTATTCATGCCATATATTTGTATGCAAATACTAACAGGTTTAGCTGACACTTTTTCGTGAAGTTCTGCCTCTTTAATTCATTTCCTGCAAAATTCTTTTGTTGGTTAGGTTAGGTAGGCAGCTCATGACGGTATCTTCATCTGCTACTAAAGAATGGGGAGTGCTAGTGCGGAGGTGAAAGTTATCATTCTCAGGAAGGATGTATTTTTCCTGGCCTACAAGCCAATGAGAGTGTACATTATAACTTGTAAAAATAAATGCTAATTCTAATTTTAATGGTAAATGCAAGAATGAGAAAAGTGAGTGCAAGTATTTTATAGTCTTGCATTACAATTCCATATAATCATATATACAATATGCCACTATATGCTACACTAAGAGGCTTATTGTTTGAAAAAATTAATAAGGTCAAATAGCCAAGCATTTTAATTTCATGCAACTTGTCATTGCTATTGTGATGTATTCATATTTTAAGGGTATGGAATACATAGAATAACAGCTGAGACAATTGAGGAGCTTCAATGATATTTAAAAAACAAAGTTCAAGCAATGCATTGAATCATCAGATTAAATGTTCCTGGGTATTTGTTACAAAGAACTACATAGAATTTACAGTTCAGAAACAGGCCATTCATCCCAGCAGCTATGCCAGTGTTCATGCTCCACATGAGCCTCCTCCCACCTTACTTCATCTCACCCTATTGCCATATCCTTCTATTCCTTTCTCCCCCATGTACTTATCTAGCTTCCCCTTAAATATATCAATGTTGTTTTTATAATGCCTACAGTCTTTTATTTTGAGCTTGTGTAATATCATTCATTGTTATCAAGTTTTGTGAGAGGGATTTTGACCTTCTGCTACTGGTACCCAGGTTTTAGTACGCAGCTTTCTTGATATTTGTTTCCCCTGTTTTCTCTCCTGCTCAGGTTAGCTCTCCAGGGTGCACATCTGTCCTGATGTTCTCAGTTTGGATTGTTGAACAGTTACCTCCAATGACACCCAATCTTCAGAAGCCAGAGGCGAGTGACTCAGGAAGGGATTCCCTCTCTAGGTACCTTTCCCATCCTCTCCCAGATGTTCCAGCTAATTTGTCCCCCAAGTTGTAATGCAAATTTGCCTTTTGGATTATAATCTTTCATTGCTGGCACTTGCTCACAAGATAAGAGGGCAAAACAAGGGTCCTGACCTCAGACAATGAGGTGAATCCACACCACAATGTGGTGTTACATGCTACTCTGCAGTGTGTTAGCAGGGTTTTCGTTACGTTGTGCACATTGTGACTTTGTTACACAACGTGCCATGCATGTTACTGTGGTAACAGAAGTATTTGATTTACATTGATGCAATCTGGCGGTGATGTCAACCACCTCCCATCCATCCTAGGACACTGTCACAAATATAGAAAGACAACACACTTTGAATAACATCTTCATTTATCTGATGTCAATTCAAACAGAAAGGATATAAATATTTCTAACTATAACAAAAATAATGGCGCTTATACATCCATTGCCAGGGCTGTAATTAGCTGTAGAGAGTTAGATATGTGGTTCTTCCGATGAATGAATACAATTAAAGTTAATCTAAAATGGCCCAGAAGAAGTAAAGATTACACGAGTCAGTGATCATAGTAAGAGCTGCATGATACTGCTGAGAGCCCTGGCTCTGTGGGCAAGAACTCAGGACACAGCCTGTTGTACATCACCCACTCCTACATCTTGTGTCCTCAGATCAACCCAAAATGTAGCCACTGATGTTTTGGAGCGATGCTTTGATTATCTTTTGTTTAAAACATTCCTGATTTTTACATTGGGGTGTTTTTTGCATTACTCAGAATTCTTCAAAACTTGCCCATTTTATTAGTCTGCTGAGGTTACTACAGAATACTCCACTGTGCTCCTCATTTCTGAAGAATGACCAGCATGCTTACTCTGACCACCATGTCTTTCAACAAAATAAACGTTCTCATCATATTTAACCTTGTTTTATGGGCAAATTCTTTAATACATTCTAGGCCTTTAAAAAATGGCAGATACTCTAAACATTCCTCATTTCCATTCCCCATGTTATTTACGATAGGAATTTAGGAACTTACACTATTCATTCAGTCAGTGTGCGGTGGAAAACCATGTAATCTGACCTGCTATTATGTAACCGCGGCATTCATAAAGTTAAACCAGAATGAGTTTTATCATCATCTCTGCCACTCAGTCTTATTTCCTCATTTTCTTTCTCTCGCACACACTGGCATCAAATGCAAACCTCCAGAATACAGCTGCATGATGTGCATCTGTGAATTATGCACTTGACTGGTTTGATTTAACCACAAGCAAAATTCTTGCGTATATTAAGGTATCTGAGACATTTAATGTGGCAGCAGATCAAACCTTAATAAGCCCAATACAAACAGAAAGTCAAAGGCAGTGGCATAAAGGCTAGAGGCCCTGTCATGGCTGGCATGGTTCAATCAAGTTTAGGGCTGCTGGAGCTCTGAGTATATACACAAGAAGTCATTTTGAATAGTAATGGTGATTAATCAAGGAAAATTAAACTTTAAGCGTCAGTAACCCACTCCTTCCTGGCTGCTTTTCGTCTGTTTATTTAGTGTAACCTCTACTGGGGCATAACTGACCTAGAAATATCAGAAATAGCTACAGTTGCAACCAAGCATAAACAAAGATATTTAGTAATGAAAGCAATGGCAACAGAAAGACTTCAGTTAGACTCAATCAACCAACCACAAGATAGGCATCAGTTGAAGTATTGTGTATTTATTTGTTTGGTTAAATGAAAATAAATTACATACTAGTTGATGCACATTTTGGTTTATTTACATGTGAATGTAAGAAGACCAATTCAAATACTGAACATGGCAGCTCTCTTTCCCTTCCTTTAAGACGTTCCTTAAAACCTACCTCTTTGGCCAAGCTTTTGGTCACCTGTCCTAATATCTCCTTATGTGGCTCTGTGTCAAATTTTGTTTGATAATCGCTCCTGTGAAGTGCCTTAGGAAGTTTTACTATGTTAAAGGTGCCATATAAATGCAAGTTGTTGTCGTTTTTAATGCTATTAAAATTTTCTGTTATGTTCAAAACAGACATATGACTGCATTTCTATACATCGTTGCTTGAGTTTACATTTGTAAGTCAAAAAGAATTCATTGCAGTGTGAGTATTGGCCTCTTATGTTTTGCCTGAATCTGCTTAAATAGTCCTCCTAGTTGATACAAGTCTGCTTTCATAAACTAGTGGGACTGAGTTGGATCCTTTGTCGTGCCTATCTCTGGCAATCGAACTTCGCTCGCTATATAAATTCCCTTTGAGCATGCCAGATGGCTCGGTGGAGAAATACACCTACCTCTTCAATGAGTAGCTGAGACATACAAACTAGAAAGGTCCCAGGTTTGATTCTTGGCCCCAGAAATTGTATTGCACACAACCCCAATGGCGGCAACAACTGCCATGCCGAAACTGATACAGAAGAGGAACATGCGGAATTGGCATGCTGGGGCTGCTAATCGTGCCACAAGAGGCAGTGCGCAAATCGCAAAGAGGAAGAAAGTCGGCCAGTGGGGACTGCAGCACTTAGCTTATGGTAAGTGGAGGGTGGAGATCAGAAGGGGGTGAGCGGTGGCCGGCAGTTTCAACGTGGAGCCAAGAGGGGCACTTCTGCTCCTCCTGACTCCACATTTAGGAAAGTAAAAATGTTTTACTTACATTTTTGGTGGCAGCTTCCAGCGGTCCATGCTGCAGTCAGTCGCAATCCAATTTCCCAAAGGGGCCTGAAATGGACGTTTGCACTTGGCTTAGGATAAGTCCAGGGAGGTGGCGTGAGCGATGGCCGGCAGCAAACCTTCAGCATCTGTTTTTTAGGCGAGAAACGGGCTCTACATGATCCAATTTCTAGGCCGCTTAATTAGCTGAAATTGGGGCCCTACAATTATCCTCAGCACCCTTGGGACCCAGTCAGGGTGCCTGTTCCTGATTATATCCGTGAACTCTGTTGCAAAGTGTGTGAGTAGAGGATCGTGGATACTTCCGTGAACTACGGCAACAAAAACATGCATTTACATAGCACCTTTAATCTAAAGCGCTCCACAAATAAAAGCAAAGCCAAAGGACACCGAGCCACAAAGGAGAGATTGAGAAGGTTGAGCTGGAGGAAACTGTGATTCATCCAAGACTTGAAGTTTGACAAGCAGTCTGACAGCAGGGAGGCAGTCAAGGGGTCAAGAGAATTGGTGGAGGAGTATAAATGGGTATCACCAGCCTATGTATGAAAGCTGACCCTGTGTCTGCAGATGATGTCACTGAAGCGCAGCATGTTAATAAGGAACAGAAGGGAGTTGAATTATGATGAAGTTAGTAAATCAAGTAGTATAGATGATTGTTACATTTTTGGGCTTTTAGCCTAGATGTTTTCTTAGGTTCAGCATTGGACCATTTAAGCAATTAACCCATAAGACACCCCATTGTGTTTTCCTTAGCAACTCACACCAATGAACCCCATTGCAGCATGACCTATCTGGTGACTAAGCTGAAGGCTTTTATTTGAGAATTACCTTGTGTGATCTTGGATTTTAATCCCTTAAATGCCATTTCTAGAAAAACAAAATCAAGGGGAATAATGGGATATGGGGATCGGGCAGGAAAGTGGAGTTGAGGTCGAAGATCAGCCATGATCTTACTGAATGGTGGAGCAGGCTTGAGGGGCCGTTATGGCCTACTCCTGCTCCTATTTCTTATGTTCTTAAAATACAAGTTATAAATTCAGTGCATATATAATGCATTAAAATCTCATATCAGCACTTACTTCCTGTCAACTTTTTCCCATTATAAATTCCTATATCCACATTTGTAATGGAAACTTGTCACAGAATAATTACACCCTCCCACTAGTAGTGATGCTGTAGCACCTCAGTTTTTTGCCTCCCAGTCTCTTAGCCATACTGCAGAGAAACTCCTGTGCTCCAATGAACTCTACTTTTCTGCTTCCCAAATTGCTGTACCTTTTGCTATTTAAGTATAAATAATATGAAATCAAAGTATCATAAAAATAAGGAAAGAATATATAATTTCAAAATGGTGACTGAATTACACCTGTGCATCCTGGTCCAATTATCTCCCATCCTCTAACTCCAATTTACTTGAAGACTACACTTGGTCTTGATGGCTTCTATGCAATGCCATGGGACATGAACTAATACATACATAGACCACATACATACATGACCAGCAGGTCTCACATGGCATAGCTCACCGTGAGTTGGAAGTCTTACAAGAGCAAGGGTGCTATGCCAACTTGTATTATCCAGGAAAACTGACTCTTCAGCACTGGGAAGGGGACCCAGGGTCTGGCAGTGCTGGAATGGGGCCTCAGAATCCAGCAGTATTTTGAATGGGGGAGTCCCAGGATCTGGGAGGACTGGGAAGGCGGTTCCAGGAACAACGGGGCAAGTCCTTGGTTCTGGGATCACTAGCAGTGGGATTCTGGGATCTGGGGTATTGGAGAAGCAGATCTCAGGGTCTGCAAGCATTGTGGTGGTTCTGGGATCAGGGAACACTGGGAATGTCAGCATTGGGAGTTGGGGGGGTGGCTCTGGAAAAGGATCGTCATGAGAACTGAGGAACATCGAGGACAGAGTCTGGCAGTAATAGGATTCCTGGCAATATGGGTGGAGCAGAATCTAACAGCCCAGTGGGGTAGCAGGGCCCAGTTGATTGGAACCCAAACTGCTGTTGGTCCCTTTCAAACCATCAGGCTCCAACCTCCCACTATATTCTTACCCATCGCCTCTCCCACCGATCGGTCTGCAGCCCTTTTTAAGAACATAAGAACATAAGAAATAGGAGCAGGAGTAGGCCAATCGGCCCCTCGAGCCTGCTCCGCCATTCAATAAGATCATGGCTGATCTGATCCTAACCTCAAATCTAAAGAACACAAGAAGTAGGAGCAGGACCCGGCCACTCAGCCCCTGGGCCCTCTCCGCCACCCACAGGGCCTTCACCGATCCAAACTCAGCTTCATGTCCAATTTCCTGCCCGCTCCCCGTAACCCCTAATTCCCTTTACTTCTAGAATGGTCAGTTATTCCACCATCGCTTTCCCTAACACCAACCAGTTCCTATTGTTAATTTGCTGCTCTAACTTTTTTGCTTCTTGAAACTAATGAACAGAAAATCACGACATGAGGGTGCACAATTTCCTGATTGAACTCCTGGGGTGCATTAGGAGTGCACAAGAGGAAAGTTGAGTGTACCGCTACTGAGTTTGCCAACTTATACAGCCTTTAATAATCATACATTTCCATAAACAAAAGTTATCTATTAACTTGCTCACACGTTCATTTAAATGGTTCATCAAGAAAGATGTTTATCTCAATTTTCAGCAATCTATTTTCTATAAACTATCTGTTTTCTTTTCTAACTGTGAACAAGGAAACCACAATCATAGATGCTTCTGTTTCCATATGCTCCAGTTCACATGTGTTGCTGTTCACCTGTCTGTTGCTAATAAATTTAAATGAATGCCAGTCTTGCCTGAAGTAAAGGTGTTGATAATTCAATTTCCAGTTCCTTCAAAGCCTTTTGGAAAAAGCAAAGAAACTCTCAAATCCTCACAGGATGATGGGACATTGCCTTTTAACTTTTAACTCCTGTTGATACACAGTTTGCATAATGGAACATTTTGCTAAATACACATTCACACAATGCACAGATAAAATTGAAAACTCTGGACAACTATTCTGACGTAAAAATATCCACTCAAAGCTCAGGCTTTTGAGAGAGGTGGAGGCCTTGAAGTGAAAACTTTAATGAAGGTATTAAAAAAGACAGCAAAGACAATTCACTGAGTAAATTTAATCATGTTATTGCGAAATATGTAATTTTTTACATCTTTGTTGGTATAAAAAGTGACAAAAAATCATAATAACAGGGAGTGAAGTTTGTGAAGAGGTATAACATATATTTATATTATGTGCATGTGTATTCATACATTTATTAACCACAGTAATCGTTTGTTTCCTTTCTCAGTTCACTCGGTGTAAAGTTTAAGGGTGGAAATCAATCAAAGGGTACTGAGTATGTGCATATATGTACAACACACACACACACACACACGAACACACATGAACGTTGCTCAGGATTTGTGTCCATTAATTAACAGCTGAGCCACATGTTATTACTATAGTCCAGTCTCTATCGTCTGGGCAAGGCTATAGTTATGATTTATTTCATCAGTGCATCACTGGTAAATAATCATTTCAGCATTTAGTATAAGCAATTTTCTGATAAAGTAAGTTTTTATGTTTAACTCAATCAGTTTCCAAGAGAGAAAGAAAGAAAGAAAGAACGAACTAACTTTTATGATCTCAGGACATCCCAAAGCACTTTACAGCCATTGAAGTTCTTTTTGAAGTGCAGTCACTGTGGCAATGTTGGAAACACGGCAGCCAGTATGCGCACAGCAAGGATCCACAAACAACAAGGAGATAACGACCAGATAATCTGTTTTAATGATGTTGGTTGAGGGATAAATGTTGGCCAGGACACTACAAACGACCGTCCTGATCTATTGTGCAGAATAGGTTTCCACAGGACATGAAACATAAAATTGACTTAGCTGTCAATTTCTACAGTGAATAAGACAACCTGTGAAACCCTTTGGGGGCAACATTCCTCAGGAGTTCCACCCGCCTCCCACCGTAACTCAATCAGGAGATCGATGGAATCCTTCGCAAAATGGTGGAGACCCAGTTGCACCAGGTATCCACTGTTAGAAGGCAATTGGTGGCAAGGAGGTGGAGCCAGGGTCTGGGACTCCTAGGAGATCCCGCTCCTCAGGCTAAGCAGGCGCCCGGTGGTTCCGTGGAGGACAGTACACTGACGTTAGGTGGGGTATGTCGGCCGCTGCAAATGCATATGTGGGCCCCACCGCTGGGGTCAAGACCAGACAAAGAGGATTTTGTTTAACATTTTTTTTTACAGATTGGTCCCCTTGCACTTGGAGCCACGGAGACCATGGCCAGGATTGGTGGGGGCCTAGGCAACCCAATGCCTGCAAAGGCGGGCAGGCACCGGAGTTTCTAGCAGTCAAGGGCAGCTGGGTGCAAGGGATGCAGCCGGAGTGGCGTTTGCGGCCAACTGTCCCATGTAAAAGAGGTGCTCTCCCATTGACCCCGCAAACTCTGTTGCGATCAGTATTGAAGGGCAGTAACGGGCAAGTGAGGGAATTCAGGACCATGTCTTAATTGTAATTTATTTAGAGGAGTGGATAGAATATTGGATAATGGACAAAACATAAGGTAAATCATGAATCACAAGCTCCCATTGGGGAGCTACACTTGAAGGGAGGGTGGGTCAGACAAGCGACTCAACATGTGTTGTAGCCACATCTCCAATTGCGAGTGTGACCCTTCACTTGGAATAAAGGATTGGTGACTTTACCCTGTAATTCAATACAATTTAATTTAATAACAGAACCTGAAAATCAGCAAAGACTTAGTTGTATCTATGCTGCACATTTGGTGTCACTGCAAAGTGGTTTCCACTTCTCAGAGTTGCTAAGGTTCCACATCAAGTCCTGACCTGACCCTGGAAAGAAGTGGTTTGACTCCAGTGCAATGTCAAACCTGGTTTAAAAAGTGCCTAGGCGATTCAATGGCCTTGCTGAGCTCTTTTTAACCTTAGCTGAGTTGATACAAACATTTAGAACGTAGACACTCTCATCTGTGCTCCGAAAGCATTGTAACTTTAATGGCTGGGAGAGGAGAGCAATGTCTGTAAGTGTGTTTGCGTAGATCTCTTTTGCCAGGCAGGAGAATTCCAATCAAGCAGAGCCAGGCAATATAAACAAGATACTGCCTGTCTGGAACCAATAGTCACAGATTGGTAATGCATTTATCACAATTTGGAACTCAGGCTGACTGTGAGCTTTGAATATTTAACCGTTCACTGATGGGATGGGTCCAAAAAATTGTTCCTCCTTAATGTTATAAAATAAAAAGAGTTACATCTGATCATTTGAGCGGAATCATACACCACCTAATAATCCGTGAAAAGGTACTACAGATTTTATACCTAATCCAAAGCAGCTCTGATAAGATGCTTACAGAAAGAACTAATATTCCTTCTTTGGAAATGAACCTAAATTTGCTCAAATTCAGCAGCTTATTAAAAAAGAAATCTGGAGCTTAATTAATCGAATTGTAGCCGCTACTGAATGCTCAGCTGGGTGAGAGCAGCAGCGACAGTCAGCTCTGGGCTTCCAGCACTCATTATTCACACAGATGCACATTTGGCTACGCGATGACATCATTACGTAGCAAGGACCCAGATGTGCGCTTAACGATGCAGCAAAAATTGGCCGCAAACAGCGAGGTGGAGTGAGACACAGCAGCAGCCACTGCCAGCCAGGGAAGCCAGCCAGTTAACATGAATTCCGCAGGAGTTCAGCAATGCTTTACTTCCTTTGTCTGAACCCATCTTATTAATGGGTCAAACAATCGACTATTTGGCCTAAGCAAGGGTTCAATAGTTAACTTCAATAAATTACTATTCGTGACAGTCTTGCTCGAGTTTCATTTATACACCATTTCAAATCATAGATTCAGATTATTCCCTCGATTTAAAGGAGATGCTTCATAAGGTAACCTTCTTAGTGCCAAGAATACTTTTATTTTTCACTCTTTGTAATATTCCGCCATATAATTTTATACAATTGCATTCTTGAAGATCCAGGATAAAGTGAAGAAGGTTTCCATCCTGAAAGGGGCTTGTCAAATTGGACACTCAGAATATGTTATGAGGGGAATTTAACCTTCAGGACACAATTGATCAAGAAGTTTGCAGATGATACAAAAATTGGCTGTATGGTTGATAGTGAGGAGGAAAGCTGTAGACTGCAGAAAGATGTCAATGGATTGGTCAGGTGGGCAGAAAAGTGGCAAATGGAATTCAATCCAGAGAAGTGTGAGGTAATGAATTTGGGGAGGGCAAACAAGGCAAGGGAAAACACAATAAATGGGAGGATACTGAGAGGTGTAGAGGAAGTGAGGGACCTTGGAGTGCATGTCCACAGATCCCCAAAGGTAGCAGGACAGGTAGATAAGGTGGTTAAAAAGGCATATGGAATACTTTCATTTATTAGCCGAGGCATAGAATATAAGAGCAGGGAGGTTATGCTAGAACTGTATAATACGCTGGTTAGGCCACAGCTTGAGTACTGTGTACAGTTCTGGTCACCACATTACAGAGAGGGTATAGAGGAGATTTATGAGGATGTGCCAAGGCTGGAGAATTTTAGCTATGAGAAAAGATTGGATAGGCTGGGGTTGTTTTCTTTGGAACAAAGGAGGCTGAGGGGAGATTTAATTGAGGTATATAAAATTATAAGGGGCCTAGATAGAGTGGATAGGGAGGACCCATTTCCCTTAGCAGAGGGGTCAGTAACCAGGGGGCATGGATTTAAAATAATTGATAGAAGGATTACAGGGGAGCTGAGGAGAATTTTTTTCACCCAGAGGGTTTGGACCTCACTGCCTGAAAGGGTGGTAGAGGCAGAAACCCTCAGCTCATTTAAAAAGTACTTGGATGTGCACCTGAAGGCTCGTAACCTACAGGGCTATGGACCAAGTGCTGGAAAGTGGGATTAAGCTGGATAGCTCTTTTTTGGCCGGCATGGACACAATGGTCTCCTTCTAGAATCATGGAAAGGTTACAGCATGGAAGGAGGCCATTTGGCCCATCGAGTCCCCACCAGCTCTATGCAAGAATGATCCAGCTAGTCCCACTCCCCCGCCCTTTCCCTGTAGCCTTGCAAATTTTTTCCTTTCAAGTACATATCCAGTTCCCTTTAGAAGGCCATGATTGAAACTGCCTCCACCACCCCCTCGGGCAGTGCATTCCAGATTCTAACCACTTGTGTAAAAAGTTTTTCCTCATGTCACCTTTGGTTCTTTTGCCAATCACATTAAATCTCTGTCCTCTGGTCCTTGACTCTTCAACCAATGGGAACAGTTTCTCTCCATCTACTCTGTCCAGACCCTGTGTCGTAACTTTCTATGATTCCATGATTATTTTTGAGAATGTTCTCTGTATTCACTTAGTGAAATGGTCAATGAAAAAACTCACATAAAAAGGTTTGCACCGGCACTTCTACTATTAAGCCATGTTTAAAATGTGGACTCTTGTCATGTAACTGTATTTCAAGTTTCCCATATTTTGGTGGAAGCCAATGGAATAAACCTCCCAGTTATTGTTGTGCCAGACCTGAGTAGGACATGATTCAGTAGGTTGCACTGAATGGAATACTGAAAAAGATTCAATTTAATTAGCCCAATTTAAATTGCTCCACCATTGGCGGTCATGCCTTCAGCTGCCTAGGTGCTAAACCTCTGTGACTCTCTCTCCTCCTTTAAGGCTCTCCTTAAAACCTACTGCTTTGGCCAAGTTTTTGGTTGTCTTTCCTACTATCTCCTTATGTGGCTCGGTGTCAAATTTTGTTTGATAATCGCTCCTGTGAAGCACCTTGGGATGTTTTACTATGTTAAAGGCGCTATATAAATGCAAGTTGTTGTTGTTGATGGTAGTAATGATAATGGTAGTAAATGATTATTGCAAATAGAAGTTTGTAATTGTTAAAAGGAAATATTTTCTGATGTTCAAATAATTGATTTAAAAAAAACAAAGTCTTTCCCTACCTATCGCATCCAGTTTGCTGCTTACTCTGCATGAGGAGCTGCTCCTTCAGATTTATAATTGTAATGACACACGCGGCTCTAGTGTCAAGTGCCTTCCAAACAAAAAAGAACTTCAAACTATAGCAGATTTAAAGCAAAAAACAAAGGTCAGCTAACAAATAAATCTGCCTAACTTTGTAATGCAGACTTCACACCCAGACACCTCATCAAATCAGGAGTGTAATCAATGGAAATAAAAAGGAACTAATTTTTAGGAAATATAGGTAACAAGGTAGATGGGACCTATGATTGTCTTATCATTTCCATTAGTTGCACTAAAAAAGGAACTGGATGGATATCTGCTTCAGAAAGGATTGCAGATGATGAGAGATGAATTATGAAAACAAAAAAAATCAATGGAACATTATAAATAGTTCCTGCCGGATCAATGGAAATATCATCAACTAGTTGAGTTGGACAAATAGCCAAAACAGTAGAGTATAAATCAGAGGAAGTCACACTCAAACTGTGCAATGCTTTGTTCAGACAACACCTTGAGTACTGGGTCCCTTTCTGGTCACTGAGGCACACCCCTGGATATCAAGAAGCATTCAGGGTAAGATAAGGCAGATAAAGAAAGCCTATGATAGACACCGGGAACTCAATACTACGGAAAGCTTAGAGGAGTATACAAAGTGCAGGGGTGAAGTTAAAAAGGAAATTAGGAAAGCAAAGAGAGGGCATGAAAAAATATTAGCAGGTAAAATCAAAGAAAACCCAAAGATGTTTTATAAATACATTAAGAGCAAGAGGATAACTAAGGAAAGAATAGGGCCTATTAGAGACCAAAGAGGTAAACGATGTGTGGAGGTGGAAGATGTGGGTATGGTTCTTAATGAATACCTTGCATCTGTCTTCACAAAGGAGGGATGATACAGGGATTGAAGTTAAGGAGGAGAAGTGTGCAATATTGGATGGGATAAACATAGTGAGAGAGGAAATATTAAGGGGATTAGCATCTTTGAAAGTGGTTAAATCACCAGGGCCGGATAAAATGTATCCCAGGCTGTTAAAAGAAGCCAGGGAGGAAATAGTGGAGGCTTTAACAATCATTTTCCAAACTTCACTGGATACAGGCGTAGTGCCGGAGGATTGGAGGACTGCTAACGTTGTACCGTTGTTTAAAAAGGGAGCGAAGGATAGACCGAGTAATTACAGGCCAGACAGCCTAATCTCAGTGGTGGGCAAATTATTGGAATCAATTCTGAGGGACAGGATAAACTGTCATTTACAAAGGCACGCACTAATCAAGGACAGTCAGCATGGATTTGTTAAGGGGAGATCATGTCTGACTAAGTTGATTGAATTTTTCGAGGAGGTGACATGGAGGATAGATGAGGGTAGCGCAATTGATGTAGTCTACATGGATTTTAGCAAGGCTTTTGACAAGGTCCCACATGGCAGATTGGTCAAAAAAGTAAAGGCCCATGGGATCCAAGAGAATATGGCAAATTGGATCCAAAATTGGCTCAGTGGCAGGAAGCAAAGGGCATTGGTCGATGGGTGTTTTTGTGACTGGAAGGCTGTTTCCAGTGGGGTGCCGCAGGGCTCGGTACTAGGTGCTTTGCTTTTTGTGGTATACATTAACGATTTGGACTTAAACGTAGGGGGCATGATTATGAAATTTGCGGATGATAGGCCGTGTGGTTGATAGTGAGGAGGACAGCTGTAGACTGCAGGAAGATATCAATGGACTGGTCAGATGGGCAGAAAAGTGGCAAATGGAGTTCAATCCGGAGAAGTGTGAGGTGATGCATTTGGGGAGAGCAAACAAGGCAAGTGGATACACAATAAATGGGAGGATACGGAGAGGTATAGAGGAAGTGAGGGACCATGGAATGCATGTCCACAGATCCCTGAAGGTAGCAGGACAGGTAGATAAGGTGGTTAAGAAGGCATATGGAATGCTTTCCTTTATTAGCCAAGGCATAGAATATAAAAGCAGGGATGTTATGCTGGAACTGTATAAAACATTAGTTAGGCCACAGCTTGAGTACTGCGCACAGTTCTGCTCACCACATTACAGGAAGGATGTAATTGCACTAGAGAGGGTGCAGAGGAGATTTACGAGGATGTTGCCAGGACTGGAGAATTTTAGCTATGATGACAGATTGGATAGGCTGGGGTTGTTTTCCTTGGTTCAGAGGAGGCTGAGGGGTGATTTGATTGAGGTGTACAAAACTATGAGGGGCCTAGATAGAGTGGATAGGAAGGACCTATTTCCCTTAGTGGAGGGGTCAATAACCAGGGGGCATAGATTTAAAGTGATTGGTAGAAGGATTAGAGCGGAAATGAGGAAAATATTTTTCACCCAGAGGGTGGTGAGGGTCTGGAACTCACTGCCTGAGAGGGTGGTAGAGGCAGAAACCCTCAACATTTAAAAGATATCTGGATACGCACCTGAAGAGCCGTGACCTGCAGAGCTACGGACCAAATGCGGGAAAGTGGGATTAGGCTGGGTGGCTCGTTTCTCAGCCGGCGCGGACACGATGGGCTGAATGACCTCCTTCTGTGCCGTAAATTTTCTATGATTCTATGACTCTATGATTCTAAGCTTGACATTCAAGTGCGAGAGGCAATTCAGAGAAGAGCCACAAGGCCCTACTGTCATAGGTCTGAGGTTAGAGAAACTTAGGTGTTTTAACCCTGAGGAGGTGACTGAGAGGTGATCTTATAGAGATATGTGAGCTAGTAAACAGCATAGGAAAGGAAGATCCCAAAACATATTTCAAACTAAATTGCAAGTGTAGGACAAGTGGGACACTGATTCAAGCTAGTTAAAAAAACAAAATTTAGGACTGATGTCAGGATGTTCTTCATCAAATAAACAACGATCGATGCACAGACTGGACTTCCCAGTTGAGTAGTGGAGGCGACAACTCTGGAATTATTTAAGATACAATTGGATGCTGCAATGGAAGGAACATGGGGAGTTTCAAGATGGATGAACTTAAGTGCGTCAAATGGCCTTCCTCATCTGTGAGTATGCTGTGATCAAATGAATAAAGGTGACTATAATGATTGCTATGGCAAAGTGTCATTTGATTATCTTTTTGGGCCAGAGAGAAATTTCAGAGTTTTCTCTTAATAGAATTTTTATCTACAAATATCACTTCTTTCAGGGGATTAAATAAATTGGGGAGAGAATAGAACTGTCAAGGCCACAGGTTTGTGATTTTCATGAAAATGCGATGGATCTGTAGAAGGCTACACCCAAAACACTGGTAAAAAAAATCCCATGTAATCAAAAAAAGGAATTTAAATTATTCAACAAAATAGTAGGACTAATTATAAGTGTCAGAATCTTGCAATGCAATCCGCAAAGCCCTGGCAAAAATCCCAGAATCCCATGTAGTAAAAAAGAATTTGACATTTCAGTCACCATAACCCAGTGGTCCTGATCCTTGTGCAGACGGTCCTTAGTCTGTTGGAAGCAGAGACTCAATGGGACTAAATGACCTCTTCCATTTTTATGCTTTTATCTTCTTCATTAACTAATTTCTGATTGCTGTGCACTTCAACAGAACTTTGTGATTTAACAATAAATGTTCTATTCAAAGAAAGTAGAAATATTAAACTATAAAATACAACATACCACATTTGTACTTAATGGTAATATAGGCTGTTAATTTTTGCAAAATTACAATACGGTCAATGTTTCCCTAGATTAAACTAGGAAGGACAGTTGCTGATGACCTTGAATGACCCTATTATCGATTATTCTGTTCTTGACCGTTGAATTAGGCTGACCATAATCTGGAGCAAACTTAAAACTTCATTAGGGGTTAGCCTGAATGATTCCAGGATACACTGATTCAGCTCTATCTGTCTGAGATTTGCCTCCATATGACCTCATTCTTGCTTCATAAGATTAATGTATTGGTCTACATCCTTTTCTCAGTCTTCTTAATCATTTTCAGAGAGTAAGCGATTCTGAATGTATCCGCTGCAATTGTTTTGGTTTAATAATCCCTAACGTTAAATCGCAAGCTATAAATGTTCTTTAACACGTATCCCTCTTCTGGCTGACATTTAGTGAAACAAATGAAGCATGATTGATGCACTTCTTTGTTAAAAAGGTAAAGAAACTTCTGTCATTGACATTAATTTTGCATCATATTTGATATTTTTGGTCATCATTTATATAATTACAATATGTAATCCACAATATATAATGTGTCATATTTAAATATGAGCAATAAACCTTCCATAAATAGGTGTAATGAGACTAAATAAGACAATCTTTTATGTAAATGTTTAATCTAGGTTATAGCGCTGGACTAGATTTTATGGCTGAAGTCATAAACCTTCAGACAGTGCAATTGAGGTATAGTTTTTGAAAGGCTATTTATGATTGTATTAATTTCCTGCTTTGTGTGGGAGGAGGCTCATGTGGAGGATAAACGCAGGCATAGACCTGTTGGGCCGAATGGCCTGCATCTGTGCTGTACATTCTATGTAATTCCTATATAATTCTATGTAATGAAGCTGCTGTGAAGATACGTTTAAACTGGTCAAGAGAGACTTGCTGACTGCACTTTCACACTTCATGTTGTAACTAATGCAGTTTTTGGCTGGATCAACATGATTTACAAGTACGTAAGTAGGGTGTAGCAACTAATGTTAGTATTAAAGTATTTTATGTGATTCATTTTTGCACATGCACAATACAGAGGTCCAATGTATAGGTTATGACCCAAACATTGATGAAAAGCAGGAAATGACTTTCGGTACTAAGTAGAAAGGTAGTTAAAATTTTACACTAAGTGTGTATATATATATATATACACAAAATTTTGCATATTTATGCATCCATTTAACAAACTATAATCCTTGCTCGGTAATGTTACTGCTGACAAAATGCTAAGCGAACAGTGGAATGACAAGAAATTAATCATAAAAAGAGATTTCACATCTCATTTACTTGAAGGTGCTGTTTCAATGATTGTCTTTTTGTTGGAAAAGTTGTGGCAATATTTTAATTCATGGTGGAACCATTGTGACAGTTACTAAAATGGAGCGAGTTATTCTTTACCAGGCACTGATTTTGTTAAATATGGTTATTAAAAATATATTTTGACCCACAGCAAGATATATTTATATATATTTAGTGTTAAACTTGGGAAACAAATATAAAATGCCCTCGGATTTTGTGCATGTTATTTTCTAAACGGTGGCAATGAACACCAGCGAATGCCGGAAGGCAGCCTGGAGAAGGTTTTTACCGGTTTACAGATCCATCTGCTGTGAATATTCGTTGTAGGGCAACTCAGTGAAATCAACCATAGCAAAGCGAGTGTTGAAGTTTAGAGAAAGGCAGAATCCCATTTGTTTGTAAATGTGAACTATTAATTGCACTCTGGCAGTGATAGTGTATAGGCAGATCTGCAGAATTCTCCTAAACAAATTAGCTGTAAACTGAGTGAGAGGGCACAGGGGTCGTCATATAAAGCCAGTAGCTGACAGGCACTGGGATCTCTGCGCATAGCACACAGAACAGATGTTCCCAAAGATGCAGTGATTATTGCACTGGTAATAAAAAAGCATCAGCTTACAGGCAGGGATAATGGATGCTGGTAACTAGGAACCATTCCCAAAGGAGAAAATGACAGAAATCTGCTGTATCTCCAGATCACGGGGGTATAATTAAACCTCCAGTAACAGTTGTTAATAGGCTGCAAATAAAATTGGGGGAAATTTTTACACAACCTTTCCTTTGTCCTTTTTGAATGGCACTGGGACATTTGGAAGCAAAATTGTGCAGCATTATATGATTACAGGCAAGCTGTTTTACCATGTTACCTGGTTTAATTAGTGTAATAACGTAAATAAGATTACAATCTCAAATTTGTACTGGCCTACGGCCCATACTCCAAATGAGATTATCAACAGCATATTCTAGTAAAGGAAACTTTACTGTTCCAACAATTCAACTAACCAGTTCTGAGTATCATTTACTGAATTTAAATGGAGAAATAGGGCTTTCATTAACATTTAAGGATTGCTGGAACATGTTTGTACGCATGATTACTAGGATTAAATTAGAATTAGAGCACAAGGGGTGGGTCCATGCGCCCCATACCAAGTTGCATTATATTTGAAAATACAGCTGAATCCCAAAGAACATTTGACTCCCTTGCTAAGAAACATTGAGCTTGAATCAAGATTGTGCTTGGATCAGGACTGCTATAATGATGAAAGTGAGTGGGATGGTATGTTGGAATTTTACACTTGGGTCACATATGCATTTATTCCGACTCGACTGCACTGAGCACAACATGAGCTACAGTTATTTATTTCAACTGAAGAAGGCTTTTAATCCTCAAGAGGTCAAACAGTACATTTTATTGAAATATTGTAATTGTATTAGAATTAGGCTACTTTAGAAGTCAGAATTTTTTTTAAAAGGGCTATATTTTATTTTTGCAATCCCTTTCAGTTCCATTCCAAAGCTGCTGGAGCCTTAGCTTTCTGGTACTAAAATTTTAAAATAATTTCTATGTGGTTTACTGTGGTCCACATTGACAATTTTGTGCAATTTATGGGCTGAATTGGTGAAACAATGTTGACAGTGAGGAACAGTAGATGCATTGTTTGTGGTAAGCAAGCCTGTGAACGTGTTAAGGGACTGATTATACTGGCAAAGGTCAGTTACCAATTTTATGCTGTTGCTTTTTATAGTTTTTCTCATTTTCATAGTGTATATCATTCCTCTTACATTGATGTCCAAATAGACCGTGCTCAAAAACTGACGGCAGCTATGTCTAAAGAAGATGATGCAACCTACCATTCTCACACAAAGGACATACGAGTCATTGGAATTAGCACCATGGCGCAGACAGATTTGGGAGAATGATGCAAGAAATGTTTCTGTGACACTACAATACTGACCTCAAAGTGTTTCAATGAATAAATGGTGCTAAAAAATGTGCTTCTAAAATTTTGCATTTCCTACTACATCCTTGATGTGGCTGCAGGTAAGATTTATTAAATGCAATCAACCCTGACCAAAATGTATTCACAATGGCACTTTCTGACTTTTTCACCTTCATTCGAGGTGCATGGAGACATGTACTGCACTCCAGAATGAACTTTCCTGATAACACAGCATAATTTTAAAAGAAAAGGAAATGTTAAATGTTTGAGTTCAATTCTGTTTGGTTCGTGATCGGAGTCGTGTAGAAAGGGCAGGCACTGAGAAGAGGTATCTCCCAGCATGAGGGGCCAGGCTGGCCAGAACTGGAGCAGAGCCACACCGCTGAGCAATGTCTTGTGCCTCTGGTAATTAGTTAAGGGGGCTTGTTGGCCACCTGAAACAGGCTATTCACCCTCCATCTTGGTTACAGGTGTCAGGTCAGGCAAACAAAGAAATGGAAGCTTAGAAAAGAAAGGCCAGAAAAGTGTTGATTCTGGAAATTTGTACATTCACACCAACAAACAACCTCAGGACATAAGGAAAGATAAAATGCATGGAAGGCAGAAATTCAGAAATACAATGAAGTGGAAGGTAATTTTGAATGATATGTACTGTCAACCAGTTGTGCATGTTTGTGCTGGGCATGTAGGCTTTTAATAAAGAAAATTAAATTAGGGGGAATATTTTAAAATAAACATAATAAAACTGCTGTGGAACTAACCATACACAAAAACAAACTGTCACAAAGTTACATACAGAGGATGGTAGCTCATCCTCCCATCCAAACCCATTACAGCATCCAACTGCCTCTTGAATGACTCTAGAGTTTTTGCCTTCACTACCCTCAGGTATTGATCACTCTTTGTGTGAAGAAATACTTCCTAACGTCTGCTCTGAACTTGCTTTTACCAGTTTGTATCTATGTCTCCTGGTACTGCCATCATGGTTTAACTTGAAATAGTGGTCAGGGTTAATTGTTTCTATCCCTCTTAGTATCTTATATACCTTGATAAGGCCTCCCTCATACGTCTCCTTTGAAAGTTGAAGATTTACTAACCTTTCCTCATAACTCACACCACTAATATGAAGGATCAGCCTCGATGCCGTTCTCTGCACCACTTCCAGGCTTGGACATTTCCCTTGTGCCTCGTGGCCAAATTGAATGTAGTATTCAAAGTACAGCCTTATCAGGTATTACACAGCTTCAGTATAAAGGCCTCAGTCTTAAACTCAATTGATATGGCAATGTAGCTCAGGATTCGGTTTACTTTGTGAATTGCTGCTTTGCAGTGACTGGACTTTGTTAGTGTACAGTCCGTTACGATTCCCAGATCTCTGATCCTCTGCCCTAGCTAGTCCAAAACCATTCATTAAGTTCTCCATTTTTGTTACAACACGCAGTCTTCTGTATCGAATTTCAAGAGCCATGATTCTGCTCACTTACAAAGATTTTCTAGAGAATTCTATATCTTCTCAGGTGGTTCCTCACACTCTACATGCCTCTAGTTTAGTATTATCTGCAAATATTTTTACCTTACATTGAATACCTCAATCCAGGTCATTTATGTAGATCAGATACAGTAGAGGACCCAGCATTGATCGCTGGAGCATTTCACTCAGTACATCTCCCTGACCCGAGATCACTCTCCTAACTATTGCCTGCTGCTTCCTCTTTTAGCTAATTCCTTATCCATCTCCAAGGTTTACCTAGAATTTCCATTCCTACAGCTTCTGTAGTAGCCTTCATGTGGAATTTCAAATAACAGTTCACAAGAGTCTATCCCATTATTGCTGCTGTTTCTGATAGAAATTCCTTTGTTTTTTGTATTGTCAATAAATGTTAAAAACATTTTGTAATGAAATATTAAGCCAATAACAATGTTGCACATGACTGTGGTTGAATCTTGAACTATTATACATATTCTTGGTTCAAGTTCTCCGAGGGGAAAAATTTTCCAATGGACAATCTCTTGGTGTGATTGCTTAAGATACTCTGCTCACATCGAATTGCTGTCAGTGTTATTTTAAGGTGAGCAATAACTAGCTTAAAATAAACTGCACTAAAAGATCGCCCATCAAAAAATTTCCCGAATCTCAGCACTTCCTCTGCAGTTCCCTTTCTAACCTGCAGTGTCTCTTTCACTTACAATGGGACAAGTTGGAAACCAATTTTGTTTTAAAGAGTTGCAGCAGCAAAATATGTTTTAAGTTTAACACAAAAATGTGCAAAAGCTTAGATACCCTTGCTCACAGCTAGTTCTGAAAAATTAAGCTGTCTTCTTTCAACTCCACAGAATTCCAATGCCTCAACTACAGGTTTATGTAAAGATTACAGGCCTCACAACATTGCAAATAAATTCAGTTTTAAACATTTGCTTTCAGGCATTTAGACTTTCTTACAATACAAATGTTGTTTATTGATTCATTACTTCAACCTATCTGCCTTTGAACTATTTGTTCTGCCACACAGTTCACTGTACAGATTAAAATTGTTTAACAGTAGAGGAAGGACATCCAGGTTTCAAACCTTAGATCATACAACATATAGCTTCAAAAGGCTTGTCGTGCACAAACTGCGCACTAAATCAGATAACCAGAACTCCACTCTGACACCTGATGCTGTTGGGTCAGAAAGATCAATGCAACCTGTCTGAGAAATTTTTGAGTATGGGGTTAACACATGTTTCTGATCAGTCTTTGTCAGGATGTTCCAAAGTGATGCAGACTACGTGGATATACTCACGTGCATATATTTCAGATAGAATTGAATTCATGCTTCAGTTAAAAATACACGTTACCTGGGCCTGAAAGCACAAATTTCCACAAGGTGATCCAGAGTCCTACCAGAGTTTCAACTGATGCTTCAACTCTGCGTTTCCGGAGCGAATGATTTTCTGCAGTTTTACAGCAGGCTGTTCAGAGGAGACACAGCTGAGTGTAAAAGGAGTACCTTTCTGCATGTATACTTTTATAGTCTTAGATGTGTCACAAAGAAGCTGTGTAGGCTATTGGAGCCCCAATGACAAGTTTCTGACCTCAACCACACCATCATGGGACAGTGCCAAGCACAGGCCAGGCACCTCACTACAATGAGCATCAGCAAATTGGAGGAGGGTTATCTGAGCCATTGCCAAGCAGGTCCTCATTGCCAATTACGTAGAAAGGCTGGTACAGGCTTGGAAGCGGGTTGCTTGACAGCACTCTCAAGGGAAGAATGATGTATGGTGCAGAGGTACCTCAAAGGATCAAATAGGAAAAATTAAAAGAAATACTTAATATAAAGGAGAGAATTCCTCTATCGATAGGATTTAGGCTAGATGGCTCCAGTCTCTTAACTCTTGAGAATGACACAAATGCAGGGTGCTAACACTGAAGAAAAATGTACAAGCAAAAGTGGAAAGAAATTATTTGTTCTGCAATCAAGCTAGCGAAAGTCTAAAATAAATACATTTACTGATGGAACTAATATATTGCAAGATGATTTTTAGTCTAAACATCCTTCTTCCACCTCCTCAAAGTCAGTCAAATATTAAAGCTGTTGACAAATGATCAAAGGATCCTGTTGCCCTAAGGACAGTCATTTTTCTAGGTGGTGGTTGTTGTTGACAAAGTTTACACCAATCACCAAGACTTTTGGCCCAAATGCTGTTTGTCCATTTATGAGAAGCATTTGCCCTTGGAACATACAAACCGGAGTAGGCCTTTCAGCCCCTCGCGCCTGTCCCGCCTTTCAATCAGATCATGGCTGAGCTGTACCTCAACTCCATATACCTGCCTTTGTTCCCTTAATACGCTTACCCAACAAAAATCTATTGATCTCAGTCTTGCAAATTTCAATTGACCTAACATCCACAGCCTTTTGTGGGAGGGAATTCCAGATTTCCATTACCCTTTGTGTGAAAAAGTGCTTCTCAACATGCATTTAGAACTACCTCTGCAGAAAAATCACACATGACGTTATTGTACAAAATACCACTGAGTGAATTCCAATTGTGTCAGTTCAAAATACAAGTATTATTGATGATACACTACAGTAATTTTATTGCACCTATACCCAACTGAACATTGTTAAGCTTTTGGCAAGTTATTATTCAGCTATCATAAAGTTATTGCCAGATTGATCTTGCCAGCAGTCATCATGCATCACACAAATTCCTTGTCAGGTATTGTCAAAGAGATGGAAGCAGTGTACTGTAATTGCCGTTTTTTGTCAACATAATGACCAGATATTACAAACCACTGTCAGCTGCAAAACTCCGTTTTACTAAGGGCAATTCACATGGCTTACCCTTGAGAAACTTTCTTCATACAAATTATCACATCTTTTGTATAGTTTTTTTTACATTTAGGAACATTATGCTGCTCTTCATTTGTCCTTTTACTGATCTAATCAGCCCCATAAAGGACACAAATACTAAGCTTATATTTGCAACTTTATACCAGATTCTGGTATCAAATAGCCAGTGTGTGCCACGCTCAATCTAACAGCCAATATAGATTTGCTGTATACTGTAAACCTCACCACTCCAGAGATAACGTCAAAGCATTTTGATATTCATTTTGCATAGGCACCAAATGTCGTTGGTTTGAAACTGGTATCTACATCCTTTGTAATCTCCAGCAGTGAAAGGTGAAGTCATAATCCAAGCTCTTTTGGGAAAGGTAAAATGATCCATAAAGCTATAAAGACATTTTGCTTGTGCTAATAAGAGTATACAGGGTGCAAGTCCAAATGGTGATATATCTTACTCTGATGAAACTTCTCTATAGCTTTATGAATCAGATTAACTGTTGTTGTTTTTGTAGCTTCATACTCTTCTCTTGGAGAATAGTGTGAAATAATGAAAGAATTCTCAGGCTGGTTAAGAGTCTAACAGATGAATGCTCCTTCTTTGGTCATAACCACCTTAATATACCAGCTGATAGGGTGGTTAGTCCTATATGACGAGAGTTTTATGGTCTCCCATAACCCACCAGATGAGCGTATCCCACTGGATGTCAACCCAGAATTCAAAGTCTCCTCTTGCAGGGTCTGTCTCGAGTGGGGCTCGAATCCATCACCTTCTGACTCAGGAGCCAGAGTGCTACCATTAATCCAAAAGCTCGCTCCAACAGTTTAACTTACACAAAAGAAATGTGGGTAAGAACTATTAACATTTGTATTTATGCTATGCCTTAATTTAGGTGCTGAGATGAGAGATAGCATTCTGGTTTGGGGATTTACTATGCATCTGTTTGCCATTTATACTGAACATGAATGGCTCCACTGAGAAATGTACTGTAAACATAACCACCAGGAGACGTTATGTGAAGTAAAATAATGAAGACGGTGCAGGTAATGTAAATAGGGATTCAGTTCAACTGTGGTCACAGCTAGATGCTCTTTAAAAAGACAGCATCCCTCTTTATGTTAGTTTATTTACTGAAATCTATCTGATATATTGCGGACTCAGCAAAAAGGATGGCAGATTCAAATATTCTGACAGTCAACAAACTTAATTGTTCCTGGGAGTCATCCAATTGAATTAAGATTGCCAACTAAGTGCCAAACTCTTACTCCTGTCTTGGAGCTTCAAGAGCCAAGCCCTAGATCGGAAGCAAGCTGTAACACATGGATCTGTGAGCATGACACAACCACAAAATTGGGCAGTGTGGCCAATCTGAGAAGCTGCAAGGAAGCCTCAGGATGAATAACTGCAACCTTACAAATAGAGATTGGGTGAAGAGGCTTTGATCAAATTGTTGACACAAACATCAAACGATATGATGGTACAAATTAATTGCATGTACAGTGCCATAATAAACCAAGCAGGTAGAATCCACTCTGATTATTTTAGATCTTCAAACAATGATTTTCATTAAATAATATAGCGTTTCATAATTTTGTGAATCCTACCACTAGTTCTGCAATACAACAAAGTTGTATTATAATGACCTCTATATTGTCAGAAGCTGCCTTTATATATATTTAAAAATGCCGTAAGTCTCAGTGCAGCAAAATGGCCTGCTTAGGGTACTGCAATAAACCATTGTAAGCTAAATTTCACAATATAGTACAATGGGTTCCTATTTCAGAGTGCTCCTTATAGCTCTCAGTTGTGGGAAAAAACTTGGCACATCTCCTATGCTAAATATTATAAACTAGGAAATTAAAATGAGGAAATAACATTTTTTTTATTGCTAATACTGTTTGAATCAAGTATTATCATTTTTAAATACATTTTAGAGGAAGGAATATTTGTTACTTTATATATTTCATTGTGTCCTTTAGTTTTGACTTTTGTCCCACTTCCCACAACACAAGCAATTTTCTATAAGGGAAGCACGTGAGATAATGCATTGTAGGCTCTGTGGCATCCACTGAAGCTAATGCTACTCCATTTTTGAGTGCAGCCACATACTAATATGAGCAGAATGCCAGTTTCGCTGTGAAACACACACTCCTGAACTGAAAAGTTTTATTTCACATAAACTCTGTTTCATCCATTAAACTATGTTCCTAGACTGCTCTTTAAACAGAAAGGATCCCTATCTTACCCAAGTTGGATATCAATACGGTCACAAATCAGTTATGAAGAAAAGTACTTAATTGGATGTAAAGCGCTTTAGGACGTCCTGAGGTCATGAAAGGTGCTATAAAAATGCAAGTCATTCAAGTCTTTCCATGCAATAAATGCTGGATTAGGCATGGAAGTTTCAAGCGTCTTCCTGTCAAAGATCTATCATATCAACTGACTTTGTTTTTTTAAGATGGCTGGTCAATTTTCCAGCATTGCTCTTGTCTTTGATTAAGTTTAACTGAAATATTTCAAATTTTACAGGAATCATTAAAGTTGTAACATAATGCTTTATAGTTTTTAACTTTTAACAAAAGAATCTTGTCTCAAGGGACATTGGAAGGTATCAACGCCAACTTTGGATGCAATTATAGTTCTCATAATACATTTATTAACCCTAACCTTTTCCCACGTTTTTATGCCATTTCATATTTGAATATTCTGTAACTATGTAAACTTTGAGACTGAGGGGGTGACTGTTTGGAGAACATTCGCAATATTGTAACGAGTGCTTTCAAAAATCTGTATTCTGTTCAGTTCTGGACTCAATACACATGAGGAAATGATTGAAATAATTGATATCACTCTGAACGCATAGTATGAGTTCAACGACGGTTTTCCCATGCAGCAAATTATGATGATGTAGCAATTTAAAAATAATTATTTATTAAAATTTTCTCCAATTATGAAAAATGGAGCTTCAGCACCATGTGTTTCTGCACAGCTGTTGGACCTGAAGTGTTCTTGGAGCTCCGCCAGAGCACAGAAAGAAGTGCTCCTAGTAAAATGCTTCCAACTGTTTGAAAAAAAATCAAGTTGAACGGATTGGGTTTCAGATGTATTGTGATATAGCAAAAAATAAACAGAAACCGCAGAAAATCTCTCCTGTTCTGACCGCTCGCAAAATAACTGGTTCCTTTGTCATTCCTGATAAGTAAAGGTAAAAAATAAAGTCTAATTTGGTAAAACACCAGCATTGCTGCTGCAGCTGGAAAAGCCATTGGCGGCAATTTGAACCTAACTCACCGGGTGGGAAACCCAAGGGATTGTGTGGAATGTCGGTTTTACACCTTGCCCAATATTGACTTTGATAGACAGTAAAATCAGGCAGGGTATAAAATCCACGTTGCAACCGAGCCGGTCAGTTTCTCAACGGATGGATTAGGTTCAAATTGCCTCCATTGTTGCTGTTTGAGTACAGTTGTTGAACATTGTGAAAGCAGCACACTTCTCCGCTGAAACAGGTACCTTAACTACGACCCTGGAACACTGACCTCTTAGCCCATTTGGAAGAAGAAGAGGATACTTTCAATGGGAAAAGTGCCGCATCATATTTATTCCTTTGAGCATTAATAAAAGGGTTCAGTTAGCCTCAACTCATTATTTTACTATGAGTATTGACTTTGGCCTACAGTCATGTATAGATAAAATGGTGTAAGGGCTTGTCCTAAGTGATTACTCAGAATTACAAATCATTCCACATGTAACCAAATACCACAGCCTCACTGGCACCTCATTCAGTGCATACGAATAAGCCAAGGCAGAGAAGTGATTAATCTCACTTACAGACAGCTGAATTTTAATTCAGCAGATTGCTAGGGACCTAGCCACTGTCACATAGCATACGATTTGCGGTTTTGGGACAGACCTAAAGACATGACTTGTAGAGAAGAAATTTGCCCCTGTGGAGGATTTTCTGCCTGCTGTGCTAAAATTATAATGACACCAATTTTTAAAATCGGTGACAATGAAATTCCCATTGACGATGTAATTATAAAAGTGTATTTGAATTTAAAATGCTTCTATGTACAATCATTTAAAATGCAGACATGCTTCAGTGCACCCTAGATATTTAAACTTTTCATTGTTCTTCAGAGTGTCATCATATAAAATGAGATTCAAAATGAAGAACAGTAAAAAAGGAAATCTTACAAATGATTTGATATATCCTTTGAATGATCAAAAGGCATTAGATCTTTTGAAATATTATTTCACAATTGTCAACCGTGACTGTAAAGTACACCAAATTATTAACAATAGATATTTACTGAAATATAGCGAAGAAAGGCAAGATAGCATTAAGACCCAGAGGAATGCTCAGCCACAGATTGGTTTGTAGACTAGCTGATAACATAAATTATTTACTAAGCATAGAGAAAAGAAGCAACTTAAACACATTAAGTTTGTGGCCTTGTTATTTTGCCTTGACTCCTGCAACCTTTCCTGTTCAATTAGAGGCAGAGGAGGAGAGATCTGATGTGTCCTTTCCAATGTTCATAAAGAACAGATTAAAACTTCATCTCTAGCTCCCAGCAGATCAATCTAATTAAGAAATAAGGTTCTTTAGAATATTTTATCTTTTAATAAAATAACATACACAAATTCTGTGCCTTCTACTTGTCTGCAGGTAAATAAATACAACAAAAAAAACAGTACTTCTAAACTTTTGAGGATTATGGCAGATATAACAATTTTAGAACATAAATATGCCAAATGACTGAAATAGAGGGGTAGATTTTCAAATTACCGCCTGGGCATAAAACTGGCATGAAGTCAATGGGAATGAAAATCAGGCAATTTCTACAATGGGCGCACCATTCGTAACACTAGTTTTACATTTAGGCGGCAAGCTGAAAATCAACCCCACAGTCTCAGTTTAACACTGAACCTCGGGGGTCGAGTTCTTGCATGTGCTGTGTGTAAAATTGGAAACATCTTTATAAAGAATGGGTTTACGATGTTACACGTAGTGCACTCTGGAAATCTTTCCTGCTTATTTCACTATTTTTTCATTTGTGCATGTTCTCTTTGTAGTACATTTAGTAAAATAGTTATAAAATATTGTATTTAGATATAAAATTATAGAAAAGATTTTGAAATTTCAAAATATACAGCACATTCAGACTTAAAGTATTAACAAGATTTATAACAACACATTATGTTTCATGGGTCATTTAGAATAGAGACAGTCAATGGGAAATAGTAACAAACCTTTACTGTAAAAAGCTTTGCTTGATCCTGTGTTTTAATGCCCATTAAAACTAAGGGTAAGTGTTCCGATTACATCAATAAAGGAAAGATTATTTTTGACTTACTACTGCTACACAGTTTTCAAATGGGATCAACTTTAAGTTTAAGTCTCCTTATAAAACATAATTATTCTCAGTTTTACTCTAAAAATTGAAATGCATATGGCATTCTCCTCACATGGCTCAACAGTTCAGTCTCTTAGTTTTCCGGCTGGTTTTTAACCTGTTTTTGACTCAGATGCCCAGTGATACCATTATCTTACATAATGCACTGGCAAGATAGCTTGGTATTACAAGAATCAAGGGAAACACTACTTGAAATGTGTTGAATGTCAGAGGCTGCATTATGGGACTCTGGTTAAAGGAAAAATAAGCTAAATGACTTTCTGCGCGCATTGACTGATCTTATGAGTTCATTTTTTTTTCTAGTTTGCTCCTGAAGGAACTGATCTTCATTATGGAACAGTTCCATAGATCAGGAGTGTCCACCCTCTGGAGTGGGTGGGGGACGGAAGTGTGTCAAATCCACTCGACACCATCAGTTTGAGGCCCGGGCTATTTTAACTCCCGGGTGATCTCTCCTACTCTTATGTTCTATATGGCTTGTATATTATTTGTGGATAATTAATGGTATCTGCAGTTATCCTTAATTCTATTTTCTATCAAAATTGCGGGTCTGAACAGCTCTTTGAATACCTCCAGCATGCTAATCATGGCAGCAATAATCTCACATTAATTCATATTTGTAATCTAACTAATATTCAGCAGCAGAGTGACGCTTATTCCAAAATCACAATTTGACAAACATCCACCTCTGCAAAGAATTAGCAGAAGTATTATTACAGTAAACTACAATGGCTTTGCTTGAAGTCTGAAGATACCAGAAAAGAGAGACCTAGATTTTCTCAGTTTACAATGTGTAGCCAAATTGTAAACGTGTCCTTTATGAACCAATTTAATTGCTACACATAGCACACTCTGGAAATCCCTACACATAACATAGTTCATTCCACAAATGCTGACATAAATGACCACTGCTTCACAAGCAGCAGAACTAATTGAAGGTTTTGATATAGACCTAATGCTTTGAAATAAAATTTGTGGCAAAGAAAATAAATTTGATATCCAGGGGGATCGGTGGTTATTTTTAGTGCAATATTGTTATGTTTTAGCACAGTGATAATTTGTACACTTTCACAGCAGGAGTATGCATATAATTTCATGTGGACCCTGAACTCCAAAACGGAATAGTACTTCTACCTTCCTCCCTCTGGAAGAGACTTGAATTATAATCTCCTCTTCACAGATACACGCCTCCTCGGAAAGAGAGTTGAACTACATTGCCTTCACTAACATTGACTATATATAGGAATTCCATTCCTTTAACACAGCAGTGTCACTGCTAAATAGTGGGACTAATGCTATTAAGCAGCAAGTACAATAGAAGCATATTTCCATTGGCTATCAGTGCAGGATTTCTACAGTACACAACTAGAGCAGAGACAGAATATTCTGTATTTAACCCAAAAATGTAGGAAGAACCAGCAACACTGTAAAATGTTTTTTCATAAGTCCATAATATTTGGAGCATGAAGGTGATTGGCATTCAACACACAAAAAAATACAAAGGCTGTTACCGTCTCTTAACTGCAAAGGCCTAATTGTTATATTTGATTATTCTTGTGAGTGGTGAAGAAGTGGCCTCTTTAATTTTCTTCGCCATGTGATTCTCTGTGTCCCCATTCCTTCCTGGCCCTGTCATAAGTCCCCATTCCTCCTGTGTAAAAACAGGCCTGTTTACCATGTAGTCAATATTTGACGGCAATATCTCCAGTTTTGTTGTACCAAATAAAAGTAGATTTTTAGTACCAAGAGGTATTGGGTTCTGCACTGGGTTGAAACCAATCCTTTCACCTTTGGAGCACTGCTGGAATCCGGTTCAGGTTGGTGGGTTGAAATTCTGTTCTCACTTTAAATTAATACAATTTTCAAAGAGAGAAATTAATTTTGCCAGTCTTGATCCAGGTTTCAGTGGACATAAGTGTACAGCACAAAATGGCCTGTAACTTGGTACTAGTATGGATAGATTGGAGAAGCTGGGGTTGTTCTCCTTGGAACAGAGAAGGTTGAGAGGAGATCTGATAGAGGTATTCAAAATCATGAGGGGTCTAGACAGAGTAGATAGAGAGAAACTGTTCCCATTGGCGGAAGGGTCAAGAACCAGAGGACATAGATTTAAGGTGATTGGCAAAAGAACCAAAGGTGACATGAGGAAAAACCTTTTTACACAGTGAGTGGTTAGGATCTGGAATGCACTGCCTGAGGGGGTGGTGGAGGCAGATTCAATCATGGCCTTCAAAAGGGAACTGGATAAGTACTTGAAAGGAAAACATTTGCAGGGCTATGGGGATAGGGCGGGGGAGAGGGACCAGCTAGATTGCTCTTGCATAGAGCAGGCGCAGACTCAATGGGCCGAATGGCCTCATTCCGTGCTGTAACCTTTCTATGATTCAATGATTTTATGATAATAACGGTATCGCTACGACAAGGGATAAAGGAGGTTGGTGTGGGAAATGGAAATGTCCGATATTGAAGTAGGGACATTGTTGAGAAGTGAAGCTGATGCTGCTTTTATATTGATCCACCACCAAAAAAATGGGCAAATGTACATTGGTTCAACCATAGTAAGGTAAGCTGATGGTCACTGTGAAGAGATAACGATTCACATTGCAATATACAATGAGCCGAGCAAAATCCCCACCAGAAAAGATATATTTTTACAGTTAAAGCAAACTCTGACAGGGTAATGCACTGCTATTAATGTTTTAATCATTGAAAAAAAATCTGTTGTGAAGAAGTTGATATCCAAATGTTCCCTCAGAAAAAAGGAGTGATATTTGCGACCAGACGATCCCTGGGGATTTAACACTTCATGTATGTCTGGAGGAATGCAAGAGGCGCGTCATAATGCTGAGTATTAAACAGATCTCCATTCTTCTAATAATCCTCATTGAAATAATACCAGCCAAAATTGTGTTACTTACTTTAAGCACAGTCATCCCCATATTGATTTTATAAAAAGAATAGAAAGTAGAGCGCATGGGCCCCTCCGTTTGATCCAGGCATGGGGAAAGTCTTCATAATACACGGTGCCTTCGTCACGCTATTAGGTCTCCCTTCATTGTGAAATAAATTGTTTATACAACAACTGCTTATTGTGTCCCCTCTATTTCTTCATCCATTTATTAATTGGATTTGGAGCACAGTGTTATCCCTATAAAATATTTACAGCTATCAAAATGTCATTCTAATTGTACAGTTTCAGTCTTCAAACTTACCATAATGTACAAATGATTTTATCAGTTTATTAAAGCAAGAGATTTGGGCATCTGATAAAGCAATTTTGCTACATATTTTAATAATTCTTTATTGTGCTGAATGTTTCTACAACAAAATAACTACAAATTAAAAGGCAATGCTCTATATAGCTTTTTTTTCTGGTTCTGCTGCCTTCTGTTAAATTTACTGCAAGCTGCAGAGAACAACCCAGACAGCGTCATCAATCACACACTTATTGACACATGATGAAACCTGACCAGTGCGGTGATGTTTTAATAAGACGTCCATTAAAGCCCTCAAATAAATTGCAATTTGAAAACAGAACATAATACTGGCAAAGTTTTTCTCATCCATCTTACAACGTGTCATGTAATGTAATTGCGTTGTTAATTTATCCAAGAATTTCCTTGGTACACTGTTTTGCTGGTATCAGTTAATTTCCCAGAAGAATATTTTTCTTCTCTCAGGGTAGAGTAATGTTTCTGCTTAGCATGGCATTAGGCAGAGAGCTAATCAAACCTCTGAAGAGCCTGACACATTATCAATGACTCCTCCACTCATTTCTACCCACCCAGCGTCAGGCCAATGCAATCACCCTGTTCACCATCATTAGTGACTCTGACAGCAGGATTGCTCAAAAGGCCTGTGGATGATGTCAATAATATCGACAGAAGAGTTTGGGCCATTTAAGAACAGAAAGTACTGGCACTCAAAAGGACAAAACTTATTTCAGATCGCTGCCGGGGATGTGTGGGTAGAGTTTTGACAAGAGCAGAAGAATGCACGAACCCATAAATCAATAGGGACGAACTAAATTATGCTGTGATGTTTTGAACATTGTTAAGCTGATGAGACTGATCATTTTTGTGCATGATATCATTGTGATGTGCTCAGGAGCTCACACCTTGCACATTTGTAAACACATTCAACTGCTGCTGTTTGAGGACAAGCTGTCGACCTGGAATATCATTTCTACTGTATTTACATAAATCTGTTTCTATTTCCCAGCTTAAAGAAACAGCCCATCAAGATAGTGACTTAGAAGCGAATGTCAAGTCAATTCAGCAGTGTCATCTTTACTTTTGGCAATCACTGCATTGGTAACAGAATGTAAATACGGAGTTCACCACTTCACATTGACAGATTCACCATTTTGAGTACAACAGCCTAGAGATGGGAGTCCCATGACAGTGAACTTGACATCATCATGCTCAACACACTTCTGGCACAAATTTCTCACTGAATATCATGTTTCAGCCACCATGTCACTTCTGGTTTGCAGGGAAACTGGTGGCAGAGAAAGACTCACAAAATGGCAGATTTATGAATTATTCATAGAATGAGTGCATGGTGATAAATATATTTGATTTTCATTTGAAAAAAATAGAGATCTTCACAAAACCCCATATGCAGGAATATTGTTTGATTATTCTTTAACATATTCAGTCAGGCTCTTCCAAAACATAAAACAAAAAGCACAAAGCATGATCAAAGCAAAGTTCCTGCCATTGTTAGAAGAATTATTGTCCAATACTGGCATGGAACACAAATGCAAACAGGATTTAAATAATATTTGATGCACGGTCTTTCTATTTCACAAAAGTGAAACTTTAAATCAAAGATGGTGTGGGCTCCAATGTACTGTACTGCACCTCTTAAATTTTAAAATTAGAGGCAACCTATAGTGGAATATGTAATTGATTCAACTGTTAATGATATATTTTATTTTGGCATGTCTCTCACACACAAAACACATACATAGGCACACACATACACACAAACATGCATACACACACACACACGCACACACACACACACACACACACACACACAGACTAATTTGTCAAATGTTATTCAAAATGCTTGTGGAGCTTTTAAATATTCAATAAATGAGCTGTTCTGCTGTAAAAGCAAACAGGAAGTTTTTTCCCTTTGCAAGGAAATAGATCAGCATATTATGTTTAAAGTATTGCAGAATAGAAGAGGTACAGTGCACTCATTTGTATTGTATAACTGAAGTTTGAAGTTCAAAAAGCTGCATAAAACAGAGCCATTGATTATAGGCTGGTGGCGCTGAATGAAAAAGGACTAAATCATCAGATCTTATTTCTGGAATCATAAGACCAGGGCAGTAATGGCTCATTTAAAGCCAATTGTAAACAATTTTACAACACCAAGTTATAGTCCAGCAATTTTATTTTAAATTCACAAGCTTTCGGAGATTTTCTCCTTCCTCAGGCAAATGTTAAAAGCCAAGTCAGGAAACATTCCTGGTCCTTACCTGCATGTGAAATGTTAGAAAATATCTTCGATTGTATGTGACACTAATGTAGACATATTCATAAGGATCCACCAGGCATTTATTGAAGCTAGGGGCTTATTTTATGTTTAAAAGCACCTTTCATTTATGGGAACAGAAACGGAAAAGCTGAGTCAATTGCTTCCCGTTTAAGACTGGATGGATTTCACAGTTTAAAGAAAAAGAGATTTAAATCTAAAGGACAAAAATTTAGTTTTTAGGAAATATTGTCTTAAGAAAAACTCCAGAGATGCACAAATATGAGAAATGATATATCCTGGTTGGTTTTGTATAGATATCTGCTTCACATGTGTCTCACCTAAAGGACAGCTGGTTTGGCAGAGGCACTAAACAGACTGTACGTGGAAAAAGAAATAGCTGAGGTGGGATGGAAAGAATATAATCATTCCACAAAAGAAATGACAATGAAGGAGATGTCTGTTCTAGAGAAAATAACATAACAACAAAAGAAATAGGAGCAGGAGTAGGCCATATGGCCCCTTGAGCCTGCTCTGCCATTCAATAATATCCTGGCTGATCTTCTACCTCAACACCACTTTCCCGCCCGATCCCCATATCCCTTGATTCCCTTAGTGTCCAAATATCCATCGATCTTAGCCTTGAATATACTCAATGAGGAGCATCCAGAGCCCTTTGGGGTAGAGAATTCCTAAGATTCACAACCCTCTGAGTGAAGGAATTTTTCCTCATCTCGGTCCTAAATGGCCGACCCCTTATCTTGAGACTATGACACCTAGTTCTAGACTCTCCAGCCAGGGGAAACAACCTCTCAGTATCTACCCTGTCAAGCCCTCTAACAATTTTATACATTCAGTGAGATCATCTCTCATTCTTCTAAACTCCAGAGAATATAGGCCTATTCTACTCAATCTCTCCTCATAGGATATCCCTCTCATCCCAGGAATCAATCTAGTGAACCTTTGTTGCACCCTCTCCAAGGCAAGTATATCCTTCCTCAGGTAAGGAGACCAAAGCTGTACACAATACTCCGGGTGTGGTCTCACTAGAGCCCTACATAATAGCAGCAAGATCTCCTTACTTTTAGACTCCAACCCCTTGCAATAAAGGCTAACATACCATTTGCCTTCCTCATTGCTTGCTGTACATGTTAACTTTATGATTCGTGTACAAGAACATCCAAATCCCTCTGACTACCAACATTTCTTAGTTTCTCACCTTTTTAAGAAATATTCTGCTTTTCTATTCTTCCTACTAAAGTGGATAATTTCACATTTCCCCACATTATACTCCATCTACCACCTTCTCACCCACTCACTTAACTTGTCTATATCCCTTTGCAGTCTCTTTGTGTTCTCCTCATAGCCTACTTTCCCACCTAGCTTTGCACCGTCAGCAAACTTGGATACATTACACTCGGTCCCCTCATCTAAGTCATTGATATATATTGTAAACAGCTGAGGCCCAAGCACTGATCCTTGCGGCATCCCACTAGTAACAACCTGCACCGCATTAGTTACAACCTGCCAACCTGAAATTGACCCGTTTATTGCTACTCTCTATAGCCCTAATCTTGTGTAACAACCTCTTGTGTGACACCTTATCAAATGCCTTTTGAAAATCCAAATATACTACATCCACTCATTCCCTCTTATCTACCCTGTTAGTTACACCCTCAAAAAATTCTAATAGATTTTTCAAACATGATTTCCCTTTCATAAAACCATGTTGACTCTGCCTAACCATATTATGATTTTCTAAGTGTCCTTTTACTATGTCCTTAATAGTAGATTCTATCATTTTCCCTACTACTGATGTTGGACCAACTGGCTTATAGTTCCCTGTTTTCTCGCTCCCTCCTTTCTTCAATAGCGGGGTCACATTTGCTACCTTCCAATTCACGGGGACCATTCTAGAATCCAGGGAATTCTGGAAGGTCAAAACTAATGCATCCACCATCTCTGCAGCCACCTCCTTTAAAACCCAAGGCCATCAGTTCCAGGGGATTTGTTGGCTTTTAGTCCCATTAATTTCTCCAGTACTTTTTCTTTACTAATCTTAATCACTTTAAGTTTCTCACTCTCATTAGGCCCTTGGTTCCCCACTATTTCCGGTATGTTTGTGTCTTCCACTGTGAAGACAGATAGAAAATTATTTGTTTAACGTCTCTGCCATTTCTGTATTCCCCATTATAATTTCTCCTATCTCTGCCTCTAAGGGACCCACATTTACTTTCGCTAATCTCGTTCTTTTTACATACTTGTAGAAGCTCTTACAATCTGTTTTTATATTTCTTTCCAGTTTACTCTCATATTCAATTTTCTCCCTCTTTATCAATTCTTGGTCATTCTTTGCTGATTTCTAAATCCCTCCCAATCTTCAGGCTTACTATTTTTTTTGGCAACATTGTAAGCCTCTTCTTTTAATCTAATATTATCCTTAACTTCTCTAGTAAGCCACGGTTGGATCATTTTTCCTGTGGAGTTTTCATTCCTCAAGGGAATGTATATTCGTTGAGAGTTATGAATTATTTCTTTAAATGTTCACCATTTTTTATCTACCATCATATCTTTTAATCTAATTTCCCAATCTACCTTAGCCAACTCGCCCCTCATACCTACGTAATTGGCTTTGTTTAATTTAAGACCCTAGATTTGAATTTAACTACATCACTCTCAAACTCAACATGAAATTCTATCATATTATGATCACTCTACCCCAAAGGATCTTTAAATATCAGGTTACTAATTAACCCTGTCTCATTACACAATACTATATCTAAAATAATCTGTTCCGTAGTTGGTTCCTCAACATATTGTTCCAGAAAACAGTCTCGGATGCATTCCATGAACTCATCCTTCAAACTACTTTTGCCAATTTGGTTTGCCCAGTCTATATGAAGATTGAAGTCCCCCACGATTATTGCAATACCCTTGTTACATGCTCCTCTAATTTCCTGATTTATACTCTGTTGAACACTGTAACTACTGTTAGGGGGCCTGTAAACTACTCCCACCAATGTTTTCTGCCCTTTGTTATTTCTTAGCTCCACCCATACTGATTCCACACCCTGATTTTCTGAGCTAAGATTCTTTCTCACTACTGTCTTTATCTCATTCTTTATTATCAGGGCTACCCCCCACCCCGCTTTTCCAATTTGCCTATCTTTTCTAATACTCAAGTACCCTGGAATATTTAATTCCCAACTTCGGTCACCCTGCAACCACGTCTCAGTAATGGCTACTAGATCAAACCCATTTATTTCTATTTGTGCCATTAATTCATCTATCTTGTTACGAATGTTTCGTGCATTCAGATACAGCGCCTTTAATTTTAACTTTTTACTATTTTTCCCTGATGTGACCTTAGTCACTAATGCCCTATTACCTTTGTTAAACTCTCTGCCCCTTCCTGACACACTCTGCTCATCTTTACCCAAATCACTACTCTGCTCTACAGCCTTGATTTTTCTCTTTAAACTTATAAATGTAACCTTACCTGAACCCTCCCCACACTTATTAGTTTAAAGCCCTGACTACAGCCCTAGTTATTTGATTTGCCAGAACACTGGTCCCAGTCTGGTTTAAGTGAGGCCCATCCCAACAGAACTGCTCCCTCCTTCCCCAATACTGCTGCCAGTGCCCCATGAATTGAAACCCCTGATTCCCACACCACTCTTTCAGTCATGCATTTAACCATCTAATCTATTTGTCCCTATGCCAATTTGAGTGCGGCTGAGGTAAAAATCCAGAGTTTATTACCTTTGAGGTTCTGCTTTTTAATTTGGACCCTAGCTCCTCAAACTCCCTCAGCAGAACCTTATTCCTAGTTCTACCTATGTCTTTGGTTCCTACGTGGACCATGACAACTGGATTCTCCCCCTCATGCTTCAAGTTTTTTCCAGCCACGAGGAGATATCCTTAACCCTGGCACCAGGCAGGCAACACAGCCTTCGGAACTCCCGGTCGCGGCTGGAGAGAACAGCATCTATCCCCCTGACTATACTATCCCCTACCACTACCATATTCCTTTTCGCTCCCCCCACTTGAATGGCCTCCTGTACCACGGTGCTGTGGTCAATTTGCCCATCCTCCCTGTATTCTTTGTTCTCATCCATACTGGTAGCACGTACCTTGTACCTATTAGACAAGGGCAAAGGCTGAGGCTCCTCCACCGCTGCACCCTGGGTCCCCACACATACCTGACTCGCAGTCACATCCTCCTGGCCCTGACCACCGACCAAATCTAAACTACTACCTAAGCTCAGGGGTGTGACTGCCTCCTGGCTCAAAGTGTCCAGATAACTCTCCCCCTCCCTGATGCATCGCAATGTCTGCAGCTCGGACTCCAGCTCAACAACTCTGAGCTGAAGTTCCTCAAGTTGCAGATACTTACTGCAGATGTGATTGCCTGGGATCACGCTGCTCTCCACAAATTCCTCCATGATGCAGTTAATGCACACCACCTGCACTGCCATCTCTATTTAACCTTGGTTTATTTATCTACTTAAAGTTTTTATGTAATTAATTAACTTGGTTTATTTTTAGTTACTTTTATAATTAATTTATCCAGTTTAAGTTATTAATTTAGTAAAGTATGAGCAAGTTATAGGTTCCTAGTTTAAACCACTAGCTTAGAAAGCAAAAAAATGTATTACTCACCAACCAGTCAACAAACTGCTGTCCTCTGATGTCACTCTTTCAAACTTCTGCCTGTGTTTGAGTTGGTCTCAGCTTTATATCCCCGCCCTGCTCTCCTTTATATCCCCGCTCTGACCTCGGTCACTGGTCCCACTCCTTTATATCCCTGCTCTTCTCTCCTTTATATCCCCGCCCTGCTCTCCCTTTATATCCCCGCCCTGCTCTCCCTTTATATCCCCGCCCTGCTCTCCCTTTATATCCCCGCCCTGCTCTCGGTCACTAACCCCCTCCTTTATATCCCCGCTCTGCTCTCGGTCACTGGTCCCACTCCTTTATATCCCCGCCCTGCTCTCGGTCACTAACCCCCTCCTTTATATCCCCGCTCTGCTTTCGGTCACTGATCCCCCTCCTTTATATCCCCGCTCTGCTCTCGGTCACTGATCCCACTCCTTTATATCCCCGCTCTGCTCTCGGTCACTGGTCCCACTCCTTTATATCCCCGCTCTGCTCTCGGTCACTGGTCCCACTCCTTTATATCCCCGCTCTGCTCTCGGTCACTGATCCCACTCCTTTATAACCCCGCTCTGCTCTCGGTCACTGATCCCATTCCTTTATATCCCCGCTCTGCTCTCGGTCACTGATCCCATTCCTTTATATCCCCGCTCTGCTCTCGGTCACTGATCCCATTCCTTTATATCCCCGCTCTGCTCTCGGTCACTGGTCCCACTCCTTTATATCCCGCTCTGCTCTCGGTCACTGATCCCACTCCTTTATATCCCCGCTCTGCTCTCGGTCACTGGTCCCACTCCCTCTACTCTCGGGCCTCCGCTCCTGCTCCTTTTATCCCCAGTGATCACAAAAAACAATAATCAATGAACTAAATACTTACTGACTTACTCTCGGCGCTCCTCCTCGTCTTGTGACGTCACTTTTTGACTTTTTCTTGATTTTTGATTCCTCGCGCAGCTCCCTTTATGCTCAGTCTTAATCTATAGTTCTTTGGTTTAAATCACTTAGCAACTCCTTCCCCCTTTCACACTCACCAAATTCCCAATTGAAAGTCCTCACTCTGTTAGTCCATCAGAGGTTCACTCTCTGTCTTTCCCACCTCCTTGCTCGTGGCACACGAATTGTATCAAAAATTAACTCTGGAAAATATAACATTAAAAATACTATTGCTTTCCTGACTTGGCAGTGACAAGATCCAATGCTGGTTTGCCTGTCTGTATAATGGTGCCCTGTCCCAGATTCTGCCGTCAATTTCTTTTCTCCATAGTGGACTCTTAAGAATTATTGTAAGCTATTCATTCTTCCCTTTCTACCAACTGCCCTCATTCATTTATCTCTTAAGTACCAAAGAGCAAGACTTAATCTGTCAAGACCAATTCTTAAAGTGGAGATTTCCATAAAAATTAATTGATACTACCTCTGCTACCATTACTGGATTAACCAGTTATAAAACGGTAATATACTGAAGCCATTCAAAGCCTTCTTTCAAGGTTTTATTGGAGTTAACATTAAGCCGTTATCAAAGCTGAACCTAAAAATTGCTATTGGCATAAACCTTTGTCAGCAGCACTGTACGATGGTGGCCAGCCAAGTGGGGAAGGCAGTTTAGTGCTTCATTTTTGCCTCATCTGAAATTGCTGAAGGTGTTGGATAGGCATCCATTAGCCTTGTTGTGGTAGCTATTGTTGGTGTAATTGCTAGTTAAGGGGACTGACACACCAAACTAGACTTCACCTATCACACGTGGTAGGAACAAGAGTAGGCCATTCAGTTCCTCAAGCCTGTTCCGCCATTCAATTAGATCTTGGCAGATCTGTATCTCAACTCCATTTACCTGCCTTTTCTCCAAATCCCTTGATACCCTTACCAACAAAAATCTATCATAGGAACATAGGAACATATCAATCTCAGTTTTGAAAATTTCAATTGTCCCAGCATCCACAACCTTTGGCTGGGGGGTTGGGGGCTGGGGGGGCAGGGGGAGAGTTCCAGGTTTCCACTACCCTTTCTGTGAAAAAGTGCTTTCCAATTTCACTCCTAAATGGCCTAGCTCTAATCTTGTTCTGGATTCCCCCAGATTAAATAATTTCTCCGTATATCGAATCCCTTTATCATTTTGAACACCTTGATTAGCTCATCCCTCCACCTCCTAAACTCAGAAATACAAGCCAAGTTTATGCAACCGGTCATCATAATTTAACCTTTTAGGCCCTGGTATCATTCTGGTGAATCTGCGCTGTGCCCCCTCTAAGGTCCCGTTGGTGTTCAGAGAGACTTGGGTGTCCTGGTAAAAGAAACATAAAAAGTTAACATGTAGGTACAGCAAGCAATTAGGAAGGCAAATGGCATGTTGGCCTTTATTGCATGGGGGTTGGAGTACAAGAGTAAGGAAACCTCACTACAATTGTACAGGGCTTTGGTGAGACCTCACCTGGAGTACTACATACAGTTTTGGTCTCCTTATCTAAGGAAGGATATACTTGCCTTAGAGGCGGTGCAACAAAGGTTCACTAGATTAATTCCTGGGATGAGAGGATGTCCTTAGAGAATAGGTTGAGTAGAATGGGTCTATACTCTGTGGAGTTTAGAAGAATGAGAGGTGATCCTGTTGAAACATATAAGATTCTGAGGGGGCTTGACAGGGTAGAGGCCGAGAGGTTGCTTCCCCTGGTTGGAGAGTCTAGAACTAGAGGGCATAGTCAGAGGGTAAGGGGTTGGCCATGTAAGACTGAGATGTGGAGGAATTTCTTTACTCAGAGAGTTGTGAATTTTTGGAATTCTCTACCCCAGAGTGATGTGGATGCTCAGTCGTTGAGTATATTCAAGACTGAGATAGTTAGATTTTTGGACTCTAGGGGAATCAAGAGATATGGGGATCGGGCAGGAAAGTGGAGTTGAGGTTGAAGATCAGCCACGATCTTATTGAATGGCGGAGCAAGCTCGAGGGGCCATATCGCCTACTCCTGCTCCTATTTCTTATGTTCTTAAGGTCCCTTTCCTGAGGTTTGGTGCCCAAAACTGAATGCAGTACTCCAAATGGGGTCTGACTCAGGCTCTGTATAACTGAAGCACATTTCTTCACTTTTGTATTCCAACCCTCTTGAGATAAAGGCCAACATTCCATTAGCCTTTTTGAACCTGTGCACTAGCTTTTAGTGATTTGTGTTCATGAATTCCCATATTCCTTTGCTCCTCCACAGCTCCTATTCTCTCACCATTAAGAAAATATTACCTCCAATTCCATGCACTGTCATTTTTGCGAATAATTTCTTGTACGGATGTCTTCTGGAAGTTTATCGGACAACATCCATGGACACACCCCTATCCACCATACTAGTAACCTCCTCAAATAATTCAACTAGATTAGTCAAACATGATTTACTCCTCAAATGCATGCTGACTCTCTTTGATCAGCTCATACTTGTCCAAGTGCTTAGTCACTGTCTGTCTCTGATGATAGATTCCAGTAAATTGTCCTCAATTGATGTTAAACTGACAGGTCTGCAGTTAACTGTCCTCCCCCTCCTTCTCTTCCTAAATAATAAAGTGGCATTTGCAATTTTCCAATCCAAAGGCACAATTCCTGAATCTAGAGATTTTTGGAAAATTATGACTAACACATCTGCAATTTTCTCACCTATTTCTTTTACTGCCCATATGAAATGGGTGTTGCAGCTGAGTTAGATTCTCACCTGTCAGAACCCAAAGGAAACAACTGCTTCAGAGTTTCCGCTGACAAGGTTCAGTACAATGGGGGTTTCTTTCAGTGCTCCCTTGACACTTGACTTAGCTGAGGAGGTCTGGCAAGAGCACAGACGAGCTGCCAGAGATGTATGGTGGCACCAAAGGCATTATGCCATCCATTGCATCCACAGGCCCAGGCATAACATACCTACTGTCTGCAGAGGCTAAGGCTTAGCAGGGAGGCTGTTACACAACTGGAGCAACTACTTCAGAAAGATCCGTAAACTACCTCATTTGTAGGGACCATAAATGTGATTACAGGCCTCACTTTTATGTCTTCTGCTCATTTTACGCTACCACAAGAGGCATCAGCAGTATCAGCCAATTTGCTTTCCATAGATGTATCCAAGAGGTGACTGATTCAGGATGTTTAACATATTAACCTCCTTTCCCACTGACCAACTGCAGCAGCATGATGGCTACAGATGCCACCCATGTGGCCATCAGGGCTCTGTCCATAATGCAAATAGCCTACATGAACAGAAAGAGGTTCTACTCCAATTTGCAGCTGGTCTGTCACCACTGGCACCATATCATACAGGTCAATGCTTACAGGAAACACCCACACTGCTTACATTTTGCACTAACTAGCACCGACCATTTCAGTAAGTCTGTGCCAGGCTTACTGAAGCCAAAGAGAGATTCGGAAAGATGACTCCTGGGACAGCAAGGCTTCAGCTCAGACGAATCGCACTGGCACCATAAACAAAACCTTAGTATTGATAAAATGAAACTCATGCAGCCACTCGGTTCATTAGTGAGCAAACAACTGACATTCTGAAGCAGCGGTTCAGATGTCTGGACAGATTGGGAACGCACTACACTATAGCTGACACAAGGTCTTAAGATCATTGTTATCTTCTGCATGCTCCATAACTTTGCTATACAAGAGGCCTAAGAATGGAGAAGAAGGAGACAAATCTGAAAGCAATGCCAGAACACGAGACAGACAGGAGACATCCTGAAGATATAGTTCCTGAAACACCAGTACAGCGAGGATGACTGGTGTGCCTGGCACTCATACATTTAGCGAAATGTATGAGCTGCGCTTTTAAGTAACCCTCTGATCCGTATGTCCGAAACAAAGCATCCCCAAAATGCTTTCAGCAAAACTCTCCTGAACCATCATTAATGTCCATCCGTTGCTGTGCTGTTACCTTAGTCTTAATAATCACAAAGAAAATCTCAGTACAAATTGAGTGTAAACAATTTATTTCCCCGCTTTCTGTGATGCGTGATTGATGTCAATGTGTTTTACCATGGTGCCTCCCCTTTAGTGCTGATGGATTGTGTGTGATACCTAATCCTTAACTCAGTGATGTTCGATGGCCTGCAAAGTTCCATTGTTCTTTGTGTGCAAAGTCAGCTTCAGCCACTTCGAGCTGTTTAAAGTTCCCAGGCCTGGAGGACTGGAATAGGCTGCTCCCTGATAGGTGAATTTTAACTACTCAGGGAATGGCCGTTATCAGTTTTTCAGGCCCAGAAATTTCAATGAGTTGAAGCATTCTCTTCCACTCCCTGTGCTGCTTTAGTATTTATCTAGGTGTGTATCATCATCCAAAGGATCGGATTCAATGATTTCAAAGTTTTCAATCATCTCCACTATTGTGAAGGCCCTGAATCTCTCAGCAAAAGCAGTTTTGACAGTGGCAAATTCTGCCTGGAAAGCTCTTATTTCATCCAATATTACTGAAGGAATTGCAACCTGAGGACCTTTACTGGTGAGAGGAAGGAATCTGTCAATGGCAACAAAGCTGAACTTGAAGCAACTGAAAATTTAAGTTTCATTTTTTTTTGTTATTTTTTGTATTAACCATTGTGCGATTCTCTTCTAAACTGAAATTACACATTCGGGTTTAAAACAACAAAGAAAGTCACAATATGGAAGGAGCAGCACAATTAGGGGAAAAGGAGGGGAGAAGCTGAGGGACAAGATGGATGAGGGGCCTTGCACTTTTTGTCTATGGCGGGGGGCCTGTTTTTCTTAAGTACAGGACTTGCATTTTTGTGTGTAGAGGTTCACATTCTTGTGTAATCATATGTGGAATACTCACTGGCTTTGACACGTATCTGACAAGTTTGAAAAGGTTGGCCATCCCTGTAACCTACTACTTCTCACAAGTGATTTCCATGTGGAAGCAGCAAGTTTGCTGGCTGGCTGCAGGATTTCAGTGAGAGCCAGTTGGGATTCTGGTTTCTCGTGACCTCCTTCAGTTGTTTCTTGCAAATACCCTGTAGCTGATTCATCCTGAGTCTGCTGCTTCTATTTCTCAATGTTCCTGTCTGTTTCCTGGCAAGTACACTGTCACTTGCACAGCGGCTGGATTGGCTGGATATGGCTTCATCCTGAAGGACAGCAGTCTCTTCTATGCTGGAGACTCCCTTTGCACGTTTACTAATCTGCATGGGAGCAGTGTTCTGGGTAGCAATGAGGTCAATGGATCCCTCAAGTTTCTCTCAATACAATCACCCAGCATGTTGAAGTTGGACAAGTCACCCACTTAAGATTTGAGCCCAAGTCCTCTAGAGCAGCAGTCTGAGCATTGATGATAAATACTTTCACTGTATTTAGGACCTCTCCTCTGAGAACTCTGCTGCAAATGTCACAACAGTTACCATTCACTTCATGTTAGACTGCAATGCAGACAATAATTCATCCATAATTGTGCAAATCTGGTTAGTGGCTTTCAAGGGTTTCTTGTGTGGAGCCCCATTAAATTTTTTGGGTGCCCAAAGTTTGAGTTATACATTTGCTCTTTGTATTTCTCCTTTGCTTATGTATGGCCATACATTGTAAACATTCAGTGTCCAGTTTCTCTCATGGGAGGTCTACACAGGATAAACTTGTATTGATGGATTTCATAGCTTTGCACAAAAGGACCTCCTGAATATGAGGGTACATTTTTGTGGCAACCTACAACCATTCAAAACTGTTCTATAACCTTACCTTACCTGTTTTTTGAGATTAGTTGCTTTCTTCTTCCCATCTTTCCAGTTCTGCTGGATTATGGAGCCTGACAGTTCTAAATAAACACGTCAGCCTAATAGTTATAACTAAGTACGACTAAGATTAACTCCTCAATGTGTTTTAGTCTAGTAAGAAGAACTTGCATTTATATAGCGCCTTTCATGCCCTCACGGTGTCCCAAAGCAGTTTACAACCAATTAATTACTTTTGAAGTGCAATCACTGTGGTTGTGTAGGCAAAGTGGGAGCCAATTTGCACACAGCAAGGTCCCACAAACAACAATGGAATGATCAGATCTGTTTGTGGTGGTTTTGCTTGAAAAAAATGATGGCCAGGACACCAGGAGAATGCTGTGGTGTTTTTTGAATCATGCCATGGGATCTTTACCAGCAGGAAACAGCAGACAGTGCATCAGTTTAATGTCTCATCCAAAACAATGGCACCTCCACACCTCTAACATTTTAACACTCCCTCAGTATGGCACTGGAGTGTCAGTCTACAACCTTCTGACTTGGAGGCAAGAGTGAAACCAATTGAGCCGAGTTGGCATTGTATAGACTGATGAGGTTAAACCATGTTGCCAAGTAAATTAGTTCTGATAGCACAGTGTTGAAAGTCAGCACAGGTACTTGGCTACTTACTTGCCACAACAATCATTTAGCACTTTAGTGGTAGAAAATGAATCAGTCTTTGTTTTCTTTAAGATTTAGGCTCTGTTGACTATTTTCTATAATGCAATGCTTTTGAAGTCATCAAACTCCATCCCTCCCCCATGAGCTGCAGCAAGACAGACAACCTTTGAACCCCCACTGCCCTGAAAACCTTAGAACAATCGCACAACATCCCCAATGCCAACTAGTGAGACGTAGGAATCGTTGGCACCATTGGTAGTTACATCAGCGATTCACTGGACGCAACCACAAGAACACAACATGATACGGCCCTCAGACTGAGATAGATTGGCTGTGCAGACAGGCTAGCCAAGCTAAGGAAACTCAGTGACAACTTCACAAAAGCCATTAAAAAAAGACAGAAATCCGCTAACTGCATGTCACCAATATCCGAACGGAAAACCACCTAAATGAGTTTGAGGGTCCCTTCAGTGAGGGAGTTATGACCTTCATGGAGCCAAGAGCACAGGTGGTCCCTCTGCTGACTGGGAAATAGCAGAAACAATGGAGGACCTTGAAAGCAGATGTTACCACAGCAACATCTGCATCATCGACATCTCTGAAGACCTAGAGAAAAAAAACCCATGCCCTTCAGCCAGAACACACCCAACCCTTCAAGATTCTGACAATAAACTCAAAACTGGCATTAGGTAGCACCCATAAAACACAAGATCCCCTGCCCACTGAACCAAGATGCCCCAGAGATTTTGATCTAACAGCTTTATCTCCAGTCAGAAAATATCAATCCTTCTTGTACTAGATCTGGTTGATTCCTTTAGAGAATTGGCCATTAGCCAATTATCATTTCCTGGATGCCTTGGTGAGCTCTGATGACCTCTGCCAGAGTTTTCAGGGTGTGGAAAAGCTACAATGGTGACAGATGGCATCCTTCTTGCGTGCAGCAGTAATCCTGATGGTTTGTGACACGTATCCATTTGCTACAGCTACGAAGGAGCGGACTCTGTGCAGGACAGTTCTCAATTTGCCAATGCAAATTTCTGGTGAATGTTCTTTGGATTCATCCACTCCACTTTGTTGAAGGCCTTTTCTGCATCAAAGGACAGGCATTTGATTATAATTGTAACCTAGTTGAGATGAAGCACACAATTTCAGAAACTAAAGTCAGAAAGTTTGTATAATTCTAGTAAATTAAGGTGAGCACAAAGTAAGTCCACACCAACTCTTATTTTAGTTCTCTCTTCACAATTTTCTCCCCAGTCTACCACATAAAATGAAACACGTACACAAATGGTGCACACAACCAATGTAAACTTGTATTGATAGTGTTGGAAAAGTTTGAAAATTTGCTTTGCTCAAGGTTTATTTTAATCATAGATAAAACAGCAAAAAGGCAGCAACAATAACATTGTCCACAACCAGCCAATCTGTTGCAGCTCCAGCCACCTAGCTACCTGGAACTTCAACACAGACACCAACCTTGTAGACACTGCCATACATTCACTGCCTACTTTCTGGATTAGCAACAAAATGGCATTACCAGAACAATAACAAGCAATGATCTGAATCTCTCCCATTCATTTATGCACCATTGCTGAGAAAATGAGGACATAAATGTGTATCCAACTGAATGCATCAGGTATACCTTCCTAGATCTGTGGCAATGAGCTTCTCATTAGAGAAGACAGCAATTCATCAGTTGTATAGAACAGTGTCCAACCCTGGAAACAGCAAAAGGCAGCATGGGCTTGGGCTTGACCCAATCACACCGGGTTCTGAGTGGTCTAGTTCGCTAACCCATGTTCAGCACCATTCTAACAACTAGAGTTTTAACAGCCACACAAGATATGGATTGGGTGGAAAAAGATTAGAGATAGTTTGATGTGCCTGCAGAACACTAAAATAATAGGCACTAGGCAATATTACTGTTAACACATTTGGTTACTAATTAACATTCGCGTCAGACAAGTGCCAGGCAATGACCATCTCCAACAAGAGAGATTCTAACCACCTCCCCTTGACATTCAACGGCATTACCATCGCCAAATCCCCCACCATCAACATCCTGGGGGGGGGGGGGGTCACCATTGACCAGAAACTTAACTGGACCAGCCACATGAATACTGTGGCTACAAGAGCAGGTCAGAGGCTGGGTATTCTGTGGCGAGTGACTCACCTCCTGACTCCCCAAAGCCTTTCCACCGTCTACAAGGCACAAGTCAGGAGTGTGATGAAATACTCTCCACTTGCCTGGATGAGTGCAGCTCCAACAACACTCAAGAAGCTCAACACCATCCAGGACAAAGCAGCCCATCCGCAACCCTAAACATTCACTCCCTTCACCACTGGCGCAACGTAGCTGCAATGTGTACCATCCACACGATGCACTGCAGCAACTCGCCAAGGCTTCTTCGACAGCACCTCCCACTCTCGCGACCTCTACCACCTAGAAGGACAAGGGCAGCAGGCACATGGGAACAACACCACCTGCACGTTCCCCTCGAAGTCACACACCATCCCGACTTAGAAATATATTGCCGTTCTTCATCGTCGCTGGGTCAAAATCCTGGAACTCCCTACCTAACAGCACTGTGGGAGAACCTTCACCACACGGACAGCAGCGGTTCAAGAAGGCAGCTTATCACCACCTTCTCAAGGGCAATTAGGGATGGGCAATAATTGCTAGCCTTGCCAGCAATGCCCACATCCCATGAACGAATAAAAAAAAGGCAAACTGCATTTTGGGTACAGTTAGAAGGAATTAAACAGATAACATTAGCTATATGAGATGTGTGAAGATTTCCACTAATTGCTATTTATAGCAAAATTGTAAACACATATCAAGAACAAGTTTATGATTTCAGTCTGAACAGCGGAAATCTTCCCCCACCATGTTTGCTCTGTTAATTTATGAACAGAGGTTGTTGTTGAAACTGGCATTGCAGAGGCTGTTGCAAAAAAAAATGACCACTACCAGTAATTGGTAAAGCGTTGAGAAAACAGTTTTTTTTTAAAGACACTGCATTAATACCATTGGCAAACCTCATACTGACCTTAGTTCATCCTGATGTGAATGGGGTTAAACTAAGTTTACAACTTCCTATTATCCACAGAAGTACTGTTCAGAAAGGAAAACACACATTAACCATAACAATGACAGCTGGACAAGGCTTGCCAAGGTTGGTATTCAGCTGGAGGTTCAGGACACAGGAGAGCAGCTGTCACCTTGCACATTTGACTATTGTGATAGTGAGCGGGAAAATATATAATTGTTTTGCGAGTGATGTGTCATATAGTGAATCTACAAGGACAATGCTTGTTTTAACTTTTTCCCATTCTGTATGCAGGTAAGCAAGGGGCCACTGATGAATTTTATTCGAAACAATTCATCTCAGTCATCACATGAGTAAATTGTCCATTTTTCAATTCTAAATGGTGCACAACTGGCTTAGATGTAATAGATATAATATCCTCCTCAAAGAACTCCCTTTTTCAAAGTGATATAAAGAAGGTGATTCACTTATACAATGAGATATTTAACAAATTCTACCTGTGCCAAGATACCTTGTAATTGTGTCTGTTCTGCACGTACACTACATATATGGCACCACTATTTTACATAAGTACCAGTCAAGTGTGCAATTATCTGTTTAAAATTAAAGTAGAGCAGTATGTTTAAAAGTTGCAACATTTTGACATGTCAATTCACACAACCACCTAATTAATCTACATTTTGGGTTATTTTCTTTATATCGTATTCCTTTTTATAATCACAAACTGGAGAAAACATTTGTTCATATTTAGGGTATGGACACTAAGGATTGTTGGGATTGTAAAAGTATTTATTTTGAACTTAATTTAGTCCTGATAAATCCAGTTATGTGAAAAATAGCTTTTAAACTACCAGTGAGTAGCACAGTTCACACCATGAACATGAGGCAACCAAAAGTTTGGATGGGAAGATGGATTTTAAGAAGACTTTATAAAAGCTGGTGGGGTGGGTAGTTACCAGCAGAGCCTGTACTTCCAGATATCTTCCTCCCACCAATAGCACCAAACCAGTTAATATAACAATTGCTGCAAAATCCATGTTGAAAAAAAATGAAGACTTTGGCTGTTCCACATTTCAACTGACTCCTGCTGAGCAAATGAATGAATTGCTACCTGATCAATTTACTTTCACATAGCGGGAAATTGACATGTCTTTCTCTGAAAGCTTGTTTACAAGGCCTTAGCAATCAAACAGGGATTTTTTTTTAAATTACCAATTTCACTTCCCTTTTTTAGGTGGAAAACATAAGGGCGCAGAAAAGGAAAATAATACTGGTTTCAGCTTATCTCCCAGTTTTCCACCAGTTTTAAACTTCCATCTCTGCCATTGTTGCCATTAAAGAATAAGGAAAAACATCCCCCACTGGTTTCCTTTCTGCCTTGAGTGAAATGTTATTTTAAATTATTTTAATTTCAGACCTCTGGCACTAGGATGCCAGTGTAGCATTTCCAAAACATAACAGCAACTCCTCCATTTTAGAATGTACAAACTTCAGAATAGAAAAAATAAATCTTATGTTATATCATAAAGCTGTACCCCATGAGTGAGGGTAGCAAGCAATGGGAAGTATTGCAAGTCACGGTGTTCAAGTTGTTACTGAAGAAAGGATTCTCCACAAAATATTTGCTTCCAGGCTGCTCCACATCATCAAGTTTAAAAAACAAAATACCCAAACAAGTGACAACTTAAAGACTACAGTAAGTAAACATCTCATTTTGTACAGCATTCAGGATTACAGGGTAAATTCAGATGAGTTCATTTCTCTTTTAATGACAACCGATGTTCTGGACTTAATTTTAAAAATCAGTTTCATTTAAGAATGGAGTTGTTTTTGAGAAATGAAAATGTAACATCTTCAATAATCAAAACATTTAAAGTGAACTTGTAGGATTAGTTCATTTTCAACTAAATTTAAAATGTTAAATCAATGCATCAAGTTATTAGATGGAATTGATTGCATAGATGAGTAAATTTCCCCTGCACTTTTTCTTTTTATCCCTTCTACAAGTTGGACACCCACATTCCTACTGTTCTTATTTGGGATAGAGGGATGGTTTAGCTGTGATATCTGGATAGATGCCAATTGTATTCCTTCCAGTGTTCCCAGCCTCATTCCCTCCCATGATGCGATGAGCTTGTCCTGTAAAGGAAGTCCAAGTGTCAGACCAGGCTGAGATTTGAACTTGGGTCTCCCAGGTGAGGTACAGAGTGTTCTAGACACTGGAATGCTCCCGCCTTCCATATATATGTACTGATTTAAAAAAAAATTATTTCTTACAAACACGGCATAAAGCAATAGCAAGCACTTTTTAAACTAGCGAATGTCATAGTTTAGAGAGTTCTACACACAAAATACTGATGAAAACTGCATAATGATCTCAATTCAAATAAATAAATGTTAGTCAAACAACAACCTAATTATTTGAAATATGGCATTAATAAATCAAACAGTGCACAGTAAATAATACCATAAATTTTATGATCTAATTTATGTCCTTCATTAGTATTCTTTGTTTAACATTTTATGTTTATTGATAAATGAAGATACATTTAAATAATTCAAACAAAACATTAGCTGCAAGCAAGGTATTAATAATTGATGGCAGCTGGAAGGTTTTTCACTTTGGGAATAGATAATATTAGCCTAATGTGGATCTGTAGAAATAGAGGAAATGTAATGGATCTGGTTGCTTTAACTGATGATGGTTATTGTGGTCTAAAACCTGCTACAAAGGCAAAAGCAGGATGTATCTGCAACATGCAATAGATTTTGCTAAAGGAAGCTGACAAAGCAGATTGTGGTTTCATACTCCAGATTTACACATAGTACTGAGGTTCCAATACCCAGGGCAGGATCTCTCTCTACATACTGAGCACTGGGACCAGAGGCAATAACATGACGAGAAAATCAAGATTAAATATTTTACAAATATCGTGAAGCCATTTGATTTGGGCCTCTGCTTTAATAAAGAAGCTATTGTTTCATCCTTTTCATTATAGAAAAGTTATTTTTTTTCAGTGGGCAGGAGCTTTTATTAATAGAGCATTCTTGAGAAATACACCACTTTGAAACTCTGTTATTAAAAGGAAATTAACCCAGCGGATGGACCACAACTCATACACTCTGTCTGGGTGGCTTTAATGATTCTGGTAAACCTGTTTAATACTTTATGACTTAAGCACTGGTGCGTCTGGAGTGAGCAGTTATGCATTTAAATGTGTACAAGATAAAAGTCAGTAGAACAAAAGGAATCTTTTCTCCTCTAATACACTTTTCACATACTGCAATAAACCCACGCACTGCTCTTATGTTTTCGTGAAGAGCTTCATTCTGCCACTAATTCGATTTATCGTTCTGTTACTCAAAATGCATTTTCAGAGATGGTCTTTTCGCAAACGGCATGATGCCAGACAGACCCAGAATGTTACAAAAGGCACAAGAGTAAGAGGACAGTAATGGCAATGTCAGCTGAAATACCGTAAAGGTTTATTCCATCTTGGAGATGTTTTGTTCAAAGCTAAATAAAAGGATTGTGTCAGCAGAACAGTTAAATAATGTTAGGAGAGTGTTGTAACATTACAGTATAACTGCTATGGGATAAGGATCATCTTTCCCAGAGATATAATGCAAAAATACCACCTGAGGGAAGTTACATTCAAAATTCAATGTCACTGCTTCATAATGTACGAAGCACTGTAAGGGGAATATAGATTATTTATGGAATTTTCTCAATTGTAATATACAAGTGTAACACTTGTATATTATGGGAACTGAAAAGTAATTTTGTGGTTGAGCATTTCTGTCCATATGGTCTACAGTCTGTCTGAGGGAAAAGTACTGAATATTTACCATGTTAGTACTTTCTATATTGCTTTATTTATTGAGATGAGAATTTGATGGCTCGGTTGCAATCTTTCTGAAAACAGTTTTCCCCCTCATCATTTATCAAGGGAGTGGAAATGACCATTCTGAAAACTGCTTACAGTAAAATCATTATTTATATCCTCTATTAGTGCATGACTGTAATTCCATAATTTAAACAGGAACTGTAAACGTAACAACATTTTACATTACATACCAGTAACTTAACTATCACTGCAATAAAAAATGAGACTTTAGTTGACCATAAATTGCAAATATTACATAATGTGGATTGGACCATAAAGAAATATTTTATCTGCGAGGTTGTTTAATCTAATCCTCCTACATAACATAAAGCATTGCAAATGTATCGACTGCAACTCTTAGAAGAAATCATTTTTGCTTCTAACCTATAAAGGATATTAGCAGTTGGAGGTTAAAAAGGCAGATGAATGGTAGTATTATATAGACACATTGCATTGTATTGCATTGGAGAAAGACAGTTTACTCCAAACACCTCATCTTGCTTTGAGTATAATCTACATAATAATGTGACGTCATTAGTTCAGGTGAACCTTGCAACAAGAGGGAGATAGGGACACAAAAAGGCCATCGAAAACTGAAACACTGGATATCCTCATTGAATCTCCACATAAACACTGAGCATGAAGAATGGCATATGGAAACTATGTGAAAATATGCATCAAAATAAAGAAGAATGGGGTTTGGTGGATGAAACAGTACCCATGCCAACTGTAGCAATTTGTCATGGCCCTGATCATAATTGCTATCGCAAGTAAACTATCTCAGGTTTATCTATTCCTTGGCTTTTAAATTATTCCATGTACATGGGAAAATTTTGTAGTTACCATGATAGTTACCAAGATAGGCTCAAAGAGCTGGAACTCTACACTTTAGAGAAGCGTAGACTTAGGGGTGGTTTAATTGAGGTTTATAAGATGATGAAGGGAATAGATTGTGTTTGTGTGGACAGCTTGTTTCAACTAAATAAGTTAGGGAGGACCAAGGGTCACAATCTCAAGCTATATAAGGGCAGAACTAGGTTAGATGTCAGAAGGTGGCTCTTTTCCCAGAGAATAGTGGACCTGTGGAACAGGCTGCCGACTCATGCGGTGAATGCTGAATTCCTTCAAGCGAGAGCCAGACCTGTTTCTGGCTGTGGCAGAGAACACTCTTACAAAAGTTAGGTACTGCATGACATTAAGCAGGGCCAGAGTGATCTCCTGGACTAGTTTTGATCACCCAAGAAGGTTGGAGAGGAATTTTCCAGATTTTTTTCCTCTAATTAGCTGGGTTTTTAATCTGGTTTTTCGCCTCTGCCCAGGAGATTACATGGCTTCCTGGTGGAGTGGGGTGTGTATGTATTGCGATGCACAAGGCATTGCAGTTGTGTGGGACAGGCAGGATGGATCAATGGGTATTTTCCTGTCCGTCATTGTCGTATGTAGATTTAAATTGAATTCTGTGTTAGATTTTAAATGCTTACGTTCTAAAATTTAACAGCTCCCTGGTGGCTCAGAGAGTTTGTTCAGTGGTAATTAACCCACGGACACCAGGAGGGACTCAGGTTCAATCTTTGGTTTGTGCTGAGTTAACTAATCTTAGCTGGGGAGATGGCAGGAGCACTACAATTGGTCCAAGTACTCCTCAGTTAGGAAGGCAAAAATCACCAAGTGCTCCTATTCCTCATCATCCAATATTCCTACCCCTAGTTGTCCAGTGTTCCTATCCAGTGACCACTGTAGGGAATTCATGTGTGGATATTGGGTACAGCGCAAAACCAGGCTTTGTTGTGATGGTCTCTACAATCAAATAGCATACTGACACTCATTGTCAAACCTGACATATGAATATTAGCCACCAAAGCTCCTGGAACCATATCCCAGCAAAGAGATAAATTAGAAGCAAAAAGCCCAAAAATTTAAATTGGTTTACTCACAGATCACTCCATGTCAGATACTTGCTGGGGCACGCATTTTTTTCATTTGATTTTCGGGGATGAGTCTATGAACACAACAAATAGCCTAGTTTTCAAAATATTTCTAATGTTCAAATGGCTCTGCGATGCATACATAAGATGTGTCTTCTGTCTTGTACATGTCTGCTTCTTATCTTGCAGACTTGGTAGGTTCTCAACTCATGTGGGTCTCAGTGTACACAAGGTACACCAATGACCCAAATTAAATTATGGAGACCAGTGGTAAATTAGTGATGAATTAAACAGGAGTGATATGGCAGATTTGTAACACAGCTGTGACAATGGCATAACTCCATAATGAAAACTTAGGGGTAGAATGCTGGTTATAGAGTATGCGGTGAGCCAAGTATAGATTCCTACATGTAATCTTATTGTTGCATAGCCTTGTGAACATTTCAGTCTACCTGGACACCACCACTTGGCCCCACCGTCCCTCATGTTATTTTCAAAATATTCCCCACCCTGCCTCTGAAAATCACAGTGGTGGGGAAAATAAATTACATCGTCCTTTCATTGCCCTAAAACGTAAGTGAAGTATTTAAGTTTTTTCCAAAACAGTGACAATCAGTTTGCATTGCCAGTCGTATTACGTGCCCAGTTATTCTACCATTTCACTTACTATGACTTATATCCTTACAATTTTTTCCTCTAGAATGTCAGCAATCCTTGCTTCACTCCTCCAGGAACAGGTGTGCAAGCAATTTGATTGCAACACCTTTCAGGCAGTGTGATTTGCATCATTAGTGCACTTTGGCATGTGATATCCACTATCACTGTACAATAATACTGGTATTTTGATTGATGCATAATTACCTCATAGTAAATACTCAGATTGTTGAAAAAAATGTGTCATGCCTCAGCTACACATCTTAAAATGAGGAAGATTTGCATGGATAAACTTGGAAAAACTGGGCCCATAATGGTTTATGAAGGAGCCCTTGACACTGTGAAACACTCTGACAAAATTAGACATTCTCTCTCATTTGGTCACTCCTCATGTCAATCACTCAGTTTCCCCTCCATATGTGCTATAGGGGTTGCCAGCAGTGATGCAAGAACATGTGTTGTTTTGAACTTTGTTGCTGATCGTGGGTATCATATTTGTGAATTATGGGTTAGGCTCATTTAATTGAAATAAACTCAATGCTGTATGTAGAAGAAAATATATTAGACTCCACCCCCCATCCCTGTCCCCGTCCCCATCCCACCCAGGTGAAAGAAAGAATTATGGGTTGAGGTTGATAGAACAAGTCCTGAAAAATTGAAACTGCTCTGGAATGGTTCTTTTCTCCAAAAAGCCCAAGGCAAAAGCAGAGACTCATTATCTTAAGGTGTTCATTTTAATTGGCCAGTATATTTTTATCCAACAATAAACTGACATTGTTATGGAATAGTATAGACATTAGCAGAGAAGCTTATAGAAAGGATGGTTAAGCAAAGATACTTTATACATGTTGATAATGCTTTGTCTTGAAATTTGGATAGCGGGACAAGCATACTTGGCATAAACGAAACTCATGCATCAATTGTGTACCTGCCTTCACTGTAACATTTCAAGTACTTTGGCAAAATGCCAGTTACACAGAAGCCAAGGTATTGTCTAAAAATAATCCATTATTTGTTACTTACAGTGTACAATCCAATAGTATTTAGAAGAGGGTCAGTATGTAGGTCGAGTTTAGACTCCAGTATACTTCAAATTTTGCAAAGAAAGAACCCACAAAATAAGAGATAACGATGCTTAAGAATGGACTATAAATAATTTTACTTGGAGCAATGGGGGCACCTTGGATAGTACTTTGAACCACAAATTTTGAGGTCAACTCCCTAAGTTTACTAGCTGGAAAACGTCCAGCTCCCTGTAAAGAGGCTCCTGCTTTGTCAGCCTACTCTCTTCCTAGAGGACAAATACAGATCCTGAGAAAATAGAGGTCAAGGCCTCCAAATTCAGCTGTTTTCTATACTTGACAGGATTATGGCATTGAACAAATTTCTCTGAATCCTCAGAAGAATTATTCTTTGTATCTTGAATTCAGCCCTGGATGTAGTTTGCAAATATTAACAACGCTATAGATGAGCTGAAATATAACCAAAATCATGTTTAAGGCTGACAGAGATCTAACAAGAAACAATGGTTAGAAGAGAACAACTCAGCGAGTGGCCACCATTGCCTCTGCAAATGATTAATACTTTGATTACTGAGCATCCATCACAACCTTTAAACATACATTTCTATTCTATAAAGTCTACTGTTCATTTTTCTGTTAGTTTAATACCGAAAGGCCCAAAAGCACAGAATATCCCCTAATCCGCAAATAATTTTTGAAAGATAACTGTTAAATCTTGCATTTTTTCTTTTGGTACAGCGATACAACTTCAGTCTTTAAAAGTTTAAAGTATGTGGGTTAAATGGAAATAATTCCTCCTTTATGCTCTGGATTTTATTCCCTGCTTTCCAACATAGCCTGGATTTCTTTCTAGGGTTCTGTTTGACAGCACATTGTGCTATTTTATTATTATAAAAGGAAAATAAAGCTTAATTTTCCAAAGAGCTGTGACGTTGCAAGGACACTAGGCAACTTCCAATTCTTCCCTAACTCTCCCCTCTGAAGGTTCTGTGGCTACAAGATATTTTCAGCTATTGCATGTGCAGATAGTCTGAGTGAGCTTGTTAATTTTGGGCCCAGGAGTGAGACATACTTTTTCAAATAACAGGAAAAATGAAATCTGCAAAATTACTACAAACTGTTTGAATAAATGTTGAGGTTACTGTTGGATTCACACTGAATATTCACTAGTCTGTTTACAAGGCTAAACATGTAGCAATTTACACTAAGCTCACAGCATGTTCTATAACCAGAAATCTACCCCAAGTTCTCATTATGGAGTGCTGTCACCAATGCCACAGCTGTGGTACAAATCTGCCACTTCACTCCTGTGTAATTCATCACTAATTTACCACTGGTCTCCATAATTTAACAGGATTTTAAAAAAAAGAATTCACAACCTCCATACTTTACCATACAGTCATCTCTCGCAACCCTTGAATTTATTTGTCTTGGAAATGTTGACTAAGCCTTTGTGATGCAAGAGGTTGATGCAATCAGACTGCAACAACTCAGTCAGACTGACCTGAAAAGTTCACCGATACAAATGGGATCCACTGAAAGCTGGCATGACATTACATTCAGATATTCTCACTAAACTGTCTAGGACCCTTTGATGCACTGATTACTAATGTTCTCAACTGTTTTCAAATCACCAGTTTATAGTAATTTCTAATCAACCATTCTCAAGCATCCTTTTGGGCTATTTAGATTCACAACCTATGGGTGATTTCTGTGAATTGCCATGTTTGAAACAAAACAAATAAATTACAGTAATAAAATGTAAATAACCTTTGGACGAGAAAGGGTAACATCATTACAGCAGTTAACATTATATGCTTTTAGTTCAGTGTATTTTTAAATGTAAGGCTTTGAAAAATTCAGGGATCTAGATCCAGATTGAAGCTAGAAATTTTCAAAATTATCAACTTATAAATGGAGGCACCCTATTTTAAATTTATAGTAAGTTAAACCTCAAAGTATATGGAGTGGATCTTCAAAATGTTGATGTTGTTATACCTCAATTATACTGGTCAATCCTAGCATTAGGATTTTTACAAATAAATTCATTTACATCGTTCATTTAAAACAGTTACATTGTCTTAAACAAAAACATAAAAATTGAACCCAGATTACATTAATAAGAGATTTCTTTCAGTTATGTTGCAACGTTTGAAAGTTTTCCTTTCTAAATAACCTCAGTAACTTAGTGTTGAGGGGTTTAAACAAGCTCTGCATACAGTAACCAGCAGATAGTCGAACTAGCTTTAAACGACAAAGATAATTACCATGATGTGCACAGAAAAATTGTCCTTAAAGGAAAAACAGTTGATGATTATGTCTTCTGTCCTCGACATCATGAACATTAACGGACAGGAATTCCATTACTTCTAGCTTTACTACAAATCCTATCAGCAAAGTTCTGATATTCCCAAAGATTTTTGGCTCTGATTCTTTATGCAAAGAAACAATCTGCTTGTGTCTAGGGATCTTTGATGGGCCTTTTCTAGAAGATGAATAAGCAGCTTCTGCCCGACTCTGTAAAAGTAGAATCTGGCATGCAGAGAACAGACATGCACTTCAGTGTCTGATGTGGCAGAGGGGCAAAAAAAAGATTCTTTTATCCAATCCATTTCTGAAGTCCGCAGCTGTCAGTTATTTTTCTGTCACCACTCTTATCAGCATGATTATACACATATATTAGCACTAATACAAAAAACTGCAGAGATATGCTTGGAAGAATGGTGCCACCATTAAGGTAGTTTTGTCTGGTCACATAATTACGAAATAGCCTACAAAAAACCATCTTAAAAATTGTGTGGCTGAAGCACAGTGGTTTATTATCCAATGCCAGAGGCTCCACATTTATAACCCTCTTTCTTTTATTTCATAATGTCTTTCTGTTCCTGTCCTACACGAAGTGTGAAGTGTGTCAGAGTGTATCAGTGGCGTACTTAAGCCACTGTTCTATTCAGAGTGAAAAGAAAGGGCTGCAGATTTGCTACCGGCAAACAGTCTTACAGGTCAGAACTCTGACACTGTGAATCACTTTAATTCGACAGCTCTGCATATTCAATTGTCTTTCTCAGGCCTTTAGATTGTACAACTGTCACGCAACTTTTGTGATAAAGAATTAAAACCTAGGATGAATCTTACGCTAAGGAATTTAACTGGGAATATATTAAATTAACTAGGCGTTATCAGCAGATTGTTATTAACTTGTCTTGCAGCAGATTAGGATTGTAAGATTCATTAGAACAAGTTCTACCGAGAGTGGAGAAAAGATAAATTCTACAATCTGCAGAAAGAAACTGATACATAGAACAATGAAGATAACAGTCGTCATGCCAGAACTGTGCCATTTTCCTCCAATCATACGCATTCTCAAATAAAATGTTGAGAGTGGGAAATTCATAATGCACAGAATAGGGCAGAGTCTTGACACAGCTCCATGCAATTCACAAAACAAAATGTTAGCCTTCCACCTGGTTTTATTTCATAACAATGTAATATTTAGATATGAAGCCATCTGAAGTGGCTGTGGTCTCTGGAACTATAAGGAGTTTTTTTGTTGTAAATGGCTCATTAATATTGACATTATTCAGTTCTATTTTGTTTGATTACATTTTTTTTGTACTTTTTTTTAAAAGTGAGAAACTGTGCCGAAGGTCCTAGGCCACCACAGAGCAGACATGGTTAAGTTTGAAAGGAGCAAAAGACTTGAAGTAAATCAGGAAGTGGTGATTAAGTGACACCAACCATTGGTTTTAAAAGTCTGATATCAGCAGGAGGAGGACTTACGCAGTTTTGCGTTTCTGGGAAGAAATGAGTTTGAAGACTATGCAAAGAGTCTTGATTGCAATACAGTCGGGCTTGAAGGAAGAGAAATGTGCACAGTATGGCTTTTTTCATGTTTTATATTTTTTAAATATAAAGAAATGAAAAACTGGTTATTTCTCACTGATAAGACCCAATAAATAATTATCACTCTGCCACCCAGGTGTCTTTCGGTATGCTTTTCTGGGTACTCCAAATAGATAACAGATGAATCCAGCCCATTTCACTATCAGGATCAAGCATTGTCAGCTTGGCTTAGTGGTAGCATTCTTCCCTCTGAGTTATAGATCATGCGTTCAAGGCCACCCCAGGACTTGAACATATTAACCTATTCTGACACTTCAGTGCAGAACTGAGGAAACACTGCCTGTCAGTTGAGACATTAAACTGAGTTCACTGAGTCTGTCCGTTCAGGTGGATGTAAAAATGATCATGGCATACTTGCAGAGATGTCCTAGACAAAATTCCTCCCTCAACCAACACCACCAATAACAGATTAGTTGGTCATTTATTTCACCGCTGCTTGTGGGACCTTGGTGTGTGTGTGCAAATTAGCTGCTGCATTTGCCTATAAAAAACACAGTGGCTATACATCCAAAGTAATTCATTGGCTGTGAAGCACTTTGGGACATTGTGAGGATGTGAAAGATTCTATAGGGCTGATTTTAACACAATGGAAAAGAAATTCAGACGGGGTGTATAACAGTCGGCTGATCTGCTACCGACCATTTTCCTCCACCATCGAAAGTTAAAATGACCCCTTATCTTTTTTTTTAGAACATGAGATGTCTACCATTAATAGTACTGTACTTCTACAGAAAGAGTTAAGCCATCAATTCGAAAATTAGCGAAACAAAAACTTTTTGCAGTCACTTAATTTGCTAGCTGTTGTGGTCATTTTGAGTGGAAGAGAGCTGAGAGATGTTGTAAGCATAAAATGAAGTAAATAAGATGAATATATAAATTTGCAGGGCTATGGGTAAAGAGCAGGGTCATGGGACTAATAGTATAGCTCTTTCAAAGAGCCAGCACAGACACCATGGGCCAAATGGCTTCCTTCTGTGCTGTGTGATTCTATGATTCTATAAACTTTGGTTCTGGCTAGCATAGGCCTCCAGCTAAATATACGTCCCCAAAAACTGCTGCCAACATTTTGTTACAGGCCAACCGCAACAGAGAAAGGCAGGAAAATGTTAATCTTTAACTAGTTTCATTTAGGCAATACTCTGATATAGAACATGTTGAATTATTTGTTCCCTGAACATGTTGTCACCTCCCAAACCCATGCCTACCTCTCCTACAACTCCCTGTTTGAACCCCTCAAATCAATTTTCTGCCCCTCCCATGGCATCAAAATGGCTCTAACCAAAGTCACAAATGACATTCTCTGTCACTGTGACCTTCGTGCATTATCCTTCCTCATCCTCATCAACCTTTCTGCAACCTTTGACATGGTTGACCACACCATCCTCTTCTAATGTCTCTTCTTTGTTGTCCACTTGGTGGGACTTTCCTCGTTTGGTTCCACTCTTACCAATCTGATCATGACCAGAGGATCTCTACCAAGGACATTACAAAGTCCACCTACTCCCATCATTGTAACATTGCCTGCCATTGCCTCTGCCTCAGCCGTCTTCTACTGAAATCCTCATCCTTGCCTTTGTCACTTCCAGGCTTGACTATTCTAAAGCTCTCCTGGTCAGCCTCCCATCCTCCACTCTCTGTAAACTTCAGCTCATCCAAAACTCTGCTGCACGTATTCAATCCCACATCAAGTCCCACTCATCCATCGACCCTGCTGATCTACATTAGCCCCAGTTCCCCACCATCTCAAATTAAAAATTCTCATCCTCTGTTTAAATCTCTCCATGACCTCACCCTTATCTATCTCTATAACCTTCTCCAGTGTTATAACCACCCACTCAAAATTCTCCATGTCTCTGACTCTGATCTCTTGTGTATCCCTCCCTCCCTTCACCCCAGCATTGATGGTTGTGCCTTCTCCCACTTAGGCCCCTCGCTCTGAAACTCCCTCCCTAAACCCCTTTGCCTCTCCATTTCCCTCTCCTCCTTTAAAGCCCTCTTCTTTGGCCAAGCTTTTGGCCACCCTTCCTAAAAACTCTTTCTTTGTCTCACCCTCCATTGTTTTCTTTATGTCTGTGAAGTGCTATGGAATGTTTTTCTGCATTAAAGGCGTTATATAAATGCAAGTTGTTGTGCTGGATTTGGCAATTGTGAATATACTTTTATGAAGCTGCTTTTAGCATGAATGTAAATTGGAATTGTACTTTTTCTTGACATTGTCTATTTTAATACTAAAAGGTCATGGGTCAAAAGCTCAGATTATGATAAACATTCTACCAAATCAGATACCAATTTCCATTGAATGGGAATTGATATCTTTGTTGTTGATGCCAAATATTTTTTCATGTGTCTGATTAATTTAATTGCAGCTGAAACAGTTCTTTCTACTTACTTAATACTCCATCACCAAGACTGCCTACTTCCATCTCCATAACATCAGCCTTCTCCGTCCCTGCCTCAGCTCATCTGCTGCTGAAACCCTCATCCATGCCTTTGTTACCTATAGATTATTGATTGTTCTAATGCACTCCTGGCCAGCCTCTCACCTTCCACCCTCTGTAAACTTGAGCTCATCCAAAACTCTGCTGTCGTATCTTAACTCGCACAAAGTCCCGTTCTCCCATCACCCCTGTGCTTGCTGAACTACGTTGGCTTCCAGGTCCGGGAACGCCTCTATTCTAAAATTCTCATCCTTGTTTTCAAATGCCTCCTTGGCCTCACCCCTCCCTATCTCTGTAACCTCCTCCAGCCCTACAAACCTCTGAGATCTCTACGCTCCTCCAATTCTTGCCTCTTGCGTATCCCCGATTTTAATCGCTCCACCATCGGTGGCCCTGCCTTCAGCTACCTAGGCCCCAAGCTTTGGAATTCCCTCCCTAACCCTCTCTGCCTCTCTACCTCTCTCTCCTCCTTTCAGACGTTCCTTAAAATCTACCTCTTTGGCCAATCTTTGGTCACCTGTCCTAATATCTCCTTATGTGGCTCGGTGCCAAATTTTGTCTGATAACACTCCTGCGAAGCACCTTGGGACGTTTTACTACGTTAATATGGTGCTGTATAAATGCAAGTTGTTGTTGTTGTTAATGGGTGTTCATGTCAGTAACATATGCCAACTGTCACAAAAAACTGGACCAAAATAAAAGCCGCTCCAGAAATGTGCGAGAGGCTCACATTTTGCAATTTATCGTTTCAAAAAACGCATTGTGGGCTATTTTCATAAATCATCAGAAATCATGTGAAAGCTTCAAACAAGCAGTAAATAATAGTAAGTTCAGTGTGATGATAGGCTATGGATAGAGTAGGGGTGGGGTCAGCAATTCTCTGAGCACTTTGGCAAACTTGAGAGAAGAATTCTGAGTGCTTTTCTAAAATTTTAACAAAGGATATATTAATTATATCTACAGTGAATTAAAGCAGCTTTAGTAGCATCTCTGTTGGCCTGATGCATTGTTTTACAGTGATTCAGAATGCATGAATTTAAAGTGACAGGTTAGTTCTCCCTCAAACATTTAGCGATTAAAAACGATAGAGTACATGCATGTAATGGCCTTGTTATTTAAATTGTATTTTAGGTTTATTGGTGTCGACCCATCAAGGTTTCAGCCTGCATTGCCATGAATTGAAATAAAACCTTCAAAGTAAAAAGTATACCTCAATTTAGTTGGATATTAAAAAAAATTCAATATGGCACAATTATTGGTACAGTCAGATCTGGCACACTCACAGCAAGTCTTTGTTGGCAAATGCATATTATTTTAGTACAAATGTATCAGCATGTACAATTGCTCAACTCTGTATAGCATAACAAACTACATCTCTCTGCCACTATGTCTGCCAAATGTTTTTTTAGTTACCAAACATGAGAAGTTTTTTGTTGTTAGAAATAATGTTTAAGCTGCCTGATTGACACTTTCTTTTTGTCCTCCCTTTGAGCTTGCACACTACAACCCTGTAAAATATTGTGCATATGTAACTCAAGTAATTTACTGACTGCTTGGAGCAATTTTGTCTTAATAATTCACACGCTGTTTGCTTTGAAGTATTTCTGTTCTAGGTTCTAAGACTTACTATATAGAATCATCATGCTCAAAGAATGGCTTGCAGTTTCTGAAGGCTGCAAAGAAAAAAAATAATTTGCGCAAAGGAATCCAATTGTGCTTCACATACCAGCAAAGGCATGGAAATGAATCAGAGCACCATATTTTATTCCCCTGCAATTCATTTTTTAAGTTTTACAATACAAACATAGTTATTTAGCAATTAGTTGTTGGCTGACAACTGCCATGCGTTAACCTAGCTTGAATTGGATTGTACTCAGTCCACCTAATGTCACTCAGATGTGTACAGCAATATTTGATTAATTTTCACTGAATTCTTCCAATAAATTGCTGCGTGGATGCACGTTTAAAATCATGCAAGTGTTTAGCCATTTTCATCTTTTAAAGGACTACTGAAGCTTATCTGCACCATTTGAAATACAAATCTTATGTTTCCATTTTATTAACTGAATTATTTGACCAAAGAAAGTTGTATTTAAAGTTCTTTACCCTCAAGCCCCTTAACAGTGAACAGGAATATATGGAGAATATTGGAGCAAATGGCAAGGTCGTAATCTAATCAAGACGTTCAGACATCATAAGCAATGAGAGTGAAGCACTACAGCATAGATTTCAAACTAGGGTCCCTGATCCCTAGGGTATCTGCAGGGAGATCCTCGAGATCATCAGATTTCTGTATTGTTGGTCCTTGTTTATTTAATAGCAGGTTATTTCTGTTGCAGTATATGAAAAAAAAAGAAAATCTGCAACGTAACACATGGGGAGCCCCCAAGAGTATGTCAATATTTGCAGAGGGTCCCCATAGGTGTACCAATATTTGAAGAAGGTCCCCCTCATTCAAAGTTTGAAAACCATGGCGATAGAGCTTATAACCATTATCTGGACCAAAGTTCTTCACCTTCAATCTCTCCCAATGTCTTGCTTGCGGGCCACTATCAGAAACACTGCAAAGGAGTGCAGCACAGAATGATGAGACTCAGGTCAGTACCAGTGTTTTTCCGCACAGTAAGCTCTTAATTTCACTCCTGCTACTGTCAGCAGTTGCCAACTTCCTTCACAGGAAGAGGAAAAAACCCTGTAGAATTATTAGTTCTTCTAAATGCTGTAGCTCCATTTTAATCAGGTATTTTAGTCTGTCACACGGAGGCTGGGATAACCCTGCCTCATAGTAACATCCGTAGCTTTCTGCTGCTTGGGAGGCACAAAAGAAAAGGGAATAGCATGGAATCCCAGTTCATGGAATAGCATGGAATCCCAGTTCAGGGAATAGCATGGAATCCTAGTTCAGCCAATATTCCACAGTTGGGCAGATTGGAGGCTAAGAGGCACATGAGGTAGCAAACATGCCAAAGACTACAGCTGAAGAGGAGGTGACAGACAAAAGGGCCATGGGCAGTATTATGAATGCCACCATTTAGACCCTGAAACATGCTAATAGTCTTTTAAAGAAAAAAATAGATTATTTGATCTTGGCTTTTAATTCAAGTTTGTTTTTAAAAAAAATCAAAATGTTATTTTCATTTTGCTGGTGATAACTGATGCTAATCAGAAACTAATACTAATTGTTATGTTATGTTGCATGAGGCCATTCACAGTAGAGTATTAATTAATGCCTTGTAACTTCAAGTACATTAACGATTTAAGGCCCAATCAAAATTGGATCTCAGGCCTTATTTAAATTAAACCAGCAAGCGGACATCAATTTAGGGTTGCTGCAACTCTGGCAGTGGCCATCAGGTAGGGTCTGAGGGGGTGAATGTAAATGGGAGGGGGCTGAGCGGGGACCGGCAACAGTCTTCCGGTCTACTGTGCTCCCGGCTCCACATTCAGGTAAGTCTTTTTAGTGGCAGCCTCCAATGGTCCATTTAAGGACCGCTAGTTAGGCCGCATGTGGACCTGGTTATCCTGAACACAGCAACCTAATTTTGAGGAGGAGTCCTAAAACAGGCGTTAGGATCTTTGCATATGCAAATTGAGGGCCTAACACCTTTTTCAGGTGCGGGCCTTGGATGCCTATACTGCAGCCTTTACCAAAATTGTGGGCAGTGCACCACCGGCGTGGAATGCGCACGTCATCTACCATATTGGAGTCCATTTTACGTCTGTAAAGTGGACATGGCACCAACGAATATCTGGGGCATTTGTTTTTAAGAAATTAAAACATTTTTTCTTCACCCAGAAGCTTCCGCTTATCATAAAGCACGTGCAAAAAAAAACTGATATCGTAGCCAAAAGAAAGGTCTTATACAGTTTGTTTACATTCACTTCTTGTAACTGTGACACTGGCAGGAAGTCAAATACACTTTGAACAGCAATTGTTGCAATTGCCTAGAGATGCTGCTGGAATAACAACAGAAGAACAGATATGGAACATGTTTTCTCTGTTGTCATTTTTCCTTCCACTTTGCATCAGTAAAGGAAGAGCAGTACCGTCTATAGGCAAGCTGACTGATGGATGAACGAAAGAGGAACTCAAATTCCATCTTGTTTTAAGACAGATAATGTTGAGAAGTAAGCCAAAAACCTTGTCAAATCTCTGTATATAAGAGGTTCCTTAGTTTCAAGAGAAGAGTTAATACGATTTCTGCTGATGTGATAGAGGATAGCGACAAGTAAAACTCAGGGTTGAAACTTGCGATCAAAGATAAACACTTTATTGGTCTGCTCAGCCATAATCCCGTTATAGGTCGTCAGGTAAGCCTGATCACACAATAGAAACACCATTTATGAAGTATATAAACAAGCTGAATATGACTAGTTAGTTAGCATCTTGAGAGAACAGACGGCCATCACTGGCCCAGCTGAGGTGTCCCGGGTTGTGAGTATGTGATACTTGTAAATTGTAATGAAATAGGTATTGTAGCATTATGATCAATCAACAACTGTAACACTCTGCTAAGCTTTTGTGGACTTTAGACTAATAAAGTTATACCTTAAGCTGTACTGCGTCAATGAGATCCCTGCATAAACCAGAGTGGAGTTATACCGGCCAACGGATAATAACACCAAAAGCAACCCATTTGCAACTGTCCTCTCATTGGACCGATACTGACCTGAAATGCAATTATATACTCATTGGGGTCACCTAGAAAAGGAAATTATGAAGTAAACTTTTTTTTCCCCACAAGCTTTACCATAAAATGTCACTAAATTTGGAATAGATTTCCAATAAGAAAACATTTGAATGTTAGTTATAATGTTTAAATTTACAAACCCAAGCAGACAATGTTCAGGTGTACAGGTTTACTGCATTCAGCAGCAATGCTAAATAATCTAGTCTTGGTACAAAAGATAAAAGCCAAACGAATGAACAAATAACAGTGTGGTGCCAGACTGTATGATACAAACAATATAGGCACAAATGTTGTTACAATTGAGTCCAACAGGTTTTGGCTGAATGTTCTTAGATATCTCAGTCTCTCAATATGTGCATAATTTAGATGCAGTTTAGAGTTGTTTCCATGATGCACCTCATAAATGTACCCTTGCTGCACTACTGTGCTATTCAAATTTTCAACACGACATGATGGAGAGTGTCCTCAGTGTGAAGACGGGGACTTGGTCTCCAAAAAGACTGCGTGGTGGTCACTCCTACCATTAGTCTTGGACAGATGCATCTGCAACAGGTAGCTTTGTGAGGACAAGGTCAAGTAGGTTATTCCCATTATTACTTCACATCTGTCTTCACTAGAGAAGAGGATGCTGCCATGGTAGCAGTAAAGGAGGAGGTAGTAGCGATATTGGATAAGATAAAAATAGATAAAGAGGAGGTACTTAAAAGATTGGCAGTACTCAAAGTAGGATGCACCCTAGGCATTTCCACCCTAGGAAGGGTGGAAATTGCGGAGGCTCTGGCCACAATCCTCCAATCCTCCTTAGATATGGGGATGGTGCCGGAGGACTGGAGAATTGTAAATATTATACCCCTGTTCAAAAAAGGGGAGAGGGATAAAGCGGCAATTACAGGCCAATCAGCTTAATGTCAGTGGTGGGGGAGCTTTTAGAGACAATAATCCAGGACAAAATAAATTGGCACTTGGAAAAGTATGGGCTAATAAATGAAAGTCAGCATGGATTTGTTAAAGGAAAATTGTGTTTGGCTAATTTGATTGAGTTCTTTGATGAAATAATGGAGAGGGTCAATGAGGGTAGTGTGATTGATGTATATATGGACTTTCAAAATGCACTTGATAAAGTACTACATAATAGGTTTGTTAGCAAAATTAAAGCCCATGGGATTAAAGGGACAGTGGCAGCATGAATGCAAAATTGGCTAGGGGACAGAAAGCAGAGAGTAGTGGTGAACGATTGCTTTTCATACTGAAGGGAAGTATACAGCCGTGTTCCCCAGGGGTCAGTATTAGAACCACTGCTCTTTTTGATATATATTAATGAACTGGACTTGGGAATAGAGGGTATAATGTCAAAGTTTGCAGATGACAATAACTCGGAAATGTAGTAAGCAACGTGAAGGATAGTAACAAACCTCAGGAGGACACAGACAGTCTGGTGAAATGGCAGATGACACATGGCAGATGATATTTAACACAGAGAAATGTGAAGTGATGCATTTTGGTAGGAAGAATGAGGAGAGGCAATATAAACTAAATGGTACAATTTTAAAGGGGATGCAAGAACAGAGAGACCTGTGGGTGTATGTACACAAATCTTTGAAGGTGGCAGGACAAGTTGATAAGGCTGTTAAAGCATATGGGATCCTGGACTTTATTAATAGAGGCATAGAGTACAAAAGCAAGGAAGTTATGCTAAACCTTTATAAAACACTGGTTAGGCCTCAGCTGGAGTATTGTGTTCAATTCTGGGCACCACACTTTAGGAAGGATGTCAAGGCCTTAGAGAGGATGCAGAAGAGATTTACTAGAATGGTGCCAGGGATGAGGGACTTCAATTATGTGGAGAGACTGGAGAAGCTGGGGTTGTTCTCCTTAGAACAGAGATGGTTAAGGGGAGATTTGATAGAGGTATTCAAAATCATGAACAGTTTTGATAGACTAAATAAGGCGAAACTGTTTCCAGTGGCAGAAGGGTCATTAACCAGAGGATACAGATTTGAGGTGATTGGCAAAAGAGGAAGAGGCAACATGAGGAAACATTTTTTTTAGGCAGTGAGTTGTAATGACCTGGAATGCACTGCCTGAAAAGGTGGTGGAAGCAAATTCAATAGTAACTTTCAAAAGGGAATTGGATATATACTTAAAGGGAAAACATTTACAGGGCTATGAGGAAAGAGCAGGGGAATAGAACTAAATGGATAGCGCTTTCAAAGAGCCGGCACAGGCATGATGGGCCAAATGGCCTCTTCCTGTGCTGTACCTACTATGATGCTATGATGGACGTGCTCTCCAAAATGGGGTTTGGGGAGGGAATCTGCAATTGGATCCAACTGCTTTACACAGACCAGCAGCGCAGTTTCAATCAGCGGGCATGGTTTGGAAAGCTTTCCGATCAAATCTGGAGTCAGGCAAGGCTGTCCTCTCTCCTCTGTCTTGCTCGTGTGTTGCATTGAACCCTTTGCCGAGTCCATCTGGAAGAATACGGGCATCAGAGGGCTGATGGTCCCAGGCAGCGGAGGCACTCAGGTCAAGGCCTCCCTGTATGTGGACGTCATTGCCGTCTTCTGCTCGGATCAGCTGTCGGTCCACAGATTGATGACCATCTGCGACCAGTTCGAACTGGCCTCGGGGGCGACAGTAAATCGCAGCAAAAGCGAGGCCGTGTTCTTTGGGAACTGGGCTGACCAATCCTTTATCCACTTCGTGTCAGGTCAGATTACCTGAAGGTGCTGGGCACATGGTTTGGAGGGGCCGTGGCGTGCACTAAGAACTGGGAGGGACATATTGCTAAAGTAAAGCAGAAACTGGGACTATAGGATCAATGGTCCCTCTTGGTCGTGGGTAAGAACCTGGTCATCGGGTGCAAGGTGCTCTCGGTGTTGCTGTACGTGGCGCAGGTCTGGCCCATACCTCGCTCCTGCGCCGTGACAGTCACCCGAGCCATTTTCCACTTGATCTGGAGATCAACAATGGACAGTGTCTGCAGGGACATGATGTACAAATCTCCAGAGAAAATGGGGAAAAACGTACCCAATGCTGCCCTCATCCTGATAGCCACCTTTGTGTGCGGCTGCATCAAGCTGTGTATAGACCTTTGGTACGCAAGCACCAAGTGTCACCACGTGCTGAGGTTCTACCTGTCCTCAGTATTGCGAAAAATGGGTCTGGCCACAATGCCGCAGAACGCTCCATCCAGCTGGACCATTCCGCCCCACTTGTCCTTCATAGAAATGTTTATGCAGGAAAATACCTTTGACCACAAGTCGATCAGGCATTGGTCTGCACATAACGTCCTCGAGACCCTTCGGGAAAAGAAGATGGTAGATCCTGTCGGATGGTTCCCCGAGCAGACTGTCAAAGTCATCTGGCAGAACGCCTCATCGCCAGAACTTTCAAACAAGCACCCAAACGTAGCTTGGCTGGTGGTGAGAAGGGCCATTCCCGTCCAGTCCTTCCTGCACACCTGATGACTCAGTGTCACCGCATGTTGTCCTCGAGGCAGCTGTGGTGGGGACGAGCCCGTCACCCATCTCCTTCCGGAATGTACCTTTGCAATGAAGGTCAGGAGAGAGATGCAGTGATTTTTGTCGAGGTTCATCCTGAGCAGCTCCATAACACAGGACTCTGTGCTCCACGGACTATTCCCAGGGACACACACCGAGACAAACATCAACTGTTGCTGGAAGACCATCAACTCAGTGAAAGATGCCCTTTGATCTGCCCGAAACTTGCTGATCTTCCAGTGCAAGGAGCTGTCCACGATTGAGTACTGCAGACCGGCACATCCTAAGATCCAGGACTATGTGCTAAGGGACTGACTGAAGCTTGGTGGGGCCGTCACAAAGGCTCAATGGGGAAAGGCCACAGTTTAGGGCCCTCCCACCATTGTATACCGAGGGGATAGAATCCGAGTAAAACCCCCTCAGGCTGAATGTAATGTAACTGTAATCTGTATTGATTGTAAGTGCAATGAGGCATCCTAGAGTGTCATGGACTGTACTTATCATGTATGATCTGTAATTGTATTGTTTGAATCATGATCTTTGAATTGTACTGTATGTGCCTTGAAAATTGTATGACCTGTATTGTATTGTTTGAATTGTGATATTTGAATTGTACTGTATGTACCTTGCAAATTTTAAGAATAAAGTATATTTTTGAAATTTAAAAAAATTCCCTCGTATTGGTTCTCTCATCACCTGCTGCAAGCCCAGTCTGTCAGCAATGTCCTTCAGGATTCGGCCAGTTCGGTCAGTGTTGTTAAAGTGTCAGCCGTGGCTCAGTGGTAGCGCTCTCGCCTCTGAATCATTGGTGCTGCGTTTCCTACATTACAACAGTGACTACACTTCAAAAGTACTTCATTGATTGTAAAGCGCTTTGGGACTTCCTGAGGTTGTGAAAGAAGCTGAATAAATGCAAGTCTTTCTTTTCTTTCTTTATCAAGCCAGTCTTGATGATGGACATTGATGTCCCCCACCCAGACTATATTCTGTGCCCTTGCTACCCTCAGTGCTTCCTCCATGTGATGAGGAAGGGCGATAGGTGGTAATCAGCAGGAGGTTTCCTTGCCCATGTTTGACCTGAAGCCATGGGATTTCATGGGGTCTGGAGTCAATGTTGAGGATTCCCAAGGCCACTCCCACCCAACAGTATACCACTGTGCCCCCACTTCTGGTGGGTATGTCCTGCCGATGGGACATGACATACCCAGTGAGCCTGGATAGCAAGTCGGTACGTTAGATAATCTGGTGAGGCATTATGATTGAGCCTTAATCCCATCCTCACCTGATGTATATGCAGGTACATTTCCAATGGAGTTAGAGGATACTGAACAGGAGGAAATGTTAGATTTTTAATAAAAGCTGGATAATAAAATTATTATTAGTAGTAGTTGTAGTTTGATTTTGTTATTACAAATAAAGACACCACTTAAATACCTATTTGTGAAATCAGTGTATTTATTATGACTATGTAATTAATTCACATGTTAATGAACACTATTAATAAACTTATGGTTTCATAGTGCTGCAGGGAATTCTATGGTGCAATATAAGGTTTCTAATCCTAGTTGTTAAATTGCAATGGTTCATCTTTTCAGGTCTTGGTGCAATGCTAACTATCCAGGCACACCCATTAAAGAATACAGAAACTGAATCTTGTGCTTGGCCCATATGATCTACTAACAAAATATAATCAAACTGCTAGAATTATCCTTACAGACACAAGAGAGGTATAATTATTAAAATTGTTTCTGATCTTAATTGACACACCAGATAATAGGCATCACGTGTATGATTGAGGACTGAGGTAGTTACTTACAAAACTTGTCAACTATTCAACAAGAAATTCCCAACACAGCGGGCTAAACAATCCTGAAAGTCACTTACGGTTACAGTTGCAAGATCAGCTACCAAGAGCTAATTCTCCCTTCTCAGCTCCCATTTCTTCCACTTTTGTTGGTTGTCCACCTTCAGCAACAAGGGACGGGCACAAATGGTTTCCTGGCTGCCATTGCTTTCCGTCAGCAGAAGGAATGGGGGTCCCAGAAGATTCCTCTTCCCCCACTCTAGCTGGAAAATCGTATTTTGCGCCCACTAGTCTTCACTGGGACATGGAGAGTAACCAGGTTTAGATGTCATTTGAGATACTTAAACATGGCCACTCTGAATGAAAGTTTAATGCTTTACTGCGAAGAGTCCAACTTAATCTCTTTATTGCAATCTTTTTAAACAGCATATTCAATAACAATACTCCTTCTAAATATGTTATTTTATTTTCAATAGTAGAATCTTGTGAGAACCTCATCTTGATTGCAAATTTAAAAACTAAGAGCTTCCTATTCAATAGTCCAGCAACCTTTGTGGTTTCATTATCTGTGAAATCCTGTTGAACACTCAATGATCAGGACTTATATAAGTGGATAAGGTCACATCATCCTAATAGCAGCCTAATTCATTGCAAAAGATCATATTTCAGTGATGGTTAAATCCTGATTTTAATTTTATGCCGTGTCAAAGTAATCCATCAAATTCTTGTCAGTTCTATGTACAGCAATCTATTCCTATTTCCTATTTTTCAGTAAAGTGAATTAAAACATAAACACTAGTATTTAACTGCTATTTGTTAAGAAGATGATAATTTGCCTATTGCAGAACTGCTTCTGGATTCAGGATTGAATTAAATGATCATATTACATAAATTGCATTTTGCCATCCATATTTTTCTAATATAAATTTTAAAATTTGCTGATCAGGTCTCACTGGTGCATTTATTTTCAGTTGATCGGTGTAATATAACCATCACAATTCCCTCATGACACTAAATTCACTTAGATTTTCTGAATGTAGAAAGGGATTCAAGTGAGTATAAGATGTAAAACTGTACCAGTGCACCCGATAATGCAGCAGAGACACAATATACTCATAAACAGTAGCCTATAATGCACACAATTACATTTTTTGTGTGTGTATTCTTGAATCAAAGTGAGGTATCAGTTTTAAATTGATATTATTAACAAGAAGTTATAGCATACAGGATTCTTTGTCTTTATAGGCAATATAAAAATTCTAAGTACAAAATAAATTTATTTGTGCTCACTAATTAAACATAGAAAAAACTGGAAAGCATATGCAATTTTGCAAAATTGATCAATTTGAAAGCAATCCAATGTCTTTTAAATTCATCAAGATTATTTTAAATTGCTGTTCAGGACAAAAGTTTTTACATTAACCTGATATGCTATTGAATTCATCTATTGTTAAGCAAAGACAAATGTTTTGGGGGGAAATAGCCAATTGTAATAAAGAAACAAGCAAGCAAGAAAAATGATTGAAAGACACGCTGGACTGTGCTGCTCATCACGGCTTTGAAGCACCTCAGCTATGCCATCAGGGAGAGGCAGCAGGAGACGGACAGGAACCTCCTTGCAGAGAGAGAGAGAGAGAGAGGGAGAAAAGGAGGGTGAGTAACCATGGGTCGCTCTGGTGAACCTCCGGTATTCCAGATGAAGATCAAAATTGATGGGAGTTCTGGTAGCACAGAATGGTTTGTGGTAAAGAGGGTTGGTGGGGACAGAGAGAAGACCTAAAAGAAAGGAAGGAGAAAAGATATTTGAAAATCGAGGCATCATTCTGTTTTCAGTTGACATGGACACACATACTTTCAGCAGAGATCATTGCATCAAAATCAAGAGTAAGAATCCTGGCTGATTTTACCCTCACTTAGCCAGGGGCATAGAGGCCAGTTGCTGCACCTCTATCAGTGCTCTAAGATGAGGTAACTTGGCAAAGACTTTCCTAGTTTGTACATCTCAGCCACTCAATGAATAAACTTGGTGAGCCATCGGGGCACCAGGGTGGATGTACATTTCCAACAAATTAGTAAAAACTACAAGTGACAGTTGCGGAACTGTCAATTGTTTTATGACCAGAACATTTGGTTACATTTGAAATCACAGGGATAGTTTGTTCCTGAAAATGAAAGCCACAACTTTTTCTTTAAAAAATCTTGACTTAGTTGGTAGCATTCAGTCTCTAAATCAGAAGGTTGTGGGTTCAAGCCCCACTCCAGGATTTAAACACGTAATCTAAACTGACACTCCAGTGCCATACTGAGGGTGTGCTGCACTACAAAGGATTGAATTAATTCAATCCATTGAATGAGAAGTTTGCCTATTCCAGTAGCTCAGGTGGATGTTAAAACTCTCACGGTGCTAATTGAAGAAAAGCAGGAAGTACTCCAGGTGTCCTGGCCGACATTCCTCTCTCAACCAAGAACAGATTCACCTGATATTCATTGCTGTTTCAGTCATCTTGTCAGCTACCATGTTTGTCTACAATGACTACACTTCGACAGTAGCTAATTGTTTGGAACAGTTTTGAGATGTTTCTGTCATATGAATGCAAGTTCTTTCTTCTATTACCCACTAAGATATTACTTCCATTACGATGGAGAATGAAGGTTCTACTGTAGTGTACCATGACTCAGTAGAAGATCAACAAATTCAATCTTTCCACACAAAACAAGACGGTCTTTTTGAGACACCAACCAGTTGCATTTAGCTATATTACCGAAAACATAATATAGATATGAACAAAATGCGCTCTGGTCTGCATTAAATGACACATTGCATTCATAGAATCTTCCTGATGCATCAGCAGTGCTTAAGCAGGCTGATGAATGGGTTAATATTGTATAGTACTTGGTTAACATTGCAACCTCTGTATTTTTATATTTATTTTTATGAAAAACCTGATTTAATAACTTCATCTTCAGGTTTGATATTTGATATTTAAACCTATTGCATCACAATTTTACGGTAATCAACTTCAAAGTCCTAATGAAACCATATGGTAGCATTTCCCCCCAGCACAGCACCTACATGCTGTAATAAATACATATTAAATTATTTTATTACACCTGAAATCATATCTGGACCAGTTATACGAGAGAATCCCTTTATGACATACAATAGGACTCCAGGATTCCCCCAGTTATGCCAGATGTAGATTAGAGGCAAAAACATTTTTGCATGCAACCGAATATATATTATTAACTACAGGAGTTCTGACACTGAGTAGCTAATGTTGAATCAGCTCTGGCAGTTTTTCCTTTTCTCTCAATACCTGCTGTGTTAGATGTTCATTTTGTTTACCTAACGTCCTTTCTTGATTTTTCTTTTCCTTGCTTATTTGGAAGTTTTCACATTCCCATTTAAATTATTTTCTGACACATTCTTTACCTCACTTGATAGTACATAAAATAGATCTAATACCTATGGTTGCATTCTGCAATCTTGTGCTTCTGTAATGAAGGCTATCTACCCCTGGGCAGGCTTTGATTGCACATTCTACCTTCACATTTTCCATAGCCTTTTCTCCCCTTCATTAGCAAGTATTGAGAAAGTACCAGATATCTTGTGGTACAAAGAAAAGCAGTCCATTAAAACTGAAAGAAATGACACCCTTGGAGCAAATCACACAGCACAGAAGGAGGCCATTCGGCCCATCATGTCTATACCGGCTCTTTGAAAGAGCTATCCAATTAGTCCCACTCCCCTGCTCTTTCCCTGTAGCCCTGCAAATCTTTCCTTTTTAAGTATACATTCAATTCCCTTTTGAAAGTTATTATTGAATCTGCTTCCACCACCCTTTCAGGCAGTGCATTCCAGATCATAACAACTCACTGTATAAAAAAAATTCTCATCTTCTCCCTGGTTCTTTGCCAATTATTTTAAATCTGTGTCCACTGGTTGCCGACTCTCCTGCCAGTGGAAATAACTATCTACTCTATCAAAACCCTTCATAATTTTTAACATTTTTATTAAATATCCCCTTAACCTTCTCTGCTCTCAACTCCAACTTTTCTAGTCTCTCCACGATACTGAAGTCCCTCATCCCGAGTACCATTCTAGTAAGTCTCCTCTGCGCCCTCTCCAAGGCCTTGACACCCTGCCTAAAGTTTGGTGCCCAGAAATGTATCAGAAGAATATCATTAACTGGCAATGAAGTGCAACACATAATTTGTACACATGACAATTCTGATGTAACATCACGATACGAACAGACTGCACCAATCCCAATCCTTTAGCATAACACAGAACACATAACTATCATTTTCCTATCTATATATTTGACACAAACTTAGTATTCTAGCCATCTGTGCTCCCAGTCCTCTGACCCAGGGTCCCCACATTGGACTTTACCCCTCAGGAAGCTGGAACAGCAAAGCACTGCTTTTCATCAGAGACTGCAGTTAAAAAAAATAACAGTTTTCAAAATGCATGGCCTGAAGATAAAATCGTAAGAAATATGGAAGAAAATGCCATTCAGCCCATCAAGTTCATACTTTTGATAAGGTCCATAACATTGTCCCGTCATTGACTCTGTCTGAAATATTTAATCTCCCAGGGGGGTGATTAGTCTCAGCTAAACTTTCTTGAATATAAAACTCTGAAATTTCTCCCTGAGGCAATCTAATGAAACTCCAGGATATTAATCTAACATTAATCTGCATTATTCAGTCCTGACCAGTTCTTTTCCACAGATGAGATTTCCATGGTCTCAGTGGCACAAGAACAATAGCATTCATTGGGTATTCGACCATCTAGGTCTACGCTAATCCTTGTAACCTCCAATCTCATTTTTTTTTAACCAGATAGTGATCTAGTTCTTTTTAAAGGGATTATTCAATGTGGTGTTCACCGCTTTTGCTGGCTGTCTGCACTACAAACCTTCCAATCTGGTGGTGGTGGTGGGGGGAGTCAGTTCTTCTAATCTCTTGTTTTATCTGTAAGGATTGTTAATGTTATGTTTGTGCCCAGAGTTCTGTGCTACATCACCATTATCCATGTCATTTCAAAGACCTGTGTCAAGTCACCTCCCAATCTTCTAACACCCCCCCCCCACCCCGACCCAAAAAGAAATTCAATTCTCTTGAGCCACCTCTCAGACTTTAAACGTTTTCAGTTCTACAGTTACTCTCATCGTTCTCTCATGAATCCTTTTGAATACATCTGTACCCAAAATTACACACAATACTCTAAATTTGGCCTTAAGAATGAGTTATGCAAGGTTAAAAGCATGATTGATAACCGCTTCACATTTCACAATGTACATTAAAATTCATCTGCTGTTTCTTAGTCCACTCACTTACTTTGTTCCATCGATTGAATGCTATCAATCACCCTATGCCTAAAATGATATTACGTGAGCTCAATTCACCAATCAAACTTTGTCAGAGCAGCTATAACAATAATTTCCACTGTCCTCACTGTTACCTTTCTAAAAGTTCTATCACCATGGGAATGGTAGTGGTGCAGGGAGCCATTTGCCAAAAACACACTCAGTGTCAACTTAACCACACTGGGCTTTCCATAACAATCTAACTGGTATTATATCCTTTGTTTCCATATCACCTGTTAATTGGGCCATTTGATACAGGGGAAGTCAGCCTCTTCCCACAGACTAAACCTGAACTATTTGCAAACTTAAGACTTTGAAGTAGCTTAACATTTATTGCTATTTAAGCCATTTCACTCAGTATTACTCTTCATAATGATCATCAAAATACTTGCGTTGATGTAGCATCTTTCATGTAGACTGCTTTACTTCCCTTTATAGACAATAAGCTGCCTCCTCATGCTCCTCCCAAAGGTACTGGGGACCAGGGCATGCTTTCCGCCAGCACTTTTGGTACCTGTGGATTGGATATCAAGAAGTCCTTCCTTTATGAGAAACGATTGGAGTGTTTTTTTTCCCCTGATGATCTGAGAGCCCGTCCGCTGCTCAGTTGAAATCTGACAAAATGTACCAGTCATGCATTTCTAGTGCTTTGAGAGTACATTACATTGGAATTGAAGGGCACGACCATAGAGATATAGCTTAAGGATATTAATTGCTATGGTACTGAGAAACTTTGAATGTATTAGTCTATTTATTGAATATTATTTCATAATGCATAGCCTCCAACAAAGGCGCAAACTTGCCTTTTCAACATTTTCAGCACCCTTGTGGGCAAGCTAATGAGGCAAACTGTACATTCTCAGTCCCCTGCCCATACCCCTCTTCGTTGGCTCCAAGGATGTTGAGAGCAACTTGATGGAAACTCCTCATCGTTCCCCACCTCCACTTGGTGATAGATGGCTTCCATTTAGGCACCCACCACCCCCCCTCCACCAACCCCCACGGCATAGTAAATGAGGAGGAGGGAGGGGATGAGAGAGTGAATTGAAAGTGAGAGAACTGCTACATTAGATAATTGGGGAATAACAAAACCAATAACATAAGAATAAACACAAGAGTAAACAGAGGGACAGTTGTTTTGTCAACCATTTTAGTCTAGCCAGAAAGAATTTGAAAACATTGATAGTTAAATTTGTTCATTTATTTTACTTTCTAAGCAGAATTCAAAATTGTACGTATGGAAAGGGTAAAATGTTTTGTTTGTTTAAAACTAATTTTGACATCTCACCTTAAGTTGAGGTGCATCAATTGCTTTCTATATCCATTAATATAATGCTCCGTTTGGATTTCCTCACATCAGTGTTCTATGGTTATTTGTTTATTACTAGCATCATGCAAATAAAATAAAGCAGCAAACTATATCACGAAGAGGTACAAGCACTTCATGAATATGGATCTTACATAGCTGGTGTAATAGTTTACCATCTGGGAATTCAGAGTATATGTTATTCCAGTGACTGGGCATGTTTGTTCATTTTCCTGTACTGAGTTATCTGACAGACTTGCTCTTAGCACTTCTGTTTAAATGTTGACCTCCAGAGCAAAAGTCTCATGTTTAATCATAGAAAAAATGTCCGATAAGGTGGATGAGAATCCCATGTGGGACTTTTTGGTGACAACTGCCTTGGATAAAGCAGACGACATGACAGACTTGATGGTTTACTGGTTCTTCCTAGAGAAAAAAAATCCTTAATCTTAAACTGGAACTTGTTCTAAAACATTAATACCAAAAGTCTCTACTGGCTATAAGATGAAACCCATAACAATGCAAAAGTAATTCTACTAGATGCCAATCATGTCCATTTCCAATCTTGTAACAGATGAAATGTGGTCTCCATTTTACTAAGGAAAAGAAGTTATCATTCAAATAAGACCATTGCTTGGTCATATGTTTAAGGAGGATAACTGAATCGTATCTACCAACCAGGGCACTTCTCCCTGCCATTATTTTTCTCCCCCATTTTTAGTCATTTACCATTCAGCAGCGAACAAAGATGGCAAAATAATTGTTCCTAGATCCCTTATAGATAGTTTCTTAGTGCCTTCTGGGACGAGGAAGTCTAACACATGCCTTGTGAATTCGAAATCAAATTCAAATCCAAATCCAAATCCAGCCCTCAAAGCCCTACAGCTCCTTTCACCTTTGCGTCCTTAGAATCCAGCTCAGTTTAGACTTAAACTCAGCTTCATCTCCTTAAATTTCCTGGACCTGGAGGAATGAGAAATGCTACTTCTTCATTAGAATAAAAGGTTCAGCGAGAGCGGACCTGAGGGGCCAATAAAAGGAGCAGTGAGAGCGGAACTGAGGGCCAATAAAAGGAGTAGGGAGAGAGTGGACCCGAGGGGCCAATAAAAGGAGTGGGGAGAGCGGACCTGAGGGGCCAATAAAAGGAGTAGGGAGAGCGGACCTGAGGGGTCAATAAAAGGAGTAGGGAGAGAGTGGACCCGAGGGGCCAATAAAAGGAGTGGGGAGAGCGGACCTGAGGGGCCAATAAAAGGAGTGGGGAGAGTGGACCTGAGGGCCAATAAAAGGAGTGGGGAGAGTGGACCTGAGGGGCCAATAAAAGGAGTGGGGAGAGTGGACCTGAGGGCCAATAAAAGGAGCAGTGAGAGCGGACCTGAGGGCCAATAAAAGGAGTAGGGAGAGCGGACCTGAGGGGCCAATAAAAGGAGTGGGGAGAGTGGACCTGAGGGCCAATAAAAGGAGCAGTGAGAGCGGACCTGAGGGGCCAATAAAAGGAGTAGGGAGAGCGGACCTGAGGGGCCAATAAAAGGAGTAGGGAGAGCGGACCTGAGGGGCCAATAAAAGGAGCAGTGAGAGCGGACCTGAGGGGCCAATAAAAGGAGTAGGGAGAGCGGACCTGGGGGCCAATAAAAGGAGTAGGGAGAGTGGACCTGAGGGGCCAATAAAAGGAGTAGGGAGAGCGGACCTGAGGGGCCAATAAAAGGAGTGGGGAGAGTGGACCTGAGGGGCCAATAAAAGGAGTGGGGAGAGCAGACCTGGGGGTGCAATAAAAGGAGTGGGGAGAGTGGACCTGAGGGGTCAATAAAAGGAGTGGGGAGAGTGGACCTGAGGGCCAATAAAAGGAGTGGGGAGAGTGGACCTGAGGGGCCAATAAAAGGATTGGAGAGAGTGGACCTGAGGGGCCAATAAAAGGAGTAGGGAGAGCAGACCTGGGGGTCCAATAAAAGGAGTGGGGAGAGTGGACCTGAGGGGCCAATAAAAGGAGTGGGGAGAGTGGACCTGAGGGGCCAATAAAAGGAGTGGGGAGAGTGGACCTGAGGGGCCAATAAAAGGAGTGGGGAGAGTGGACCTGAGGGGCCAATAAAAGGAGTGGGGAGAGTGGACCTGAGGGGCCAATAAAAGGAGTGGGGAGAGTGGACCTGAGGGGCCAATAAAAGGAGTGGGGAGAGTGGACCTGAGGGCCAATAAAAGGAGTAGGGAGAGTGGACCCGAGCGGTGAAATCAAAACCATCAAGAAAAGACAAAAAGTGAGGTCACAGAGGAGCACCGCGGGTAAGTCAGTGTAAATATTCAGTTTATCGACAAGTGTTTTTAGTGGTTATTATGTTTAGTGGTTAGTATCTTTGGTGCTAGTTAGTGTTTCTAGTGGTTAGTTTGTTAGTGTTAGTTAAAAAGCCTTAAAACTGAACAGTTAAAAAGAGCGGGGAACTAGTTTAAAGTAGATAGATTAATTAATTTAAGAAAACTAAAAATGAATCAAATGAATTAATTACATAAAAACTTTGATTAATTAAATATATAAAACAAGGTTAGATGGGATGGCAGGATAGGTGAGGTGTCGTAACTGCAGCAGGTGGGAGTTGGTGGAGACCAGTGAGATCCCGAGCAACCACATCTGCGGTAAGTATCTGCAACTCGAGGAACTTCGGCTCAGAGTTGTTGAGCTGGAGTCCGAGCTGAAGACGTTGCGATGCATCAGGGAAGGGAAGAGTTATCTGGACACTTTGAGCCAGGAGGCAGTCTCACCCCTTAGATTAGGTAGTAGTTTAGATTTGGTCAGTGGTCAGGGACAGGAGGATGTGACTGCGAGTCAGGCAGGTGTGGGGACCCAGGATACAGTGATGGAGGAACCTCTGCCTTTGACCTTGTCCAACAGGTATGAGGTACTTGCTGCCTGTGTAGAACAAAGACTGCAGGGAGGATGGGCAATTTAACCATGGCACCGTGGTACAGGAGGCTATTCAAGTGGGGGGAGTAGAAAGGAATGTGGTAGTGGTAGGGGATAATATAGTCAGGGGGATAGATACTGTCTTCTGACCTGGGACCGCGAGTCCCAAAGGCTGTGCTGCCTGCCCGGGGCCAGGGTTAAGGATATCTCCTTGCAGCTGGAGAAGAACCTGGAGCACAGTGGGGGGGAGGATCCTGTTGCCATGGTCCACGTAGGAGCCAAAGACATAGGTAGAACGAGGAATGAGGTTCTGCTGAGGGAGTTTGAGGAGCTAGGTCCAAATTAATAAGCAGAACCTCAAAGGTAATAATCTCTGGATTACTACCTGAGTCACCCATAAATTGGCATAGGGTCAAACAGGTCAGAGAGTTAAATATGTAGCTCAAAGAGTGGTGTGGGAGGCAGGGATCTTGGCTCGGAAGATCAGGAAATAGAATCAGTATGGGTGGAGCTAAGAAATAACAAAGGGCAGAAAACACTGGTGGGAGTAGTTTATCGGCCCCCTAACGGTAGTTATAGTGTTGGACAGAGTATAAATCAGGAAATTAGAGGAGCATGTAACAAGGGTAATGCAATAATCGTGGGGGACTTCAATCTTCATATAGACTGCACAAACTAAACTAGCAAAAATAGTTTGGAGGGTGAGTTCATGGAATGCATTCGAGACAGTTTTCTAGAATATGTCGTGGAACCAACCAGGGAACAGGCTATTTTAGATCTTGTCTTGTGTAATGACACAGGATTAATTAGTAATCTCATAGTAAGGGATCCTCTGGGGATAGAATTTCATGTTGAGTTTGAGAGTGACGTACTTAAGCCTGAAACTAGAGTCTTAAACTTAAACAAAGCCAATTATATAGGTGTGAGGGGCAAGTTGGCTAAGGTTGATTGGGAAATTATATTAAAAGATATGATGGTAGATAAGCAATGGTGCACATTTAAAGAAATATTTCATAATTCTCAATGAATATACATTCCCTTGAGGAATAAAAACTCCATGGGAAAAGTGATCCATCCATGGCTACCTAAAGAAGTTAAGGATAGTATTAGATATTAGATTAAAAGAAGAGGAGTAGTGAGTCTGAGTGAAGACGAGTAGTAAGTCTGAGGATTGGAAGAGTTTTAGAAACCTGCAAAGGATGACCAAAAATTGATGAAGAGGGAGAAAATAGAATATGAGCATAAACCAGCAAGAAATATCAGAACAGATTGTAAGAGCTTCTACAAATATGTAAAAAGGAAGAGATTAATGAAAGTAATCATGGGTCCCTGAGAGGCTGAGACAGGAGAAATTATAATGGGGAATAAGGAAATGGCAGAGACATTAAACAAATATTTTGTATCTGTCTTCGCAATAGAGGACACAAAAAACATACCAGAAATAGTGCGGAACCAAGGGTCTAACAAGAGTGAGGAACTTAAAGCAATTAATATCAGTAAAGAGAAAGGACTGGAGAAATTAATGGGACGAAAAGCCGACAAATTCCCTGGACCTGATGGCCTATATCCTAGGGTTCTAAAAGAGGTGGCTGCAGAGATAGTGGATGCATTGGTTGTGATCTTCCAAAATTCCCTAGATTCTAGAACAGTCCCAGTGGATTGGAAGGTAGCAAATGTAACATCGCTATTCAAGAAAGGAGGGAGAGAAAAAACAAGGAACTACTGGCCAGTTAGCCTGACATCAGTCATCGGGAAAATGCTGGAATCCATAATTAAGGATGTAATAACGGGGCACTTACAAAATCAAAATAAGATTCGGCAGAGTCAACATGGTTTTATGAAAGGGAAATCGTGTTTGACAGATGTACTGGAGTTTTTTGAGGAAGTAACTAGCAGGGTAGATAAAGGGGAACCAGCGGATGTAATATATTTGGATTTTCAAAAGGCATTCGACAAGGTGCCACACAAAAAGTTGTTACACAAGATAAGGGCTCATGGGGTAAGGGGTAATATATTAGCATGGATAGAGGATTGGTTAACGGACAGAAAACAGAGTAGGAATAAATGGGTCATTTTCAGGTTGGTAGATTGTAACAAGTGTGGTGCTGCAAGGATCAGTGCCTTAGCTATTTACAATCTATATTAATGACTTAGATGAAGGGACCGAGTGTAATGTATCCAAGTTTGCTGACGATACAAAGCCAAGTGGGAAAGTAAGTTGTGGGGAGGACACAAAGAGCCTGCAAAGGGTTGCAGACAGGATAAGAAGTTGGCAGATGGAGTATAATGCAGAGAAATGTGAGGTAGGAAGAATAGAAAAACAGAATATTTTTAAATGGTGAGAAACTACTAAATGTTGGTGTTCAGAGAGATTTGGGTGTCCTTGTACATGAAGCACAGAAAGTTAACGTGCAGGTACAGCAAGCAATTAGGAAGGCTAATGGTATGTTGGCCTTTATTGCAATGGGGTTGGAGTACAAGAGTAAGGATGTCTTGCTGCAATTGTACAGGGCTTTGGTGAGACCTCACCTGGAGTACTGTGTACAGTTTTGGCCTCCTTACCTAAGGAAGGATATACTTGCCTTAGAGGGGGTGCAACAAAGGTTCACTAGATTGATTCCTGGGATGAGAGGGTTGTCCCATGAGGAGAGGTTGGGTAGAATGGGCCTATACTCTCTGGAGTTTAGAAGAATGAGAGGTGATCTTATTGAAACATAAAAGATTCTGAGAGGACATGACAGGGTGGATGCTGAGAGGCTGTTTCCCCTGGCTGAAGAGTCTAGAATTAGGGGGCATAGTCTCAGGATAAGGGGTCGGCCATTTAAGACTGAGATGAGGAGGAATTTCTTTACTCAGAGGGTTGTGAATCTTTGGAATTCTCTACCCTAGAGGGCTGTGGTGCTTAGTCGTTGAGTATATTTAAGGCTGAGATCGATAGATTTTTGGAATCTAAGGGAATCAAGGGATATGGGGATCAGGCGGAAAAGTGGAGTTGAGGTTGAAGATCAGCCATGATCTTATTGAATGGTGGAGCAGGCTCGAGGGGCCGTACGACCTACTCCTGCTCCTATTTCTTGTGTTCTTAAGTTCATTGGTCTAAATCAATCAGAGAGAAGCCTTTCTTTGCACCAATTAAGAATCAGCCTTTAAAAGCCCTCCAGCCAGAGAGGAGGTTGAAGCTTCCATGTTTTGGAAGAGGGGAAGGATGGAAAATGGGAGGATGAGATAGGGAGGAGGAGGAGGAGGAGGAGGAGGAGCACACAGACCTTGTACCTTTTATTTGTGGGGGGGCTTGGATCCTTTGTGCATCGAAGTTTGAATTTTTTGTTGGGAATGCGTAGATTTTTTTGTGCATGGGGCTCAAATGTTTGAGTTGGAGGCTTATACTTCTGTGCACACATTTGTGGTGCACTCACTGTTTCTGACATGATTATCCAAAAGGTTGGACCATCCCTATTCCAGGAGATGTGAGAGACCAATCTGGCTTGAATTATCCAGAATTTCCTCCTTCTCCCATGAGAAAGCACCTTGCCTCAATTTGAAATCTACCCAAATGGGTCAGCTCACACAGGTGACACAATAGATTCTCCTTGTGAAGGGAAGAGTTCCCCCTAACAGTAGCAAAAAAAGTGTCACAGGGGGAGGAACAGCTGCAATCTGACCACTTAGTATGATCGAGAAGAAAGCTCTTCAGCTCCTCAGCAGACATGCCAGGGAAATGTTTGGAGACGGGGAAGTTGGAGGAGAGCTGCCAGGAGCAGGATGGTAATAGAATGAGAGAATCCATCCTCCTAAAAGTATTCCTTTAAATAGCAGGAGAACCTTTCAGTGATGTTGTAGTGCAAAAAAACTTCAAAAATCGCTGTCTTCACAAAGTCTGAGAGACCTGCAGGAACTTCAGCAAAAATGGCCCCCACTTTGCAATACTGTATCTGAGACAATGCTGTCTTCCTGATATTGCCCCCTATATAGCGGTGAGGTTACCAGTGGGTGGGTTAGAACTGGTAGTGAAGAGAAATTGCAGGGAGACAACAGCCATGCCCACCCACCTACATTGACATATTGTCTAGCGGGCTCAGTGCAGGTGGTACTGTTGTCTGATGGGGTATGCACAGGAAAATATTTGAGGCAATTGTTTTGGGATGGGAGTGTGGCAGAACACCTGCCCATTTCCCTTCATTTATCATCAATAAACAGCCCAAAGACAAGCAGTTTTTGAAAGGAACATCCAGGTCAACATTTTCTTTAAAAAGAAGTGAAGACCTGGGCTACATCCAGGCCCTTCAGATCTACACTCCAAACAATAGCCTCTTTTTGGATGATGACAGAGGTGCTGTATATTTGCAGCATTTTCTGTTTCATAGCACCACATGTATGTGAAAACGCAGACATTATTCTGACGGGGAAATGTTTTTTTTCTATTTATTCTTAAATCTAGGTAAAGAGCCAAGGTCCATAAAGCAGGATATAAAAAAGGGTGAAAAATATAGGAGACTGTGAGGTAAATCATAAAATAGTGATTAGGTGATGCCATTTGGGTCTTAAAAGCCTTCATGTTGCAGGAAGAAGGGAAAACTCAACAAGACAATAATTTGTTGGCTGCAGTTGTTGGTAAGAATGAGTTACATTGTTGTTATTTACTATTTTCATGTCCATTATTCATGTAATTTCTTGATATATATTAATGACTTGGACTTGGGTGTACAGGGCACAATTTCCAAATTTGCAGATGACACAAAACTTGGAAGTGTAGTGAACAGCGAGGAAGATAGTAATAGATTTCAAGAGGATACAGACAGGCTGGTGGCATGGGCAGACATGTGGCAGATGAAATTTAACACAGAAAAATGCGAAGTGATACATTTCGGTAGGAAGAACGAGGAGAGGCAATATAAACTAGAGGGCACAACTCTAAAGGGAGATTTGGGGGTATATGTGCACAAATCGTTGAAAGTGGTCGGGTAGGTTGAGAAAGCGGTTAAAAAAGCATACGCAATCCTGGGCTTTATAAATAGAGGCATAGAGTACAAAAGTATGGACATCATGATGAACCTTTATAAAACACTGGTTCGACCACAACTTGAGATTGTGTCCAGTTCTGGGCACTGCACTTTAGGAAAGATGTGAAGGCCTTAGAGGGTGCAGAAAAGATTCACTAGAATGATTCCTGGGATGAGGGACTTTAGTTATGTGGATAGACTGGAGAAGCTGGGGTTGTTCTCCTTAGAACAGAGAAGGATGAGAGGAGATTTGATAGAGGTATTCAAAATCATGAAGGGTCGAGACAGAATGGATAGAGAGAAACTGTTCCCATACGACATAGATTTAAGGTGATTGGCAAAAGAACCAAAGGTGACATGAGGAAAAACTTTTTTTACGCAGCAAGTGGTCAGGATCTAGAATGCACTGCCTGAGGGGGTGGTGGAGGCAGATTCAATTGTGGCTTTCAAAAGTGAACTGGATAAGTACTTGAAAGGAAAAAAATTGCAGGGCTACGGGGATAGATCGGGGGAGTGGGACTAGCTGGATTACTCTTGCATTGAGCTGGCATGGTCTCGATGGGCCGAATGGCCTCCTTCCATGTTGTAACCTTTCTATGATTCTGTGTTAATTGATTTCAAATACATGATGGCGCAAAAGTGATAGTGCAGCTTGGCTGTCAGCTCACTAATGGCAAAAGATGTGAGATCACCTTCGCGGAGGGGGGAACTTTAACCCTCTAGCTGGCGGGAATGGGGCTGGGGGGGGCCTTTAAAATGGAGTATTCAGCCTTACCACCTCGTTCCCGCTGGAATCCCACTGGCCACCATTTTAACTGTTGACTGCAGTTCGGTAGTTGAGGTTCTTACTGGATGCAGGCCTCATAAATTTATGCTAATTGCGGTCCCATTCCATCAATGGGATTGGATTTTAACATGGGTCTGAGTGGGGAAGTCACCACGACTTTCCCGCCAGGCTGAAGCAGGTTGGGAGGATGAAGAAGCCTCCAAGGTAAGTTGAAATCTTTCCTTTGTAGAGCCAGGAGTGATCCTCAACCCATGACTTACCAGCTTGCCAGAGAGCCATCAGTTCCTACCGGCCCGAACTTCCACACCCGCCCGCCGGCCAACTGCCGCTTTCCACCTGTTTCAATGGGGCAGCATGCAGATGAGGCCCGGGTGTTAAAATACCCCGGGCCTGAAATCTGGGCCAGTGAGTGTACTTGGCACTCGCCCCCAACCCAGGAATTAGACTCCCACCATTTTTGCTTCACACCTGCTGCAGTACAACTGTGCTCTGGTGTGAAGCTTAAATTAAAATGTTCCATTAGTCACCTGGGAAGATTTTACACCAGATTTGATTGTTTTACTGTTAGGAAAGAACTGATGCTTCCACCGGCTTCCTCTTAACATTAAAATTTAATTGTCCGTGCACAGAGCACCTATCTCACTGGACAGATATTGTGCTGGCGGCATGACTTGGATCTGATGGATGTGCATCAGGTACTGGTCAGTTATCTAGTTCTGGCAGCATAATGGCAACTTTAGAACAGGGGATGAGGCAGTGAGTCTTGATTTCAATGTAATGAAGATGAGGGAGGTGGAAGAGCATACAAGGTGGCATATTTTTAGCTCAGGAGTAACCAGATGGAAAAATTCAGAAAGACCACTGACTGTAATAATACCATATGAGTATTTATAGATACTCCTTTACTTCAATAAATGTCAATGTTTCATATCAAATTGGGTGTGGAAGGGAGAGTTATTCCCTCAACAGCAAGCATTTGATGATGTTTCAGTTAATACAACCGGTTTGAGAGAAAACTACTCCAAGCCAGAACACTGAAGATGGAGTTCTGTAAGTAGAGACTGAACTACAGAATGCTTCTGTAAATAATTAAGTTATTCCTTTTCTTTCAATCCTGGATAACAAAGAATCCTGAAAGAAGCTCAAAATAAGAATTTTGTTCTGACCAGAGTGGTGTTGACCAAATAGGGAGAGATAAGAAAGGTTACAATGGAAATGGAAGGATTGGAGGCTGTTAGTGAGAGAAGGATCACTTATCATTTGACAAGCTTTTTCATATATCCTGTCTAGGGGTGCAAAAGTGATGTGTGCAAGAGAGGTGTTAAAATAACCTTTCCAGGTAGAGCAACAGTATTCAAGAAAAAAAAGCGATGTCTCAAACTAATTTATGCAGATCTTGCAATGAGTTTGTACTTCTCAGGGTTCTTCTGAATATTTTTGATTAGTGATTTAAATGCTTTATGGTCTTAAGCTCGATCTGCAGCCTGTGCTGAGTTAGCTGGCTTCAGCTGGGGCAACGGTAGGGGTTCTACATTTGGCTACAGTGTTCCTGGTTTGGGGAAGGGGAAATTGGCCAGGGTTCCTGCTCCTAATAACTCGGCAGTGCTGGAACGTGCATGTGTTCGAAGGACAGGCAAGGACCAGATCGGGCTCTGCTGTGGCGTCCTCCATAATTGGAGAGCCTGCCGACTGCCACTGTCAAGGCTGACGTATGGGACAAGATATTCGAGGATAGCAGCTGCTTGTGAAACCATACTATATCAATACTGTCAGTAGAAATGGGGAAGGGAGAACATCAGGGAGAGAACGCATTTAAAACAAATACAATATATCTAATTTTAAAAGTTACCATCAATTTGGATGTCCAGTGGGTTTCTGAATGTGAAGCACGCTGAGCAACCTTTGCTTCTGATTTTTGAAAGGGCAAAGGTCACCACAAAACCAAAGTTATTCTTACTCTTTGGCACTTTCAATTCCCTTATGAAAATTCATAAGTTTTTTCCTAATGACCACTTGTATATTACATTCCAGGAGAAGTCGTCTTTTACAGTGTTTGCAATTTCCCTCGACCCCTCAATGCCAATCACATTTCTGAAGAGAAGATAATATGGCAGCTCAGAAACCTATCTTTCCCTACAAATCCTGACAAGCTACAACTGGTGGGACTCTGTACTAAAGTCCAAGTTGTTCAATTTTCAATGTTTTATCATTCTACAGGCTGTCCACAAGGTAAACATAGCAGTGTGCTAATTTAGAAGTTGTTCCACGCCTGGGGCAATGGCCCAGGGTGATGCACTGTGCAGATTCATCAAGACAGTACAGGGACCTAAGATGGCATATGAAGTGTGTCCCTGGAATGGGGTGTCTCCATAGTGATTATATTAAAAAGAATTAATCAGAGATAAGGAAATATTGTGAGAAAAATGCCCAAATAAACCCATACGGTTCCTTTAATTCAAACTAGAGTACAAAACAGGAGGTAAAGTAGCACAAAGAGTGAACACCAAAGGGTATTGAGGAACTGTTCACTTGAGTCTTGACACAAAGTAGCCACATGATTTCATGTCTCATTTGCAGAACCTATGAAAAAAATCCAGCTGTCAGGAGAAATACATTTAGTATTTTTGTATGATTATTGTAGGATTTTTACATAAAATACAAATTTCTATTGGCAGGCATTATATCTACTATAGTCACTTAAAAAAACAATCCTTATTTTGAGCAAATGTCCAATATACGTTTTCAAAGACCTAATGTCACTGAAAACACCTTGGGAATGTTTTCTGTAGTTTTGCACCACATTTCAATATATGTAATAGATCTACATCCCGAATAAAGTCTCTAATGTTAGACAAGGTGTAATAGTCAGACCGGCAAAGAGGTTCTAACCAGCAATGCAATGGTTGATGTGCACATCGATTTCCAGTTTCATATATCTTTAATGAGGAGATTAAATACTTGTTTGGGAAGCATAGGCTGGCTTAAGTGGTGCTTGTCAGTACAGCATGTAATGCTGAAGACCCTCTGATATCTCCCCAAGGTGATGAAGTTAATTTGGGTTTCATTGTGCAGCCCATTTAGAGAGTCACATGTTGACTTTCTCTACAGCCCATCAGAGAAAGGCAAATACAGATGTTATTATGCACACGAGAAGCCCTGGGGCTAAGCCTTTCCAGCAGCTACCTTGAAAAAGGTAGGTAAGGTTCAAAGCCTTTGAGCAAAGTGTGAGCCAATCATGTAAACTCTACAATAAAATAAATGTTTTCTAGAGTAAACTGGTGAAGTATTACTGAGCAGGTAGAAGTTTTCATTTTCTGTCATAGAACACTTGCCTTCACTAAAAACAAAGTACTTCTAAGTAATGGTAGCAGATAATTTATGTACACGGAATGATTTTATATTAGAACCATTAGTGGCCTTACATAAGACAGTGAACTTAAAATATTTTTTTTTACCAAAAATGAAACTTTCAATTAGTTACATTTATTACAATGAATACCCTTTTAAACTAGTGTACCAATTTCCCTTTGGTAAGAACAGGTGTTTAAATAGGTACTGAGTCAGCTGTAATTAAACTCAACCTGTATCTGAGTACGATTTTCATATTTTCTTGTCTTGTGATTTGGAAAAATAAGTTGTGTTTGTATTATATTGGAATAAATAAGTACAGGTTCACACAGTAGCCAGCAAGCAAGAGAGAAATCACTGCAGAGAGCATTTGAATGTTGAGCAGGGTCCTCATTTCATTAATTTTCTTGTGTTAGGGCCTATGTCATGATAGTTGCCTTGAAGGAGACAAGAATCTTTACGTTTGATTTCTTTTTACCAGAAAATAGATAAGATGTGCTCTATTTGGTCTTATTTGCACATATACATTTTAAAACAATGTAGACAGCTAGATGCAAAAACTCATATTGATGTTGATCAGCATACCCTGCTCTCAACAACTATAGCTTGAACTACCATGTGCTGCAGCTATCAGATTATCACAAAATAGGCAGTGTTGATGTTCGTTCATTGGTTGAGGTGCAAACATGATTTGCTCTAAACCAAAAAGTCAGCAGCAAAGATGGGAAAGTCAAGTGCTTTGCATTTTAAAATGGTTTCTTACAATGATTTATAAACTTTTGTGCGTTTTATTCCTGTATCCACCTTAAAAGGCTCCTCTATTCCAAAGAGTACGTTTTACAAACATTTTAACTACAGTAGCATTACTAGGATGCCCCCCCATCCCCATACGCACACAAATATAGCAAGCTTACAAGTGTCTATTTGAAGAAATGTGCTGTGGCTCTGCCCATTTCTTGAATTCTGCTCCATACTGTAAGATGCACATTGCAAATTAAGACCAAGTAATTTTCTGTAGATGTTATAGGATAAAAACTGCATTTTTGAAAGTTTTGCAAAACTGTCAGTACTCAGAGGGTTAACTCCCACAGAACTAAGAGAAAACCTCAGCATTTCAAATGTCTATCATCCATCTTCAATCCTTATTTGTGCTTTACAATCTATCGCTCTTTATTCTATCTTTGAACCCTAGCTGACGGCTACATATTGTTTCAATTTCTGCCACTCCCTCACTTTCCCTTTCTCTCTCTCTATATCTATCTTTTTGGCTGCTTTATCAACATACAGAAGACGAGTGTGGGCATGTACTTGCAATTCCCTGACAGCGAGTTCTTGATCTTGGACAGATCATTAGAGGGAGCCACTGAGTGAAGGTCAAGATTCTTTCACACATGATGGGACGGTCAGAGGGCATTGCTTCGGACTACTATCATACTTGCAGTAGGCATTGACACAAGGCAAGAATTCACAGAAGTCTGGGAGCAGTTTGGTCTCTTGGCTATGGAGTGCAGTATGACATAGGGAGAACATCAAATTCCTTTATAAAAAAGAGAAAATACACAGAAAAGGTATTCAAAATTGTAACGATTATTTGATGAATGGACTGGAATGTGACGTCTACAGAATCATTCTGCTTCTTGCTCTGTCTCAAGTGATAATGATTGGAAGAAAATACACAAAATAGAATTGTTCAAAAGAAAGTGTAAATTATACAGGCTACACAAATGGCTCCAAAATGTTGATAAAATATTGTGAAATAATTACACACAATATCCCATTGAGGAAACTATACTGCTTTATTTATTCTTAAAGTGAAGAGTCATCTATTTTCTCATCATTAGGTTTTTATTTGTGTCTTTGTTTAGATAGGGGGCGCTACAGTTCACTTCACACACAAATTGGGCTCAGCAATTTGTATCACTGAAGGCAACACATTGTGATTTTCCGTGACTACACTGCTGTTGGTGTGGAAATATGGAACGTGGAGCTGCACTGTGACTGAAATATTAAAGATTGACAGCTTTGATACTAAGTAGTTGAGAAGGATCTTGAGTGTCAAATAGCAGGACCTCATCACTAACGAGATGGTGCATGAGTGGGACAAAAGAATCCCATTTTCAACTACAGCATGGCATAGACACATCAAATGGGCAGACCATGTAGCCGGAATGGGAGAAGATAAAATATTAAAGACAATTGACAGTTTTGATTCTAAGTACATGGGAAAGACCTTCGGCATTGAATAGCAGGACCTTATCATTAATAAAATAGTGCATGAGTGGACAAATAGAATCCCACTGTCAACTGCAGTGTGGCATAGGCCCTTGAAATGGGCAGATTATCCAGCTATAATGGGAAACAAAAGTGAGTGGGATGTGGAGGTAGACATCCAAGAGACAACTGGGACGGAAAGCCTAGGTGAAATGGACTTAAGTTACGAGGAAAATATAAGGGGATGAGACCTCATAGGCTGTGGAAGGTGATGACTGATAGCTTGTTTGGATGATGACACTGTGATGTGAATTCCAACTGAATACAATGATAAAGTTTAAAAGGCCTAATTTTCTTACTGATAAATATACAAACATAACGAAAATGATGGGCAGGAAAAGATCGTCTGATCCATCAAACCAGCCCCACACTCCTGATGACTGGACCATTTTGACTAGGCACTTCCTACATACTTGCCTAACCCACCGCCACCCCCCTCCCACCACCCTACCCACCCACCCCCCGCTCCACCTCCACCCCACGTAACCTCCTGGGAGAGGTAAAAAAGAGAAAAAAAAACTTAGGGCCAATAAGGGAAAAAAAATCTGGAAAATTCCTCTCTGACCCCCTCAGGTGATCAAAACCAGTCCAGGAGATCACATTGCCCATATGTTAATATGTCCAATATGATTTTGATTTGACAATTTCTCTGCAATTTTCAAATGATGCCTCCCTCACCTCATCTGTCCTATCATGAAGGCACTAGTTCCTTGTTTTCAGTTATATATCAGGAAAGTAATTTTCAACACACTTAAATTTTTATACCAGAGCTAGGTATGTATATAATAATGGAATATGTTTTATTTACATCATTCTTTCAATAACCTACATCAGTACAATGGGATAAAAATGGTACTGTAACCTGAAAGAGTTAAAGTACATCACTAGCTTATCAGTGAAGCAATATCCATGAAATTTGGCCACCTTAAAGGTTAACAATATAGCACGGTGCACTGCAATTTCATAGAAATAAAAAATTAAATCCACAGTACACCCTTCAGTTTAGTGTCACTTATTCTGGCTATATGAACTCTGTCAGAATCTGCACTACCTGTTAATTTAATTGAAACACAGCCTGATTTGTTTGTAAAACCCTATTCTGCCACATTAAAAAATTTAACTCAAACCCTTTGCATGAAAAGTCATATAGTATCAGCACGTCTCCGTTACCAGACTTTTCCTGTGATCACCATCAGGGGATTCTCTTTCCTGTTTAAAAATGGACAATTTGAATAATCAAAGACGATACCAGAAATGTGAGTTGACCACACACTTTACACTAAAGGCCATTTTCAAAAACGTGATGGTCATATTAAAGGTTTTATGCAGAAATAGCATTTAGAATCATTAGCAATGGACCTTTATTTTAAAGATATCAACACCTTGTATTTCTGCCAGCATCTTTAATTACAAAGTACTAGCTCAACAGCAGTGCATTGGTCACATAATCATTGGAACACTCTAATCTCCCTGCACAAAGACACAGACTTTAAAGGGATGCTCTCAGCAACCTATGTTGATACCCAGAATACTTCAATACCTAATTGCTAGTAAGTTTTCAATTGTAATTTTTACTCTTTTTTTGGTTATTTTCTTCCAATTCTAAATCTGAGAGGAGACAGGTAACCTCTCTCAAGCCAGCTCTGTAACTGGGCACGAGGATGTGAGTGGGGATGACCTGCACTGGATTTTTCCTGCAATTTTCTCTCTCCTCTGGCTTGCCTTCCTCTCAGGATTGCTGCTCTAGTGCATATTTTGTTGTCACTGTCTGTTTGTGGACGGTCTCTGACTCAGCTGAAAGATTTGTTACCTGCAGAGCAACTTTCCTTATCTGAATGGTGGCACTTCTGCCTGTGAGCACTGGCATCTATCCAATAAAGGACTCCTCTGGCTTCATAATGGCCAGTTGATATGTAGTCAGCGAGAGGCTTCACCGTTTGGATGGATGAATACAGATGTATCCAACCAGAGTTACATTTTTATAATATTTCTCCTATAAACAGGAGCTTACAGTCCTCCTGTCACAAGTATAATGTTCCTAGGAAACATAAAGTGCATCCCAAACTAACTGCAGAAAATCCAACTTAAAGTCATAGAACCGCACATCACAGAAGGAGGTCATTCGGCCCATCGTGCCTGTGCCGGCTCTTTAAAAGAGCTATCCAATTAGTTACACTCCCCTGCTCTTTCCCCATAGCCCTGCAAATTTTTCCTTGTCAAGTATATATCTAATTCCACTTTGAAAGTAACTATCGAATCTGCTTCCACCACCCTTTCAAGCAGTGCATTCCAGATCATAACCACTCGCTGCATAAAACAATTTCTCCTCATCTCCCCTCTGCTTCTTTTGCCAATTATCTTATATCTGTGTCCTCTGATTACTGACCCTCCTGCCGGTGGAAACAGTTTCTCCTTATTTACTCTATCAAAACCTCTCGGAATTTTGAACACCTCTATTAAATCTCCCCTTAATCCACTTAGACTAAGTATACAGGCTCCAGTTATTTCAACTGCACTTGGAAACAACTGATCTCAGTATAGCTGATGAATATTCATCTACCAATGTAAGATCAGATTTGACCTTTTCCAAATAGGTTTATTTAATGCTGTCATGTTGTCACACTCACTGGACACCCAAAAATGTAATCATTGTCCAAAAAACAGAAGAATGAATGGAATTCACAGAGGATGGAAAATTAACAAAAAATGTACTCCATGAATGGTGTTGAAATAGTTGAGGATGGAGTTGAACGAGACCAAGGAGTCTTAGTAAAACTGAAGCTCAACATGACCAACCAATGTAGAGCAGTAATCAACTAAACTAATAAGTGTTTAACTAGCTAAAACAGTAGACCACAAGTCAAAGAAAATTATCAAACTGCACTGTGCTCTGGTCAGACCATACCTTGAGTACCATATCCAGTTCTGGTCACCAAGACACAAAGGACATATTCAAATATTGGAAGCAGTGCAGAGAAGAGCCACCAAACTGATTCCTATGTTAGAGAACTGAGTTAAGAGGTAAGATTGAAGAAACTTCAGCCCTGAAAGGGAGTGTCTGTGAAGTGGTCTTATAAAGGTGTAGAATATAATTAATGGTAGGGAAAAGGTGAATCTGAAAAGTTAGTTTAAATTAAATTTGCAAGAGTAGGACAGGGAGGTCTCAGGTTTAAACTAGGGAAAGGTAAATTTAGGGTTGACATCAGGAAGTTCTTCTTTACATAAAGATGATCAAAACATGTCATGGACTTCTGGAAAAATGGTAGAGATAAGAATCCTAGTATCATTTAAAAAACAATTGGATGTTGCAATAGGAGTCTTCGGGGTCTGTCTGGGTGGATGGATTAAGATGGACCAACTGTCCCTTAATATCCACAATTATCTTGTGATTCCCTGTAAAGACATTGCAGTATAAATCCATTTTTATTATTAGTGGGATTACCATTTTCATTTTGGGGATAATGGACACTTTCACTCCAACTGACTTCAGCCTGCAAGATTGGTTGCATTTCTGTTCATTTTACTCAAATGACTCAGTTGGCTGTTGTCTTTATACCCTAGAATGGTGATACTTTCTTTGCATTGGAATTGGTCTGTAACAATGTTTGCCTTTCCAGACCTTACTCCTGCCACACCTGGTGTAATGCTTTAATTTCATCTGTAATGTTCATTACTTTTGGAAGGTTCAGCTTAAGTGAGGTACATTTCCTGTTTTGTCCTCTCATTTCTTGTGCAGTTTTCCTCCTTTTTTGTAGAGTTTTCCTGTTCTTGTTTGTAAACCATCCCTTTTAGCAACAAAATTACTGACATGTGCCTAAACATTTTTAATACATCCAAAAAATTGACCTACCATACCACTCATCTCACTTTGCACCCATTGCATTAACTCCCCAGTTTCAGCTGAATTTCCTTTGTTACAGAGACTCAGTATGGTCTTCTGGAGTCTCTCTCTGCATGTGATGTTGACCCTTAGTTTGGCCTTAGTGCATTTGGTGCTGGACCTGTTTATTGCTGAATCTCAACATGTGCTTGTTCCAATTTTATTTGTTGTTGATTTTTCACATGGTCCTTTTAAAACTCCTCCCTGCTATCCAGTAGTTGGCATTATGAGCTGTTTCCAGCCTGAATACCACTGATACAAGCTGTTGCATTCTTTTTACCCAAGGCAGCCCTTAAGAATGCCTTGTTATCTCAGTCACTTGTATCTTGATAGAATGTGCCCAATGTGACATCAATAAAGTAATGCTCCAGTTTCAATTCAGGAGGTTCACAGAGGGACAATCAGAGCTACCAGTGACTTTATTACATAACTCCAGCTGCAAATCCACATTGATTTTAGTTTCAAAACTTCCCAGCAAGTATTCCTACAGCTCCTCTAATTTGTGCACCACCCTTGAGGGCTTCTTTCAGCTTTTTTTTTCTGTGTCAGGAGTTTCCTGGAACTCTTGGTAGAAGCAGCTGAGCATCACATGAAAAAGATACACATGTGGGAATTCCTTACTCGTTCGCCTGCCATCACAAACAATCGCACTCAGAAAGGCATTCAGGAAACCGAACTATTAAAACTCAGGACCATAATTAATTGGAACATTCTGTAACAGAAGAAAATAACAACCAGTTGTTACCAGAACATCTTTTAACATTTCTGTCAACTACAACAAGTCTCTAACGCACAGCTCGTTACTCAATAATTTACTTATTACTCTTTCCACCATCCTCTTCTTCACAGCCATAACTCCACACTGAGAACTTTTAACCAGTAAGACAAACATTGTCTTCTTACCAACTTTCACATTATAGTCCAAAAAACACATCCCCTAAAAAATAGCATACACCAGAGGAATATGAATATTCTTCTAAGTTATACTTTAGAAAAAGTATTACAAACTTGTTACTCTTTTGAGTGTTATGCTAGATATTCTAATCAGATTCAATGCCATTAACCACTCCTGCAAGCTGACCTCACGTCCCTTATGATCCAGAGTGTGCCGTTACCTGCTTAATAACCAAGCAAATGATACTAAGCAAGTAAAGACCCAGGGATTGAACAAAGAACCTTCAGCACCATAGGTGACTTGCTGGAAGGTATCACGCACCGTTACATGATTTTCCTCGTTTTTGGTGGGCAGAATGAATATACCGTTATCAGACTGAGGCTCACGCTATAAACCAACAGAGAATAGGTAAATGAACAGCACTCAGTGTAAAACAAGATATATTGCAGTAATTATAAACTTTTCTATTCTGCTTGATACATCAAAATGACCAAGAGTCTTCCCCTGATCTTTCAACATATGCTGAACCTTGAAAATGGACTTTCAAACGAGCCTAGTTTCTCTGCTAAATGCAGACTCTAGTAGTGCAATATAAACCTGTAATTGGAAACCACTGGTCACAGAGCTGTCCATCAAATGAGATACAAAGAAGCATTGGTCCGCCACCTATACATAAGCCTGACCCATGTCTTCACCTAGACGCAGCTGTTAATCAAAGAATCACTACCTCAAAATGTCTTGATTCTTTGGCCTGGGACAGATGACTTAAAAGTACAGGTTCAAGAACCATTGAAGACATATTGGAACAAAATACATTGATTAACTAGCACTTTGAATTATAATTTGTCCCCCAGTTTGAAAATATCTATGATAGATGCTTCATCCATCTGGTCAACAAAGATATTATAAAACAGGTATAATACAATGCCTCTGTATTTAAGCTACATTAGCATTTTAAAACCATTTTTGTTTGAAGAAAGCAAAATGCAGGTGTATTAATTGACCTACATCTGCTTAAACAAATGTGCATTCTCTTTATCTTGCAGAAACAGCCCCCAGAAACCCTGTCTATACTATTAATAGGAATAAAGAATTCAAATCAATAATTAAAGATAAACCAAAACATGGACTCTTGTTTTTTGACTATCACATGGCCTGCTATAGTCTTACTTTGTAAATCTCAGAATTAATAATCCTTCTGGTCCTACATCATGCAACACTATAAAATTGAATCACAACATTTATATAACAAAGGAACTAGCCAAATATATTTTTCAAATCTACACCTGGCCGATTAGTTTGGCAAAATCATGATACATTAATAAAATATGGAATGTAATAAAAACATGCTTGAAAAAATCTTCTTTGATGCTATTTCTCAACAGTGCTCTATTCTAAAACAACCTAAATTGCCCACAGTACTTCTAATGCAAGTCAACCCTTTTTCTATCATGCAAATACCTTTCATAAGGGAATTGTTAGATTGGCATGAGGAAGACTTCTGAAAGAATGCAAAAGAACTGCATGAACAATACACCAGTCTTCCCACTAGTAATTCAGTAGGGATATTGTTGCAGAGATCTCAACTGCCAACACGCTAGACTTTGAAGCTAATTCAGCAATCATAGACCTTCATGTTGAATTACTAAACCACCTTCTTTAAGTGAACATACTTGGCTAGCTATTTCAAACATATGAGTTCCAGGTGTATGTGACATCAAATGACAGAATGAAAAGTTAGATTTCACTACAGACATAGCTTGAAGTCACAAAATATAACTTAATACTCAAGTAAACATGCTCAAGTAGTATAATTATCCTAAGATTTCTTAACAGCAAATGCCCTTAGCCATTTCATTCATCTAAAATCATATGCTGAGAGGCTGTTTCCCCTGGCTGGAGAGTCTAGAACTAGGGGGCATAGTTTCAAGATAAGGGGTCGGCCATTAAGGACCAAGATGAGGAAAAACATTTTCACTCAGAGGGTTGTAAATCTTTGGAATTCTCTATCCGAGTGGGCTGTGGATGCTCAGTCATTGAGTATATTCGAGGCTGAGATCGATGGATATTTGGACACTAAGGGAATCAAGGGATATGGGAATAGGGTGGGAAAGTGGAGTTGAGGTAAAAGATCAGCCATGATCTTGTTGAATGGTGGAGCAGGCTCCAGGGGCTGTATGGTCTACTCCTGCTCCTATTTCTTATGTTCTTATGGCTCTGTGTTAGAGGTTATTCTAAACATTTCACAAAATGCATTCATGATAACTACCATATTAAATTTAAAGAAAATCACCAAGATCACCAGCATTGGAAGGGTTAATACCATTAACTAGTTTATAACACAACCTGTGAACAGTGAGTTTTAGACATTTCCATGATAACTTCAACATTGACTCATTCTCCCAGTTTATATTTTCTCATTTACACTCTGCATATTGGCATTATGTTTCTGCAGAGTTGTTAACCACTCTGTTTCTCAAACCTGCTGTGATGACTGTATATATCAATGTAAAAATATCTAATTTCCCAGCTCCTGCATTCTATGCAAGGCTACCTGCTGAAAACAAGTTTGTTATAGACAGGTGGCTAAATTTGAACTTAAACAAGTTTTCACCAGTTGTGTGCACAGTGTCTCCAATTTTATTCTTATCTGAAACTATCACAAAATCAGGTGAAATTAATTGTTTTGTTATTATTTTCCATGTGTAAAGCAGAATTAAACCTTCATGTGAGAGTGGCCAGAGGTTGACTCTTGTTCTGATTTCTCCCCATCCCCTATCCTGTGGGGAAGTTCCTGGTCATCTTCTGGGAACCTCCCCTCGGCAGTAAGCTGAAAATATGACTTCATAGTGTGCAGTATCAGAAAATGTTTGCGATTTAAATGCCAAAAATATTTTGCCAAGGTTATGGAAATTCGTTCTTCAAAAATTAGTTGTTATCAAAAACTGGGAACGCAGCAAGCACTCTAAAGTAATGCCCCTTTTCACCACCCCCCCCCCCCAACCCCCATAACAATCCCTCAATGTATCCCTGTAAACAGAAGGACAAGATGGAAGAGTACTCCTACTCACTGCATCACAAGAAAAATGACCCAATCCAAAGTCTGTCTCTGACTATCCTCCTCCCACTCCAACGGCTACCCTGATCCTGAAGCATGTAAAACTACTGGACTAATATGCTCAATCATGTCAACAGACTCATTACATCACATGTATCCTCATGTAAACGTGTTAGTAAAATGTACAACTGGGTTAAAATGTAAACCAGTTTATAATGTTTAGCAAAAGAAAATGCCATAGGACAATGCCTATTCCAACTGGCATTGAAATTATAATTAGGAATATATGTTTTCAGGCTGGTTGAACCTCCCAAATCTGATACACCGGAATAGATAATCATTACAGCTGGCACACAATGGCACATCATTCACTCCACTGAAAATTCACATTTGGCAGGGTAACAGATATCTGGTGTAAAGCTCACTTTACAGTGGACCTAGTATTTGTAATATAGGGGTAATGCATTTCACAAGTTTCTCAATCTCTCTAACTTAAATGAAAAAATCTTCAATTCGTATGCGTTTCATCTTCCAACAATGAACCTGACCAGAAATGTGTACCTTTTTCTGTTGTCATGAATCCTTTTTTTTAAAAAAAGCATTTAAGGTAATCGAGCATACACCTAGGAAAATTTGCTACAGGATAAAGCAAAAAGTCGTGAAAATGGAAAACCATAGTAGTTTTGTTAATCTATTCAATGTAAGTATATGAATGCGCTGTAAGTAAGTTATTTAACAAGTGCAATTTACTTGATATCAAATGAATATTAGCCAGGTTTGTCATCTGAAAAGTTCAATGTAGATGAGAATATTTTGAAAAAATACAAAGGACGAGCAGATTCCAAACAGTTAGAGAGTGGTATTATAATATATTAAATTAAAAAGGAAACTGCAAATGGTGGTAACCTGAAATATAAACTGAAAATCCTGAAATGCACAGTACATCAACCAGCGCCTGAAAGAGAATGGTAGGCACATAATGTTTCGGATGTAACACTGCATCAGAACAGAACAAAAAATTGTAATTACATTTTTTTAAAATGAGATCTGGAACAGCTTACTGGCATTCTCCGATCCTGTACATTACTGTGTCTGTAATGTCTTCAAATCACTTGCACATTAAATAAGGAACAGGCATTCTTTACCATTCAGAGGGTGGGTGCCTGTTAGATAATTACTGGCCAGTAGGTGTACTTATTAAGTATTATGTTTTTAATTACCATCACTGGTGCCGGGTCACCTTGTTGAGTTCTCTAACATTGTGTATACTCACTGGTAACACTGGGGGCCACCTTATAATCATGAGGATAGATACTTTCTCTCCTCCTTGAAGTCTCCACATTAATTGCATTGGGAACCAGCCATTTCCTGCCCTGCTGTCTAAGTATTTGACTGTTAAACTGTTGTTATATGTACCTGTACACTCAGTTTATTTATACCTGAACAGTATCCCCAAATCCAAAATCACTGGGAAAAAAGTACACACCCACACAAATATAACAAAACAACTTCCTCTGGTGTAGATAATGCAAAGTAAAATGTTGGAATAACAGGTTTAAAATAAAGAACTCATTTTAAAATCTATGTAAACTAGTTCTGTAGTAGCAATGGAAGTTGATTTTGAGTCTCAAAACTGTGTTGGTGAGCTGGGCCTAGGCCTACAGACTACATCAGTGTGACAGAAAGTGTCAAATGCCACAATGCACAGGAGCTTCAACATGCTGTGCCATGGAATGACAAGATGCAAGTTCTTTCCTGCAATTTCCCAACAGGCAAGTTCTCAATCTCCCAAAGATAAGAGAAAGGAAAATAATGCACTTCAGTTCAACCTTTAAATTATTGCATGGAAATAAGACATAATTTTGCAAAGGCTGTAGAAATAGAAGATCTTTATATAGCTCCTTATCACATCCCTCAAAACCATCTCAAAGCACAGCACATGTGATAAATTATTTTGAAATGCAGTGACTATTGTTGGATAGGCAAACACAACAGCCATTTTTCACACTAGATATGAAAAACAGCAATGAGCTGAAAGATCAGTTAATCTGTTTTAGTGGTGTTGGCTGAGGGAAGAACTCCCTGCTCCTTTTCCAATAGTACAATGCGATATATCACCTCCACCAGAATAACCAGACAGGGCCTTGGTTTAACTTCGTATCTCAAGCACAGTGTTTTATGACAATGCACCACTCCTTCAATACTATTCTCAAGTGTTCAGAGGCAAGGCTTGAACCTACAAGCTTTTGACGCAGGTGAGAGTGCTACCAACTAAGCCAAGCTGATATTTACTACTACAGCTACTACTATTAACATTTTTTATAGCATTCTTCCCCAGGATATCTCAAAGCACTTACAGGTCAGACGGCACCAGGCAAGAAAGAATATAGGAAACAGAAAGTTAGAGGGGCCCAAAAGCACATTCAAAGAAAAGGGTTTTTGTGAGTCTTTTGAAAGCAAGAAGGGGACAGGAAGGCAAAGGGATTTAGAGGAGGAGTTCCAATGGGCAGGGGTGTGGTGGTTGAAAAGGGTGTCCAATGAGGTGGAGTTGAGGGAGCAGGGATCATAAAGTAAACCAGTATAGAGAACAAAGGTGGTGTACTGAAATGTATGGCTACAGGACATTGCTTATGTAGGATGGTGCAAGGCGATGGTGTATATTGAAAGCAAGGACAAGGATTTTGTAACCAATTTGCTGGGACACAAGGAGCCAGTGGAACTTGGAAAGGATGGAAGTGCTAATTTTGTGGGATTTTATGTGGGTAAGAATATGGGTTGTGGCATTCTGAATGAGATATTTATAGGGGTGAAATCAGGAAGGTCAGTAAGGAAAGCGTAGTAAAGTTAATTCTCAAGGTGATAAAGTGATGAGTTAGGGTTTCAACAGCAGTGGAGGAGAGGAAAGGGCAAAAGTGGACAGTGTTTCAGAGGTTAAAGCAAGTTGATTATGGTAATGGATCAGATGTGAGAAAGAAAGCTCAACTCGGGTTGAGCAGTTCCACTCTCCAGATTTAGGTTGACATGGCAGCTGGGAACTTGACAGAATCAAGCCCAGCGGCATAGAAGTACTGGTGGAAGCCAAAGGGAATGGCTTTGGTTTTTTCAAATTAAGCTGGTGAAAATTTCAGTTCATTTAGGTCTTAATTTCAGACAGGGGTGTTGAAGAGTATAGCTGTAATTCTGAGAACTATAGAGGAGATATATACAAGTAGACCTGAGTGTCATTGGTATGCATGTGGAAGCTGACCTTGTGCTTTCGGAAATCAGCAAAGAATAGCATATAAATGAAGAAGAGGAGGGACCAAGGATAGAGCCTGGCTGCAGTAGAGGTAATTGTGGGCACAGGATGAGAAATTATTGTGACAGCAATAAGTGGAACTATGAGAGAGCACTGCCATGGAAATGGATTGCAAAGAACGGATGTAGGAAGAGGATGGAGCATTTGAAGCTGAAGGAAGCGGAGACATCAAAGATGGTGAGGGGTGATAATGACTCACAGGCAGTTCCACTGTAGTCTCAGTGCAGTGGGTGGGCTGAGATATTTATTTTAAAATATATATAAAAATATACGTACATATATTACCACAGCTATATTTGTTTTAAAATTACATGAGTGCAATTATCACCTCTGTGTATGGGTGTGCAAACCCTCTCCTCTTTCTACCAAAATGATTTTCTTTGCCATCATATTCTTGGTCCCTTGGCCCATATATCAAGTACAATCGAGAGGCCAGATGAGCAAGTTGCTCCCAAACCTCCACCAGTATTAGTCCTAGCTGGGTATCAGGAGGTGCACATGTGGTCTGATGACAACTCTCCCTCTGATTTTCATTCCCCCTTTGGATAACCGCCTGGCCTCCATGTTCCATCTCTCAGTAACAGCACAACAAAGATCAGGGACTCGGAGGTGTGGGAATCACAGATAAGAAGCCATTTTGTAGAAAACATTGGTGCTCCAGTGTAATGTACATTTGTATTGCCAGTCCTTATCTTTCCTACTAAAAGGAACTTACAGTGAATTGAACAAGCCTAATCAAAAGAGGGAAAAAAAATGAAAGATAGGAGGAATGAGAGAAGCAAAAAAAATAAACTCAGAAGAAGCAACGTAAGAAGGGGGACTTTAAAAATGAGTAACAATTTACATGCAACGAAAGAAGGATTCAACATATAGAAACTCTTGGGAAGAGAGGGAGTGTTAAACTGTTTAGTATATGTTGAATTGTCAGAGGGTCTTAAAGAATCTAGTGTTGGTGTTCAGGAACAGCTACTGTAAAAAGTAATTTATGCTGACTTCAGTTTCTAGATACATTAACGTGGCATCACTAAAACAGTAGGATTTCACAGAGCTAAAGTGCTTCCTAATTCAGCCCATCAGTAATTATTTCCTGCCGTCACCCTGAAGACCACATATAAACTAGCATAAGCAAAACTGAAGAAAAATTGCAATGAATGATCTTAAATATGTTTCATGAATGTTTTCGAAGATATGTCTTGCATGGAAATTTTAAAAATGTTGCATTTGTAATTTTGCACACCTAATAATTTCTGTCAGCTATTGGAAAAAAATTGGCTGAAATAAATTTCCACAATGAAAGTAGTGTAAAATCTAGTGGGACAAGTGTCCATCTTTTTTTTCCAGTCATGAGCTTTCAAGTTTGCAGGTTGCCATTACAAAGATAACAAATATTATCAAAACACACAAGCAAACTCCAAACAGGATCACTCCAGCCTTCTTCCGTGTTTGCCATCTACAAAGGCCTTAACTTGGACGTGTGACAAAAACCTGTCCATCAAGCTGCGTGCCTGAGCCTATCAGGCTGAAAAATCAGAGCTAATAAAAGTCAATCAGTGATTGTTTAACTTTACTGCTACTGCCTGAAGCAGGATTACAAAAGCTTAATGCATATCTAAAACTCAGCCAAGAATCTCTGTCATCTGTGGAGAGATCAGTAAAACTCTGACCTAGTGGAAAATTTTAAAAATTCCCTTGGGCATCTTGAATAAATGTGGATTATTTTAGTTACATTTCCACTGCATGAAATTTCTATGCTATTAAATGTTTCAATTCATAATTCTGCATTACTTAAAATTAAACTATGCAGAGTGGAACATAAAATAAACTTGCCGTTCAAGGCCTATTCTTCAGGAGCTGCCTGACATGAGGTATTTGTAGGTGAAGAATGAGCTAATTGTAGCTAAATTGTTTCATTTAGTACCTTGCTCTATTATAGACTGTTTATGTTGCTGCTATTCCATTAATCCTGAATCAAACTGATATTGTTAATTGTCTTTTATAAATCCTTCATCTATTCTCCAGCTGGCTTTTAAATCATAATTAGAATCAGAGAAGCATTCATGAATTGATTTAAAAAGCATATTACTAGTTTACTGGGAAACTATAGTGTTCTATTCTTCTCTAGACCACAGCACAGTATGAATTAAATTTTCAACACATTGTGGATACAAAAATCTGGAAATAAAAAGCTGGTATCAGTAAAAGTGACCATGAAGCTGTCAGATTGTAGTAAAAACCCTACTGGTTCACTAATGTCCTTTAGGACAGGAAACCTGCTGTCCTTACCCAGTCTAGCCTAGATGTGGCTCCAGTCCCACATCAACATAGTTGACTCTTAACTGCCCTCTGATGTGGCCTAGCAAGCAACACAGTTGTATCAAAACTACTCGCAGCAGATTAAGAAGAACGCCCAGCACCATCTTCTCAGGGACAGCTGGGGATGGGCAATAGCTGCCTGCCTTGCCGGTGATGCCCATATCCCAAGAATGAATGAAAAAAAAATTCTTACCCCCATTTCTGATCCCCTGCCCATCCCATGCAATGACTGACTGGACCTTAGTATGTCATTTTTGCTCTCAATTTTAGCAGTGATACTATGAAGTTTATGTCAGGGTTTGGGGGAAATGATCAGTTCACTGCTCCATGCCCCTATTTGTGAGACACGATTTAGATGAGAGGAACACAAAAACCCCCCATGAAACAGCCTCAACAAGTTTTGTGGTAGGATGCATGCATCTATTTTCACAGCAGCACAAAGTGGCACTGAGAATGCACTCATACACCTTCATTTTATTTACATGTATTTAGCTTTCATGTATTTTTCATCTGGGCTACATGTAGTAAGAAAAGGGACATTTCCTACATGGGTAAAAGTGGCACTTGTAAATGCTGACTTTGTGCAGGTGTTTGAGGGATGAGAAATTGAGCCATAAACTTGCAAAGCCTGTGACACAGTGGATAATCAGTGGGGAGCAGGGACTGAAGAATTTATTCAGTTCATGAAGAAGACCTAATAATTCACAAGTACCAAAGTCATAAGTGAGTTGTCTAGCTTTTCTTTTCAAAGGGAATAAATTTTATGTTCCACTGTTACCACTACAATTCTATTTATATTAAAGAATAAATTTATTACGCTATTGGGTGTGTACTAAAGGCCAAATAGTGTGAAGGAGATAGAGGAGCAAATTGGCAGAAAGCTGCAAGAACTATCGAGTACTGATAATGGGGGACTTCAATTATCCCAATATAGACTGGGACAGTAACAGTGTAAAGGGCAAAGAAGGGAGGAATTCCTGAAATGTGTTCAAGAGAACTTTCTGGAACAGTGTATATCCAGCCCAACCAGGAAGGAAACTGTGCTGGATCCAGTTCTGGGGAATGAAGTGGAGCAGGTGGAGCATATTTCAGTGGGGGACCATTTGGTGAACAGTGATCAAAATATTATTAGGTTAAAAATAGTTATGGAAAAGGACAAGGAACAACCGAATGTGAAAATGCCTAACTGGAGGAGGGCTAATTTCAGTGAGTTAAAAAGGGATCTTGCCCAGGTGGATTGGAATCAAAAATTGTTAGGCAAAACATTAACTGAACAATGGGAGGCCTTCAAGGAGGAGATGGTTTAGGTACAGAGTAAGCACATCCCTATGAGGGGGAAAGAAAGGGCTTCCAAAGCTAGAGCTCCCTGGATGAATTAAAGATATAGAGATTAAAATGAAACAGAAAAAGGAGGCTTATGACAAATGTAAGGTTCATAATACAGTAAAGAACCAGGCTGAATACAGAAAGTAGAGAGACGATATATAAAAGGGAATAAGAGGGGCAAAGAGAGAGTATGAGAATAGATTATCGGCTAACATGAAAGGGAACCCAAAAGTCTTTTATAAATATATAAATAGTAAAAGGGTAGTCAAAGGAAGGGTGGGACTGAATAGGGACAAAAAAGACCTTCTTGTGGAAACAGATGGCATGACTGAGGTACTAAATGAACACTTCGCATCCGTCTTCACTAGAGAAGAAGATGCTGCCATTGTAGCAGTAAAGGAGGAGGTAGTAGCGATATTGGATAGGATAAAAATAAAGAGGAGGTGCTTAAAAAATTGGCAGTACTCAAAGTAGAAATGTCACCTGGTCCAGATGGGATGCATCCCAGGTTACTGAGGGAAGGGTGGAAATTGCAGAGGCTCAGGCCACAATCTTCCAATCCTCCTTTGATATGGGGATAGTGCTGGAGGACTGGAGGATTGTAAATGTTATACCCCTGTTCAAAAAAGGGGAGAGGGATAATTACGGGCCAATCAGCCTAATGTCAGTGGTGGGGAAACTTTTAGAGACAATAATCCAGGAGAAAATTAATTGGCAATTGGAAAAGTATGGGCTAATAAATGAAAGTCAGCACGGATTTGTTAAAGGAACATCGTGTTTGACTAACTTTGAGTTCTTTGATGAAGTAACGGATTGATGAGGATAGTGCAGTTGATGTTGTGTATATGGACTTTCAAAAGGCATTTGATAAAGTACTACGTAATAGACTCATTAGCAAAATTATAGCACATGGGATTAAAGGGACAATGACAGCATGAATACAAAATTGGCTAGGGGACAGAAAGCAGAGAGTAGTGGTGAACGGTTGTTTTTCAGACTGGAGGGAGGTATACAGCGGTGTTCCCAGGGGTCAGTATTAGGACCACTGCTCTTTTTAATATATATTAATAACCTGGACATGGGTATAGAGGGTATAATTTCAAAGTCTGCAGATGACACGAAACTTTGAAATATAGTAAACAATGTGGAGGATAGTACAGATTTCAGGAACACATAGACAGACTGGTGAAATGGGCAGACACATAGCAGATGAAATTTAACACAGAGAAGTGTAAAGTGATGCATTTTGGTAGGAAGAATGAGGAGAGACAATATAAACTAAATGGTACAATTTTAAAGGGAGTGCAGGAACAGAGAGACCTGTCGGTGTATGTGCACAAATCTTTGAAGGTGGCAAGACAAGTTGAGAACGCTGTTAAAAAAGCATATGGGATCCTGGGCTTTATAAATAGAGGCATAGAGTACAAAAGAAAAGAAGTTATGCTAAACCTTTATAAAACACTGGTTAGGCCTCAGCTGGAGTATAGTGTTCAATTCTGGGCACCACACTTTAGGAAGGATGTAAAGGCCTTAGAGAGGGTGCAGAAGAGATTTACTGGAATGGTACCAGGGATGAGGGACTTCAGTTATATGGAGAGGCTGGAGAAGCTCTTGGGGAGGGCAAACAAGGCAAGCCAATACGCAATAAATGGGAGGATACTCAGAGGTGTAGAGGAATAGAGGGACCTTGGAATGCATGTCCACAGATCTCTGAAGGTAGCAGGATAGATAGAGAAGGTGGTTAAGAAGGCATACGGGATACTTTCCTTTATTAGCCGAGGCATAGAATATAAGAGCAGGGAGGTTATGCTAGAACTGTATAAAACACTAGTTAGGCCACAGCTTGAGTACAGTGTTCAGTTCTGGTCACTACATTACAGGAAAGATGTGATTGCACTAGAGAGGGTACAGAGGAGATTTACGAGGATGTTGCCAGGACTGGAGAATTTTAGCTACGAGGGAAGATTGGATAGGCTGGCATTGTTTTCTTTGTAACAAAGGAGGCTGAGGGGAGATTTAATTGAGCTGTATAAAATTATGAGCGACCTAGATAGAGTGGTTGGGAAGGACCTATTTCCCTTAGCAGAGAGGTCAATAACCAGGGGACATAGATTAAAAGTAATTGGTGGAAGGATTAGAGGGGAGCTGAGGAAAAATGTTTTCACCCAAAGGGTGGTGGGGGTCTGGAACTCACTGTCTGAAAGGGTGGGAGAGCAAAAACCCTCATCACATTTTTAAAATATTTGGATAACCTACAAGGCTGCGGACCAATTGCTGGTAAGTGGGATTAGGCTGGGTAGCTCTTTTACGGCCAGCGCAGCCACGATGGATCGAATGGCCTCCTTTTGTGCTGTAAATTTCGATGATTCTAAAAAAAAAACTGAGTTGTTCTCCTTAGAACAGAGAAGGTTAAAGGGAGATTTGATAGAGGTGTTCAAGATCATGAATGATTTTGATAGAGTAAATAAGGAGTAACTTTTTCCAGTGGCAGAAGGGTCGGTAACCAGAGAAGACAGATTTAAGGTGATTGGCAAAAGAGCCAGAGGCAACAAAAGAAAACAATTTTTTACGCAGCGAGTTGTAACGGTCTGGAATGCACTGCCTGAAAGAGTGGTGGAAGCAGATTCAATAGTAACTTTCAAAAGAGAATTGGATAAATATTTGAAGGGAAAAAATTACAGGGCTATGAGGAAAGAGCAGGAGATTGGGACTAATTGGATAGCTCTTTCAAAGATCCAGCACAGACACTATGGGCCAAAAGGCCTCCTCCTGCTGATAACAAAAATATCATTGATGAGGACCATTATAAACCCAAAAACATAACATACTTCAAAATCAATTTGGCTGCTATAAGCAATTAAAGTATCTCATTACCATTTTATTTCAGAGTCCAAACTGATTCTTTTTGAAATCATTCTTTTTCTTTAGTTTACCATTGAATGATGAAGGTGAAATCTCATCATAGCTGTCCATGTTATTGCTGAAATATGTTCTATTTTGGGCTTAGAGAGCAATATTAATTTCTTTCCTAATCGATATGAAGCATGCTTTCAAGATGGCAGCCAAAGAGAAGTTTCCTGGAGAAATGGGAAGTGGGTTTGTCTTGTAATTTGCCAAACAATGAGTTCTCAATCTGGGCTGCCAGTCAAAGAGATAATGAACAAATATACAAATGCTTCCATTGGTAGAGTATGAATGGTCATGTCAAGTTGTTCTCACACACCTGTTGGCACTCAGATAAAATGCAATGTTGCCTGACACAAGGGAGCAAGTGGCAACCTCTAACTTGATGGAACATAGAACAAGATGGCCTAGGGCAGGGTCAGTATTGACTGTTTACGAAATGCCCTTCAGGCAGTGGTTCTACAGTTAAATGTCAGCATTACCTGCCTTGATTGAGCTGATATTATTGTCGATTATTTGTGATTTTTATTTCCTTAATGAGTTAAATCGTAGGATTGAAACATGGCCCCCTGTCACAGCAGCAACTGGGGATAAACACATTGAAGTCCCACAAAGCATGACGGCCTAGTTCTGAATTCGGTATGTGGAAATGTTTTCTTTTGTACAGTAATCACACATACCGGATTCAGACCCAGGTGTTCATGTTTCACAGGATGCTGCTATATGCAAGCCAGATGGCACTGTAACAAGACGCCATGTTTGAATCACGAGACTTAATTGGTAAACTTTTAAATAACAGACAATGGTACTGACTCATAATTATTTTCCTCTTCCCTCCTGCCACCTGCTGTCAATTCTCACTTCATTCCCCAATTATGTCTGTCTTTAATTCTTCCCCAGTGGGTCTGTCTCCAATTTCCCCTTCTCACTCCCCATATCTGCCTTTGCTTCTCAGTTCACCTAGCCCACTTGATGAGCTTGTCTTGGCTTACTTGATTTCTGTACTGGGATTTATAGTGGTAATGGATGCCTTATTTTACCTGCACCATGAGCCTGGGACAGATTCAGATGCTAATAATGCTCCCTACCTTTCATTATGGGGGGAGGGAAGGTGGGTGGAACAGCAACAAAGATCAGTCAGCACCAGCAGTGGAGTCAGATGTGCGGAGCAGGTGGTACAGAAAGAAATACAGCCAGGAAATGTCCTCCAACCACTGTGTCTCCACAAAACTCTACCTGGGTGCCCAGAGCTATTGGGCCCGATATCAGGAGGGAGGCAGGTTGGCAGCGGGGGGTCGACTGGGCGCCCAGTGAATTCGGGGTGCTCCGCACGCAATCGCAGCTTAATTGAAGGTACTTACCTTGGCTTCCGGGTTTTGCGCTCGAAAGCTGTGCAGCGGGCGAACTGCGCGTGCGCAGCATAGGCTGTCAGCTGGAGGAACCCTATTTAAAAGGGGCAGTCCTCCACTGACTGATGCTGCAGAAAATAGGCAAAATTACAGCATGGAGCAGCCCAGGGGAAAGGCTGCTCCCAGGTTTAATGATGCCTCACTCCAGGTCTTACTGGATGGGGTGAGGAGGAGGGGGTGGACAGAGATCTTCTCCCTGGCGGACGGGAGGAAGTGGCCTGCCTCTGCCACCACGGAGGCCTGGCTCGAGGAGGCAGAGGAGGTCACCAGCACCACCAACATATCACGCACCTGCATACAGTGCAGGAGGCGCTTCAATGACCTAAGTAGGTCAGCCGAAGTGAGTACACTTACTTATTCCCCTACACTCCGTCTGCCACATCACCGACCCCACCCCACATCTCCTTCTGCACTGCCAACACTACTCTGTCACGTCACTCCTCACACCCACTCAAAGCTCATCCTCATCTTACCTGCACTTACTCACCTCGCCAGTACTCATCCCGCCACTACCACTCAACCCAATCCTCATACAATCTCATGGCTTTATCTCATACTCACCCTCTCATGCATCTTTCACAGTCAGCCTCACTCAACCTGCCACTACCTGTGCTGCAGCCACAGGGCATGCATCACATATGTGCAGTAGGAAGCGTAAGGCAAATGTATCGTGAGCATTAAGGGATGCACAAGGGTGTTTGTGGGTTTGTCATGGTGTTTACTTATATTTAATTTCTGATCAACTCACATTACATATTATATTGTCACCACTACTGCCATGTCTTTGCAAATCTTGTCTGGTTTGTGCAATAATGCCCTTTCCTGAGGATCACCTTGAAGACCCACAACTGATGCCACCCATTGTGTCACTGCAGAGTGGGTGTAGGTGTATTTGCAGGGCTCTTTTGTGAAGACGACTGAGACGTCGGCGATGTCCTCAGTGGCACCCTGGAAGGATGCGGAGGAGAAGTTGTTGAGGGCAGTGGTGACTTTGACAGCGACAGGTAAGAAGATGGTGCTCGAGCCAGCCGGGGGCAGCTCGGCATGAAGGAGGCTGCAGATGTCCACGACTACATGTCGAGTGACTCTGAGCCTCCGTGTGTACTGCTGCTCAGAGAGGTCCAGGAAGCTGAGCCTCGGTCTGTAGACCCTGTGGCGAGGGTAGTGCCCTCTGCGACGCATCTCTCTCTGACGTTGCCCTCCCTCCTGCTGTGCAGGTGGATGTGTCACAGCACTGTGTTGTGGAGCTCCACGTGTTAGAGGTGGATGGCGTGGCTGGCGAGGCTGGTGGTGCTGTTCGCCCTCCGAGGAGGTCATGACTGCAGCTATGGCGGCCCCCACCCGGAAGATGTACGTTTGAGGGGGTCCGCAAGGTAGGTACATGTGTCTGCACACTTGGGTAAGTGTGCAAGTTGGTGAATTTGATTGTTAGGAGGAGGGTGTGGAGGCCAAACTTTGTCCAAAGTGACAGAGTGGCCTCCTGCAAAGAGTGAGGGTCTCCCCCACCACCTGTCAAATGAACCTTTGGGCTGCCACAGGCTGATGGCTGCAACTCGTCCATTTCAACTGGGAGTGTTTTCCCCAGTACGGGAAACAGTCCCAATTGAGCTGAAAATCCCACCCCTCCTAAAATATCATGTCAATCAGGTTTGCAAACGACCTGAAGTATCTACTTAATTAGTTTAAGTGGCATCCCACCGGCTTTAATTGCCGGCGGGAGTCCCACATGCGGGGGCTGTGTGTGCATGTAAGCGCGTCACTGGGGAACCTGGAAGTGGGCGGATTGGAGCTGGGCTCCGGGCCCGCCCCGGGAATCCCCGCCACGAACCCGCTGGCTCGGTGGTCCGAAAATCAAGCCCATTGTGTCCCTGCTACTATCTAGCACTACCTAAGGGGAGGGATAGAGGGGAAAGTTAATTATAAAATATAATTGCTAAAAAAAAAAGCTGGTGCAATGGTGATATTACAAATAACACACAAATGATAACATGTGCTTTCATTCGTTTTTTTTTATCCAGCACATGTTGGTTTGCCAAAGTGCGTACACTGTATATGCACAGAGACTTGTGGTGTAAACCAAGGTACAATTCAATATGCAAGCTATATCTAGTTATACTGACCAAGCACTAATAGCTAAATGACACTATTGGCAGAATATGCTAATATTAATCCTTGCTGTTACCAGAAAAAATTATCGTAATGTTGAATGGCATATTTATTGCACACCCGTAATATTTTTTAAAGTGAAAAGAGCTGTAAATTTGAAAGAACCAAAGTTGAAATTTATTAAACTAATGTAGTGAAATAAAATGGTATCTGGTAATACTGTTATCATTACAGCAATGCCCAGTGTTAATGGTCAGGTTTAATGCACCTTGACCCATGCACAATAAAGGCTTATATGATGTGACACTAGGGGTTATCTGCAGATCTTACAGTGTCTACAGATTGTTAGGAAACTCCATTTCTTCTCCCCACATCCACCCCCCTCCCCCCCACCCACACCCTTTCAACTTTAGAGTTAAGAATGAACACAAGTAAATTGAACTGTTACTGACTTTAATTTTTGAGCGGGACTTTAAGTCGCAAAAAAAGTGCTGGAACACAGTTGGAAACATTTAAGTCAAATCATTTTGTACCGTGTGAAGGGTCTTGAGTGGCAGCAATTGGCTATATCCCAGCTATCAGTTTTTCTAGACAAGGCAGAAAAACTTTACCGACTATTTCGCCCAAGGCTAGGGCAAAAGACATTCTGACAGACTGGACAGATTTTGCTTCATTGTGTGTGCCTGTGGAGTACTGGTGGCAGTACTGATACGTGCACTGATAACAAATACACGTCTATCAAAACACAACTGTAAAACCAATGAGTCAACTAAGTCTCTTGACAGATGATTTTGGAAAAAAAAGGAAACAGAAGTTGGGAGAAACAGTGAACAGTAGATGCCAGTGTCTTTTTTTCCCCTGTAGATTGCAAATCTATATATGGACTATGGTCCCTTAATTTAGCATGTGCCGCAGAGCTCCGAGAATAAAAGAAACTAAAAATAGGTTTGTTCTGTATTGCAGTCATTGTTTTAATGCCTACAAGACTTCACTTTAAAAAGGAACAGTCCCATGAGCAACAATCACAATACTTCCTTGATGCCCACATTTAGCTCGCTGTTTTTCCAAGATACAAGAGCCAGGGCTTTTCCGACTGTTTCCGAAAAAAAAGTATCAAGCACTAAAACGAGCCAAGCATTCCCAGAATTAACCATTCGCACTACTTTTAAGGCACTATTTTTTTTTTAAAGCCAGATGTTCTTATATAAGTAAAAAAAATCTGCTGCAGCTTAACTGACCCGACTCGGCGCACAGCTGCAGGTAGGTTGGAGCAGTGCCAGTTCCTCAGCCTGCCCAAATAACATAATAACCCCAGGCTCCAGAAACATGATACTCCTGATTTTCATCAGGCGGGGAGGGGAGGCGGGGGGGGGGGGGGAAGGAGGGTAAATAGCTGAGGTTTGTGCAAAGCTGCTCATCCAAGCCTGCAGCTGGAATTGACACAGGGTTCTCTGCCTTTTTGTGGAGATATGCCCATTAGGTGGAATTAGAGCTCATTTGTGCAGTTTATGCGGCTTTGCCTCCAGCCTCCCGCCCCAGCCTCCTTCGGTTTATTAACTTTAAAAAGCACTCCTTTCCTGCTAGAGTCCTGGCATGGTCGTCACACAGGGCAGCTCTCAGTTTTGTGTGCACAACAGTCGGAGGCTTTCTTTTCCTGTTCGCAATCTGTTTGCATGAGATCATTTCTGTGATTTTAACTGACTTCTCTTTTTCCAACTCCCAGGATCGAACATGAAGCCAAAAAAAAAATCTTCAATTCACATCTAACCCAAGCTTTCAGGAATATATCTCATGAAAGCAAGAACAGAGAGGGGGGAGAAAAAGCCTTCTCGTCATCAAAACCATAATAATTATCTGTCAAAGTTAATTACTGTTTGGTGAGCAAAGCATCCACCATCAAGTGACAGTGAAAGCTTGCATTTAGCAGTTGTAATCTAGCTGGGTGTAATCTGAGACTAAATTAACCATATTTTTAAAGCAGCTTTCCACCAAATCGTAACTAGCGAAATCCTATACAGAACCACTGTAAACACCCACTCCTCGCCCAAAGAATATTCTGTTTCACTAATTTCAGTACAAGAAGGTGGAAGTATATTTGGTAGCAAAGTGATCCAAATATCTGAAGCACCAGAGCCCTCTTCTAACAAAGAAGGGCAATGCTTAATTTAGGTCAGTTTCATACAATTTGAATTGAAACTGGCAACTAACACCTCTGCTGATTTCAACAAAAAGTGCCTTTAAAAGACCCTCCTTAAAGCCTACCTCTTTAACCAAGCTTTTAGTCACCCATTGTAATATCTCCTTCTTTGGCTTGGTATCCATTATTGTCTGATGATGCTTCTGTGAAGCGACTTGGGATATTTTCCTACATTAAAGGCGCTATATAAATGCAAGCTGTTGTATTATTAAATGATTCCTGCAATAAAATTGGGCACCCAAACAAACCTAGAGGAAACAATGAGAAAATTCAAAATATGTACCGAGTGGACACATTGTAAAATGTACTAACAAATATATATATATATATATATTTATTTATTATGTATATATATATATATACATATATATTTAGATAAACAGATAGCTCACCAAGGACATACTTTAAAAATAATTTTAAAAATTTGGCTTTGCTTTGTGAAAAACAATTATTATGAAGGGCTTGCGACATCCTGCAATAACATAAACAATTTGATGCGTCATCAATGTCAGCAATAGTTCAAGAATGCAGCAACTTTATTAATGACAGTGGGATTCATTTTTTCTTAATCCTTTTTTTTTTAAAAAGACTAAAATTAAAATGCGTGCATTTCTAAATTTGTCACACACATACAACATAGAGCCATTTATTTTCAGTGATTAAACACATTACAATAGGCACTGTGTACAGATGCTGCCATTCATCATTTATTTTTACCTAAACAGGAAACTGAGTTTTCAACAGCATATTGTATTTTCATGGCTGTGGCAATATCCCAGTGGCACGTTAGGGAACATACAAATTACTACCTGTGTAAACTTCTTTCCATAGCAGGAATCTGTTCTGCGCATTACTCTATAATTTTGGAAACATAGAACAAAAGCAAAGGATTTTATTTCATCCACTTCTAAAATTTGATTCATTTCATTTATCAGTTTTTTCTCTGTGAGCTGGAGATTGTTATCTATACACAGTCAGCAAATAGTTTTAAAATTACTTTTACCTAATTTAAGGACTACAGCTGCTTAAAGCTCTCATTTTAGTCTCCAGGCACCTCATTTTAACTTTGAATTTTTTTATGATGGAATGTAGCCATTTATGTGACCTTTTGTTCCTCCCTCAGAGGAAGACTGGTGACAGGTAGATTTATTAAGAGTTTGTTATTGTAAATTCCAGATCTTGCGATTATCTCAGATTGAACTTCTGGAGCTTTTTCTGACATTCTGGTATTAGTTCAAATATGTTTTAATGTTTGTTCTCACCTCTGCATGACCCTGTTATAAATACATCTCATATGACAAATGCCAAGTAAATTTTCATTGAATATGGTTTTCTTAGCAATATAAAATCTGACTGTGGAAGCACTTCATCAAAACTGTTCCATAAAAAAAAACATATCCTTTCCAGCAAAAAAATCTCAGGACAGTCCAAATGTTTGCAAACCATTATTTAGACACAGCTGGTGCTGCTTCTTCACCTGTGGAGGTGATTTGCTCTGACTTCAATATTTAGTTTCAATGGTTTGAGATGAAGAAAAAAAACGTGTGTGTTAGTTTTTTTTCTGAGCTGAAATAAAACAGGAGATGCAAAGAGAAAATATTTGAAATAGAAGTCAGAACTTCATTGAGATAAACTAGATTAGCAAGTGTGGGCAACTGGGTAAATTTTAGTTCACTGCTATAATTTTGGAGTTTATTGCTCTAGACACTGCCTGTTCCCTTTTAATATTTAATAGAGTGGAAAAATATAAACAGCAGATGAAAAGCAAAGAGACTGACAGTCTGTTGATCACATTACATCAGAATGAGACACATCCCTTTGCATTGTAACTACTGTACATTTTAATTCTAATGCAATAATACAAATAATAGACATCATTAACTTTTTCCTGCAATTTTTATTCTCTATTAGACTTCTAATAAACACCATTAACCTCTTTTTCTTAGTTAACATACATAAATTGGCTTTTTACTTGAATCAATATTATTTTAAAAACATTAAATATCACTTTGACAAGCTAAATTTACTCTCAGGAGGGGAGTCTTTTTAATGATGCTTCGCTGTTATTTATTTATTTTTTCATTTCATTATATCATTTTTCCACAACTGGGGATAGCAATAAAAATATAAATTAGCTCTCGATATACTGACACTGTTAGACAGCTCTTAAATGCAATGCTTCATTGCCAATTCTAATAGCAATATTTAAATTTGTTCTCCGTTAGGGAGAGAATTGCAAAGTGAATACAAGAATTGTGTAATCAAAAATTCCCTCAATGAACATAAGAAATATTAATTAATATATAAGAAACGTCTTTAAAACTTAAAAAAAACACTGAAATTTGCACATGGAATAAGTTGGATAAATTCAAGTTCCATTTAACAGCAAATTTGATTCAAGTATGGGATTTTCCCATTCATTTTTATGAACTGAATTCCTCTTTGCAGCAAGCTGGTTTCACTTATAAACAAGATTTTTTTTCCACTGCTGTGTAAGCATTTCAGTGATCTAAGGTCACCTTGCACCCTTTTTGTCCTGCAGCCTGTATCATTAATCACCCATTAATGACCAACAGTCCATAACAAACATCTTGGAATGAAAGTTAGACTAAGATGATGTTTTATGTTACATTTTTAGCACATACTTGTACTTTCTAAATTGGGTATCTAATTGTTAGTTATCGAATAAAAGTTTACTTTGCTTTGTCAAAATGGACTTTCCTATGCTCTATTTAAAAAGAGTAATTTGCCCCACCCACCTGTCCATGTATGGATCAGTCAGTGACAATTAAAAAGGGAATCTGAGATAACAGCTCATCTGAGAAATACTTTGAGAATAAGAAAATATTATGCTGAACCTAACTTTGGCAATTAAGCTACTTGCTGTTGAGTCTTTCATAACATATTATCTTCTCTCCTTTTTCTTGCCCTTCCTGAGCCATGAACCAACTATATCCAAGAGAGTGGGTATACGACACATTGCCAGGCTTTCGTTAATGACGCTCCGGTTCCAATCCCTCCCACAGCATTCGTTAATGCTGCTCCCATTCCACCTCCTCCCCCCAGCCTTTGCCAATGCTGCTCTGATTCCAACATCCCCCACTGGCCTTCTCCAGTGCTGCTCTAATTCAATAACCCCTTCCCCAGCAGTTGGCCTGGCATCTCGCCGTGGCATCACAGCTGCGATTGAGAATTCAGACCTATGAGAACCAATCTATTATGTGACACTATAATTTGCTGTTTCAATGCAATACACCACAATGCTACCCTCAAATAAAATGAATTGTTATTGCCCATGACATAAATAAAAAATACTTTACAGAACAATGTGCTAAATTAATATTTTGAATCATATTGCATTGAAATTATAAGCCAATTGATTTGGCATTCATAGTTTTAAAAAAATCTTGAGGCAATTATAAGGAATCCAATTCAGGATCTTGCTTTGAGAGCACAATGTGATTAATGAAAGGCAGTATAGTTTTAGGCATGTCAGATCATGCCGTACAAATTTACTGGACTTTTTTTTGAGGATGTGATGTGGACTAATTTAGTGGATGTGGGCAATCCAGTGAATGTTATAGATTTGAGCTTTGAAAAGGCGTTTGATAAAGCACCTCAACGAGACTAGGGGCATAGGTAAGGGCTCATGAAATTAAAAGCGAAATAACAAATTGGATTGCAAATTGGTCGGACAATAGAAAACAGAGTTTGCTTATAAATGGGTGTTATTTTCATGAGAGAGCAGTGACTCTTTGAGTTTCAGGTGAATCAGTTCTCGGGCCTCTGTTACTTGTAATTTTCATTACTTACTCTGATTGGAGGGTGGGGGCTGGTCGATGGGAAGGGAACTAGAAGCAGAACTTGAAAAGTTTTAATTGCAGAAACTAGAAGAGAAGGTAAAATGTGCAGCAAGGCATACATTACTAATGGTATTTGGAAAGGATCGGCATCTGGGCTAATCATACTTAGTGGGTATAAATACAAGGTTGTGATTATAGGAGTGAAAAAGACTTTAATTATGATTAGAAAATGATTGTATCTTGAAGAAGGTACAGCAGAGAGAAATACTTACAAGTGACCTCTATTTAAAAACATATGGGAAGTTAGAAGCAAACAGAACATGGGGATACAAGAGACGTAGAGGAGCAGGCCAAGGATGTTATCTTAACTCTCTGCAGTGTGTTAAAAAGACTGAACTTAGATTAGTGCAGCTAGTTTAAGTTTTTATATCTTCAAAAGGGCACAAACTTCTCAGAAAGATCTAGAGGAGAACATCAGATCAATGTTCTAAAGACAGGATAAGAAAGCTCCAATATCTTAATTAGAAAAAGATGAGGGTCATTTTTAAAAAACTATTGTAAAATACTTCACTTGTAAAATATGCAAGGTTACATATTTGCATTTTTACTTGTTAATGATCTCAACCCAAATCTGAAATATTTTTACAATAATCATGAAGGGTATTTTTCATAGCCTCACTGTTGTTCAATGTCAATGGCCAAACCACTTAAGTCCCAAGAAGGAAATTATCTTATCGGGGTCAAAAAGTCAGCAAACTATTTCGGAACAAGGTCACATCCAAGGTGATTGTTGTTTTAGTGACTGTAACAAAGAAATAATTGCAGATGCATTTATAATGTAACCTCAGGTATGGCCTGACTCCAGGTAGGAACAGTTTTAATTTTATTTTCCATGTGGAGGTTATACTGTGGAAACATTTTTGGTGGATGTTTTTTTTAATGACCAGATTAACCAAGTAAAGAAGGCCATGGCTAGGCAATGCTCATATGAATTACATCACCCTTTTCCCCCTACCCAAACCCACTCAAGATACTAGCGGAACAAGCTCAAGGGGCTGAATGGCCTACTCCTGTTCCTGCGTTCCTACTTTCCCTTCCATAGTTGTTGATATCAGATACATCGCCAAATTAAAACTGCCTCCAAGAAGCTTGATTTTCTCTTTTGTGCCAAACATTTTTTTCCAGCTCAACAACTCTTAGCTCCCTATAAAGCCCAAATATGTCCAAGATTTAAATACTCTTACCATATCTAGGGAGCCTTTTCTAACATCTCTGTCCACCTCTGAACATAATACAAGAAAAAACAGGTAATTTGGCGGGAAATCGTGCCGGCAAATTAATTTCTCACCTGCCCGGCAGCAGCATGAGGCCACAGCAATTTTAACCACAAGGCCTTGTTACCACGCCGAACAGGTAGGAAGATACTGCCGACCTGTGGAAAATCAGGCAGCCCATGGCCACCCACCAGCATGCAGGTACGTGCAGAGAAAGGGGGTTCCAGGAAGGTCTTGAGAGAGGCAAGAGATAATGAGTTGGGGGCAGGAAAGGCCTAAACTTTCCTTGTGGGGCCCGGAACAGCACTCCAGCTCCTCCTGGCCTTACAAAGAAAAGTAAAAAACTTACCTTTTAGAGCCGCATCACGTCCTGATTCTCGTCTGACTGGCTTCATTCTGGCAGGAAAGCTGCAGTGACTTCCCCATTCAGGCCCAAGTTAAAATTGCAGTTGGGATCCATTAACATCATCGGACCCCAATCTGCATACTTAAAGAGGCGCCCTGCTAGCTTCAGGTGGGTGGCTTTGTCACCCCTGCAGAAGAGCAGGTTAAAATTGGGATCGGAGGAAAGCAGGCGAGCAATCAGTGGATAAGTCATCCGTGGCATTTCAACTACCCACCCGCCTGGTTTCCATTGGACTGGTAGGATTAAAATTCCTCCTCCTCCCCATTATTTTACGGTACATCAAAACTGTGTACTTTTTTTAACCTCCCTTACTCTTCTTTTTCTCCTATAATCTATGATCTTTTAAAACGGAGCTTTCTTCACTTATCCTGTCTTCTTTCCTACTTTGTACAAACTTTGTGGCTTCCTATGCTATAGACGTTGACCTTCACCTAGCTTTCTCAACAAAGTCATTGATATAGTTTTCCTGTTCCTGAAAGAGTACTCCAATTACCAGAATCCCTACATATCTCTTGAGTGTGCAAACAGGATTAGAGCCAGCCATTTCCAGAGGTGAGAAACTGTTTTTAATGGAAGAAAATAAAACCGTGATTTGAAATTTTCTCAGTCTTGTATCAGAAAGCAAGTTTTGCAACTAATCCCACATGGTGAACTCAATTGATTCCTGATACAACATTTTCCCCCGGTTTTTATCTACAGTTACTTTGAGTGGTTAAGCACTCAGATGCTTGGATCAGCAAAATGCACACTATACATCCCAAGCAGCATTTCTGCTATGACAAATTAGGACAACTGTGAAGAGTCCAGCCAAGAACCACAAAGATGCATCCATATTAGGGTATCTAACTGCCATATGGTCTTGAAAGAGTGGCGCAACAATTGAAAAAATACAATTTAATGTCGGTCTTTGTTTATGTTACAGCATTCCATCATAAGCCTCACAGAAAGGCTACAATCTATTTTTCACACAGAACAGCAATCATAGTGCATCACTATTACAGTCCAGTAAGCACTATAGGTCAACTCAAAAATGAGAAGGAAAAAGAAGGGCATTGACATTTTCAGATAAAATTATCTGTTAAACAAAAAAGTAATGTTGCAAAGCTGCAGTGATTTAATAACAGCTGACGTGTCTGTCTGATATGACGTTATTTATTTTTAATAACAAAAAAAATCTCAACGTAAAAAGTAAACTGTCACAAGAACCCAAAAAGTAATACGTCAGGAATAAATATTTCGTAGGTTTTCCTTCTTAATTTTCACTGGAATTCAAATTCTACCCAGAGCTATTTTTAGTGCATGGGTTAACACACTTGTGTAAAATTCCTTTGTGTGCTAACTTAACAAAGGTTGTTAACCCTTTAACGACTATTTTTTTAAAAATAGCACACATAGGAGCGCTATACAAGTGTATTAACCAGCACATTAAAAATCGCTCTGGGCAGAAATACAATCCCAATATCTCCCTTAAAGAGCCCTGTGTCATGAGACACAGTCCTCTGCTCTGGAGGGCAGGATAATCTTAGCTGCAGAGTCATCATTGACCATTACCAACATCCACAGATTTGTCACTGTCCTGGTTCCATTATGGTGAAGCCCAGTTAAAAATGAACTCCTTTTACAGTGAGAAGTTTAAAAAGTCCCATGGCAGTAACAACTGTTTAATCACACTTGCTGGAATGGAACACCACATGTAATGATACATATTTGCAGCAAATAATATTCAATAAGTAGGAATTTTCACCTTGATATGTACAAGTCCTTGGTGTTATATCAAACACAGAAAACCTAGATGACAGAGTCCGTAATGGGCTCTACTGCACATTACACTTTGAAATTAAAAATGCATCACTTAAGATTTTTGAATTGTGTTTAATTCCTATTCAAAGAATGTTAGCAGAAATTATTTTCAAGGACATATACTTCTAAGAAGTGCATTTAGATTGAAGTTTGATTGGTTTTTTTCCCATGCTTTAATCAAGGGTTAATGGGATGATGCAGTAAAATTCCTTTTTTGACCTTAAACTGCTTTCCTGTTTCACTTTTAATGAAAGAGAAAGTAAATGGTCAACAATAATGTCAGAACCAGAATGCTCTGACTTTTCCATACCATCTGTACCCACACTGCTTTTTAATGACATTATTACAACGAATCTTTGCTTTAATGAAACCAAACACACCATAACTTCCCATAACAACAGTAATAAATTACCTGGGCAAGAATTACAACGGGTTTGACTATTTCTGTGTAAAACTGAAAATATTGTCACAAGATTTAAATTGCATCATTAAACTAATGAATAAATATAATCAACTTTTACACATCAGTGAGGAACAAACTAAGAAAAATAACCCTAAATTTGAATGACCCAAGGTGCTTTTTATGAACTAGAGTAGGATGTTGTTTTATTGTGCCATAGTTCTTCTATGGTTATCAACTCTAGAAACCCTAATTTAAAATCAAAGATACAACTCACATTTCCAGAACCTAGTCAGGCAGAAGCACAATGTAGCTTGCTGCCTGGGGTTTAATTTCTTTTTACTATCCTTAATTTGCTGCCAGATGCAATAAACAAGTTATGGCCTCTGGGAAATAGCAGCTCACTCATCATCTGAATTACGCTGTTAGGTTTTTTTATCACTACAGAACACTGCACTTCACCACAATCTGTGAGCTTTATGATTGGAAGGTGCGGCTCTTTGAATACTTTCCTTGTAACAGAATTCCTTATGATTGGAACACAACTCGACTACAGGCCCACCTGAAATTTGGGCGGTATGTGCAAGAGGAAGGGAGAGGAGAAGGGGACAGTACTTGGATGTGGAGGAGAGAGTCATAGGTGCTGAAGGCGAGCTGCATCAGGAAGTAATGATTCTCTGTGGACCAACTTGAAGAGCTTGTGGCTAACTTACAGTGATAAATTTCATTTTATGTCCAAAAGAACATTCTACTGCACTGAATGTTTTTAAAATTGTGCACATGTATCAAGAGGCAAATATTAACAATATCAAGCATTATTTTACCATGGGGGTCAATTTGTTGCCTCCCAAAGCATGCATCTGTGTGCATATGGGGGTTTGGGGAGAGTAGCACTTTCACCACACCCCCACCACATACGCACACACACATTTGGGTTTTAACCATATGATAGTGGAGAATTAATATATTTTTTAGATACTTACGGTATATTTCCCTTTATGCATTTCAAGTCACTTTTATTTAAATTAATTAATCTTAACCAAATATATGGTATAAAAATAGTAAAATATGCAACTTCTCTGTCCTTTCTTTATCCACAAGCTATATTGAGATTTAATACAAGGTAAACTACAGTTCAAAAAAGAGGAAAAGAATTATGCACCACAGCAGCCAGCTTCACTCCCCAAAAATGTGAATCTACTCTACTGCTGATACTGCATTTTCGATAGACATTCTTTGTACCCTTAGCATTATATTTATTAGGTTAATTTTACTTGGTGACTGTAGAATCCAAACACAGGGAAGCTTTATGAAATACTGTGCCTAAGTACAGTAGTTATTAATCATGTCATCTCAGCACAATTCCACGATAAAACATACATAACTTAGCTTTGGGAAAAATAGCATTGTCCCTCTTTGTTCCAAAACGCATGCAACAATATGTGAATTTATTATTGTCCTATAACTTGGCAATATAGAATTGCTGGCATAATATATGGTACATGCTGCAAAAGTATGAAATTTATATGCCTCAATATGACAGATTATAGGATGGGAATTTTATGTGGAACTGGGTGACACGATCTTCAATTAAGCTTAGAAAAAAAAAATCAGAAAACCATAAAACTTACAAAATAAACAAAAAAACACTGCTACTATGAAGTTTAATTTTGTTTTTCCTCCGAGTCAGCAAGTTCTTTTCATATGCTACTTATTTTTTTCTCCTGCAATTGAAAGTCTACAACCAGGTGCATGCAGCATCCTCTCTGTAAAGTTCATTAGTCAGTCTGTTAACCCTTCCTTTGCTTTTACTGCGTAGTTATAGCTATTATATTTTAAAGGGGCTGTGTTTTCTCAGATGTGAATGTTGCATTCAGGTTCCACGTCTGGGGTAGCTAAGGGTTGTTCCATAAAGCCCACCATCCTCCTCCTTAAGATATTTGTTTTGCAGTAAATGGAGTCTGTTTTCAGATGACAGAAACTGTCGCAGCACATTTTTTTAAAAAAGTGCAACAATTATTTTAAATTTGGAATGGAAAACAACTCAACACTTGAGTAAAGTGATGCAATTAGTCGTAATACACCCAGAAACACATTAAAAACAGATGATGGCTGCCTATATGTAGATGTGCAAAGATGATGCCTTTAAAAATCTTCTCAAAACCCATTTATTTGACCCAGCTTTAGGTCACCCAGCCTAATCTCCCTTTCCTGGCTTAGCATCCATTTCTTTATGAGTATTGGGAAGTGCCTTAGAATGTTTCTCCACTATTTGAATGTGACTTATCGTTGAAGACTGGGTTGAACTGCACAGCCCATGAATCTACAGGTTTTGATGAGCCAAGTTAAATGTTTAGCAGGAATATCGACATAGACTCGGCCTGCAACCTGTCTAACGAAACCGTCTCATAAATTGTCATAGCCCCTTTAATGCGAATCAAATACTTGTAAAATTTGTTACATTCCCCCTTCCCTGGGAGCATATGACCTGAACAGCAACTTTTGCACTTCCTGCCATTGGGGCCATGGGCGTGCGATAGTTCCTCATAGGGGTTCTTAATCTTGCTTCCTGGAAGCCCACAGCTGTGCTCTTTCATGGCCATCCTGCTATTTGCCATCAGGATAGCAGAGACGCCAATGCACAATACTGTGGTCCTGTGGGTAATGTGTTATCACATGGCTGAGTTGTGATTTTCTCTAATTTAGTCTGTTACAGAACAACCTTTGCCTTCATTTGGCATTGATTGACGACCATGATATTTGTCAAAAGTAGTTGAAAATACAATACCCATTTTATACTCCAGGATACATTCTGGGAGATTGTTGATATTCCTGCCAAAAATGTAGCTTTTCTGATTCAAAAACTAGATTCATGGGCTGTGCAGTTCAATAACAACAACACTTACATTTATATAGCCCCTCTAACGTATAGAAAAATCTCAAGGCGCTTCACAAAAGGAAACAGATGCTGAGCTAGGAAGGGCGGAGTTAGGAAGGGTGATTGAAAGTTTGGCCGAATAGATGAGTTTTGAGAAATTTTTAAAAAGTGGCCACCTTTGCTAACCCACATATAGACAGCCGTCTTTGCACACAATATCCTGCTCAACTGTTCTTAAATTTTTTTATGGGTGTACTGAGGTTAATTTTTTTAAAAACATTGCCAGCCTTTCTTTTCTTCCTCAATTACTGGTTCTCCCTACCAGCCATCATTCTTGAATGAAAAACTCAGCAAACAACCTATCCCTGCAAATGTTACTTTAGAAGCAACCAGCAAAAGATGCACAAATGCAGCCCAGTATTACTGTTAAACCTTCTTTCAACCTGTGGGGAAGCACTTAGATTTTATTTTGTGCCTCTCCATTGTACAAATCTTGCTGGCGTGGCTCAGATTATGAATTTGGAATAAAAGGCAAAAGTACATCTACCACCACTTCTTTGGTACAATATTTCAGTGTGCAGCATGTCTACACTACCTCTTGTAATAAAAGATCCCATGGCACTATTCGAAGAAGAGCCAACATTTATCCTTCAAAACAACAGCACTAAAACAGATTATCTGGTCATTATCATGTTGCTGTTTGTGGGATCTTGTTGTGCACAAATTGGTTGCTGCGTTTCCCTACATTACAACAGTGACTACACTCCAAAGTACTTCATTGGCTATAAAGTGCTTTAGGAAGTCCCAAGGTCGTGAAAGGCGCTATATCAATCCAAGTTCTTTCTTTTATTTTTTCTTTTCTGAACAACTCCCTAGCTGTGAAAAACAGAGAGCATCGCTTTTCAGATGAACTGTGTCTCCTGATTGGATAGGTTACCATGGCGCATCCCACAAGTTACTTATGCTATTCATTAGAATTTTGCTAACTACCTATGAAATTGCTTCTCAAAGAGGAAATATCTCAGATCAGCAGATATACATTTTCCCAAGAACTCACCGGGAAAGAGTCATAAGATTACCATCCGTCCTCTAGTGAATGTTCAATATTAAGGGTCAGTAGTGCTGGGTGAATCCTAAATAAAAAGAACTGTTTAGACAATGATGTCCAAGATAATACTTTGGTTTATGATTAGGTTGGTGGAACTCTTAAAATTGGGTTTCAGGAAGTTTGCTGGGGATTTCAAAATCCTCTGCAGCACATTTTTGCAGTACCATTCTAATTTTCTTGGTCAATATTGCAGGCTTTAGCAGATTCCACTAAACAACAGATTTTCACATTAATTTATTTTTTAAAATAAAAAATACTTTCAAAAATAGCTGTTCAAGAATGGATAACCTATTAATCCCCAGTTGATAACTCAAATGTCAGACATTACAAGACTGAAAAAGTAGTATTCTGTTTACAAATAATCAAACCCATAATTTCATTTGAATATTCTTCAGTGCTGGAAATTGTTCTGAAATTCAATCCTCCAAAATAATGTTTTTCAAAACAATATTCCAGGACATAAACCAAAGCAGACAGCTGAAACATAATGATTTTTTTCAGCAACATTAGCATGGTACGTGTAAAACACTACAGACCACACCAATCGTTCCTATTTCAAACGTCCCAACAGACATATATAAACAGAAGAGTACATTTGAGCTTAATCTTGTCTTCCAAATGTGGTCTGCTGAGTAATAAATAATCCCAGTCTTTCTAAAGGAATTGATACGTACAATTTGAATTCAAATGACTAAAATGAGCAAAAATATTTCAGGGCCACCATTTGAAATGCAATTTTTGCCACAGTGCAAATAAATTAGAGCGTTTCTGTTGTGCCATTTTCTCCCTAACCTCCTTGCAAACTTTACAGAATCGAAGCAATAATCAGAAGTAATCTCATGAATGTGTCTCTGTGTCACTGAACAATGTAAATGACACATTAGGCCAGAAATCGTGAAGAGCGGCAAGACAACGCTCACTGCAGCTCCTCCGAATCGAATTAACAAAAATACTTACTGCGAGCTCTGTGGCATCCAATTGTTTGAATTTGAAGTTTAAATAAAATATGCGCTATCAACCCAGCCTCTGTGCAGCGTGAGTTGCCGCGCGGCTGGAAACGTCTGTGAAGAGAAGACACGCCCACAAAATTTGTCAGGAAGAGAAGTCATGCCCACAGATTCAGGCTGCATTGCTCAAGCAGGCAAGCAGACTTCATTCATTTAAAGTGCGTATTCTGGATGTCACTGTAAATAAAAAGCCAAAGAAATAATTGAATTAAATAATTATAGAGACAGAAGGGAATTTTTTTTTTTTAATTAATTTTAATTTTTTTTTTAATGACCAAGAACTATTAAAATAAGGAGTGATATAAGACTCCACATTTTGAGAAGTTAATTTTTAGTTGTTTAGCTAGACTAACCATGCTTTTGAAACTTAGTTTCGGCCTAGGTATTTTTTAACCGTACCTGTTTGGTGGCGTAATTAGTTACTTTCCAGCTGAGCAGATAAGCAAGTTTGCGCTTTTTCAATGATTTCCATGATTGTAGCGTGCAATGTCCCTTTAATTCGAAGCTGTCATATCACCGGCGAACCACCAGGAGCAAGTTCACGATTTCCGCATTTTACTGCACATGTGCAAACGCGGGAACTTGATCCTTCAATTCGCCACGAGAAACTGAGAGCGTGTTGTACTCCTCCATTATAGCAAATGGGTACGGTAGCATAGTGGTTATGTTACTGGGGTAGTAATCCAGAGGCCTGGACTAAAATCCAGAATCATGAGCTCAAATCCCGCCACGGCAGCTGGCGAATTTAAATTCAATTAATTTAATTAAATAAATAAAAAAATCTGGAATTAAAATACTAGTATCAGTAATGATGGCCATGAAACTACCGGATTGTCGTAAAAACCCATCTGGTTCACTAATGTCCTTTAGGGAAGGAAACCTGCCGTCCTTACCCGGTCTGGCCTATATGTGACTCCAGACCCACAGCAATGTGGTTGATTCTTAATTGCCCTCTGAAATGGCCTAGCAAGCCACTCAGTTGTAAAATCTCGCTACGAAAAGTCAGAATAAGAATAAAACCGGACGGACCACCGGACACGACAACGGCAAAACACCAAGCCCAGTCGACCCTGCAAAGTCCTCCTTGTGCCAAAATTGGGAGAGCTGTCCCACAGACAAGTCAACCAACAGCCTGACATAGCCATACTCACAGAATCACATCTTTCAGCCAACGTCCCAGACTCTTCCATCACCATCCCTGGTTATGTCCTGTCCCACCGGCAGGACAGACCCACCAGAGGTGGCGGTACAGTGATATACAGTCAGGAGGGAGTGGCCCTGGGAGTCCTCAACATTGACTCTGGACCCCATGAAATCTCATGGCATCAGGTCAAACATGGGCACGGAAACCTCCTGCTGATTACCACCTACCGCCCTCCCTCAGCTGATGAATCAGTCCTCCTCCATGTCGAGCACCACTTGGAGGAAGCACTGAGGATAGCAAGGGCACAAAATGTACTCTGGGTGGGGGACTTCAATGTCCATCACCAAGAGTGGCTCGGTAGCACCACTGCTGACCGAGCTGGCCGAGTCCTGAAGGACATAGCTGCTAGACTGGGCCTGCGGCAGGTGGTGAGCGAACCAACATGAGGGAAAAACTGACTTGACCTCGTCCTCACCAATCTACCTGTCGCAAATGCATCTGTCCATGACAGTATTGGTAGGAGTGACCACTGCACAGTCCTCGTGGAGACGAAGTCCCGTCTTCGCACTGAGGACACCATCCAACGTGTTGTGTGGCACTATCACCGTGCTAAATGGGATAGATTCAGAACGGATCTAGCAGCTCAAAACTGGGCATCCATGAGGCGCTGTGGGCCATCAGCAGCAGCAGAATTGTATTCCAGCACAATCTGTAACCTCATGGCCCGGCATATTCCTCACTCTACCATTACCAACAAGCCAGGGGATCAACCCTGGTTCAATGAGGAGTGTGGAAGAGCATGCCAGGAGCAGCACCAAGCGTACCTAAAAATGAGGTACCAACCTGGTGAAGCTACAACTCAGGACTACATGCATGCTAAACAGCAGAAGCAACATGCTATAGACAGAGCTAAGTGATTCCACAACCAACGGATCAGATCAAAGCTCTGCAGTCCTGCCACATCCAGTCGTGAATGGTGGTGGACAATTAAACAACTAACTGGAGGAGGAGGCTCTGCAAACATCCCCATTCTCAATGATGGCGGAGTCCAGCATGTGAGTGCAAAAGACAAGGCTGAAGCGTTTGCAACCATCTTCAGCCAGAAGTGCCGAGTGGATGATCCATCTCGGCCTCCTCCCGATATCCCCACCATCACGGAAGCCAGTCTTCGGCCAATTCGATTCACTCCGCGTGATATCAAGAAACGGCTGAGTGCACTGGATACAGCAAAGGCTATGGGCCCCGACAACATCCCAGCTGTAGTGCTGAAGACTTGTGCTCCAGAACTAGCTGCGCCTCTAGCCAAGCTGTTCCAGTACAGCTACAACACTGGCATCTACCCGACAATGTGGAAAATTGCCCAGGTATGTCCTGTCCACAATAAAGCAGGACAAATCCAATCCGGCCAATTACCGCCCCATCAGTCTACTCTCAATCATCAGCAAAGTGATGGAAGGTGTCGTCGACAGTGCTATCAAGCGGCACTTACTCACCAATAACCTGCTCACCGATGCTCAGTTTGGGTTCCGCCAGGACCACTCGGCTCCAGACCTCATTACAGCCTTGGTCCAAACATGGACAAAAGAGCTGAATTCCAGAGGTGAGGTGAGAGTGACTGCCCTTGACATCAAGGCAGCATTTGACCGAGTGTGGCACTAAGAGCTGAATTCCAGAGGTGAGGTGAGAGTGACTGCCCTTGACATCAAGGCAGCATTTGACCGAGTGTGGCACCAAGGAGCCCAAGTAAAATTGAAGTCAATGGGAATCAGGGGGAAAACTCTCCAGTGGCTGGAGTCATACCTAGCACAAAGGAAGATGGTAGTGGTTGTTGGAGGCCAATCATCTCAGCCCCAGGGCATTGCTGCAGGAGTTCCTCAGGGCAGTGTCCTCGGCCCAACCATCTTCAGCTGCTTCATCAATGACCTTCCCTCCATCAGAAGGTCAGAAATGGGGATGTTCGCTGATGACTGCACAGTGTTCAGTTCCATTCGCAACCCCTCAGATAATGAAGCAGTCCGAGCCCGCATGCAGCAAGACCTGGACAACATCCAGGCTTGGGCTCATAAGTGGCAAGTAACATTCGCGCCAGATAAGTGCCAGGCAATGACCATCTCCAACAAGAGAGAGTCTAACCACCTCCCCTTGACATTCAACGGCATTACCATCGCCGAATCCCCCACCATCAACATCCTGGGGGTCACCATTGACCAGAAACTTAACTGGACCAGCCATATAAATACTGTGGCTACGAGAGCAGGTCAGAGGCTGGGTATTCTGTGGCGAGTGACTCACCTCCTGACTCCCCAAAGCCTTTCCACCATCTACAAGGCACAAGTCAGGAGTGTGATGGAATACTCTCCACTTGCCTGGATGAGTGCAGCTCCAACAACACTCAAGAAGCTCGACACCATCCAAGATAAAGCAGCCCGCTTGATTGGCACCCCATCCATCACCCTAAACATTCACTCCCTTCACCACCGGCGCACTGTAGCTGCAGTGTGCACCATCCACAGGATGCACTGCAGCAACTTGCCAAGGCTTCTTCGACAGCACCTCCCAAACCCGCGACCTCTACCACCTAGAAGGACAAGAGCAGCAGGCGCATGGGAACAACACCACCTGCACGTTCCCCTCCAAGTCACACACCATCCCGACTTGGAAATATATCGCCGTTCCTTCATTGTCGCTGGGTCAAAATCCTGGAACTCCCTTCCTAACAGCACTGTGGGAGAACCGTCACCACACGGACTGCAGCGGTTCAAGAAGGCGGCTCACCACCACCTTCTCGAGGGCAATTAGGGATGGGCAATAAATGCTGGCCTCGTCAGCGACGCCCACATCCCGTGAACGAATAAAAAAAAAATTTCGGGAGCGATTTCTGACCCAGTGCTTTCTTTGATGTATTAAGAGGTACAAAGAGCCAACACCTTTTTATTTGTGTTTAGCACCAGAATAAAATTCAGCCTCATGTTCCTGATAGTTTTAAAAGACATTTCAAAATTTTCCAACTATCTAAAAAAATAAATAGGATTTCAATCATTAATCAAAACAATTCACAATATTTGCTGAGCAGAAGATGACATTTTCGAATATCAGAAATCCTATTGAATGCTCACCTAATCTGCAAACCTAAAGATTTTCATGACACACTTTGTTTTGTATTTGATAGTAATCTACTTGGTTCCATTTTATTACTGAAGGCCTTCAGTATATTGAATCACAACATTTTGTGCAATCAAAATTTAACTTTGTTCACCTCCATTAAACTTTTGAATTGAATTATTCTAAAATAAAACAAATTACTGAAATGTGATACCACTTGAGAGGAGCTGCTTGATGCCATATATAACGTTATAAAACATTTACATGCATGAGGTGCTTCAAGCTAGCTGCGTACTACAATGGTGTTAAACAAAATGCTATTTTAGTGGTACTTTACATGTTACTTTTGATTTAATTTTAAAGCAGTAAACTGATTCAAATCATAATAAAGTCAGCAGTTTCAATTAGTTTAATCTGAAAATCATTTATCTTTCCTAAAGTCAAACAAAGGGTGCGTGGTAAGAATAAGCCAAGGTAGCTGACTGGTCATGTACAAAGACAAATAAGATGTAAACAAAAATGTTTTTATAGATTAAAAGTACATAATACCAGAAAAACAAAGACAAGTACCATCAAAAGTCAAAAAAACTAAGGCTGCTATAAGATCAGCTGAAAGTTTACTGGAAAAAAGGACCGTGGATTACTGTGATAGTAATGGGAAAACTTGTTTCAGCTACGTTAAGAGTAAGAGAACCATCAAAGACTGTATTGAGCCATTGAAAGATGCTCAGTGGCAGGTTAGAAAGGAGATACTGAAAGAGTAATTTGCATCGGTCTTTACTCTTGAATGATGCGCAACTGACAGCATTAATTGGTGTAATTCGCAATAAAATTGTTAAAATTAAAATAGGTGAAGATATCGTCTTAGATAGAATAAGGACCTTTAAAACAGATCAGGATGTCGGCCCAGGTGATATCCACCCGAGGGTCCTTAAAGAGAGAGGAAAGGTGCTATTGAGCTCCTTGCCCATATCTTTAATAGCTCACTAGTCAGGGACTGTTCCCTCACACTGGAAGGACAGCAGAACCGGGTAACTTTAGGGTCATTAGTTTAACTTCAATAATAGGTAAGACACTCAAAGATATCACTAGAGATGTGCTATATGACCACTTTGATAGAGAAGGCATTTTCAGGGATACTCAACACAGTTTCTGGAAAAAAATGTCATGTCTTACAAATTTGACTGAATTTGTTTGAAGAAATCACCAGGTTAGTGGATGAGGATAACCTGGTAGATATTTTCTATCTGGACTTTCAGAAAGCCTTTGATAAGGTACCTCATAAGAGGCTTCTCGACAAGATAGAATCTTGTAGAATTAGTGGATTGAGAATTGGCCTAATGTCCATAGGCAGAAAGTTGATGTTAATGGATTTGGATCTGCTTGGAGACCAGTTACCGGTGCTGTCAAGCACAGATCAGTGTTAAGGACTTTGCACTTTACTATTTTCATTAATAACCTAGACGTAGGTGTTGGGGGAATGATCCACAAGTTTGTGGGCAACAACAAGTTATGTGCGAGTGTTAGGATTGTAGAGGATGCCCAACTGCTGCAAGCGGATCTCGATGTGTTGGGGGAATAAATGGGCCAGTGTTTAGCAAATTATGTTTATCTTAGAAAAGTGCAGTGTTATGCACATGGGTAGGTCTAATGCTAAATATACATACACCCTACAGGTGTTATAGTGTATCACTCTCTAAAGGTTCATGACCAATGTAAAGCAAACAGCATTGCATTCATAGGACAATTCATTACAAAACAAAGCATACCATTTTGTCCTTGTATAAGACATTGGTTAAGCCTCAGTTAGAATACTGTGTCCAGTTTTGGTCTCCCTTACATGATGGGGGATATTGAAGCTTTGGAAAGGGTGCAGAGGAAGAATACAAGATTGATTCCTAGTTTAAAACATCTTAGTTACCCAGAAACACTCAAAGAGCTGGGTCTGTAAACTTGAGAGAAGTGTAGACTCGGGTACTTCGATCAGGGTTTATAAAATAATGAAAGGACTACATTGTTTAGGTGGACCAATTATTTCAACTGGATAGGTTAGGGAGGACCAGGAGTCACACTTACAAGTTATGTAAGGGCAGAACTAGGTTGGATGTTAGGCGGTTCTTCTTTTCCCAGATAATAGTGAAGATGTGGAGCAAGTTGCCGACTCATGCAGTGAACAATGGTTCACTGTAATCCTGCAAGAGAGAGCTGGAGCTGTTTCTGGTTGTGGTGGTGATCACCCTGTACAATGGGTAGGTACCCTGTAACATAAATCAGGGCCAATGTGATCTCCTTGACTAGTTTCAATAGCCTAAAGGGGTGAGAGAGGAATTTTCCAAAATGCTTCCCTCCCCTAATTGGCCTGGGTTTTTAATTTGGTTTTTCACCTCTCCTTCCGGTGGGCAGGGAGTGCAATGCATAATACATCACATCTAGATGGGCCAGTGGGTCTTTTCCTATCCGTCATTTTCGTATGTATCAGAATCCAGACTGGTGTTAGTCAGATTCCTGCTTTGTTTTTTCCTTTTATATATTAATAATATTAATCCTATGGACTACATCCAATTGAAGATGCTCAAGTGTGTAGGTGATACGGCTGGTCTGATGATATGGAGTCTAGATTTGGTTAGGAAATTGGTATTGTATCTTTAGAAGCAGCAGCAGCTTATGACTTTTTTGGGGAAAATACCTATTTCTTATTTAACGACTTTAAAAATATGATTTTCATGGCAAATAAATTAACTTGCATATTCAAATATTAGTGAAAGCATCTGTAATATGTAACACTATGAATAACATCAAGTTCAAGTTTTGATTCAAATCCTTCTTCAACTCTGTCCTAACCAAATATGTTAAACAATATTTTACCTCTGAGCATTTGCGAACAAACTAGGAGGTTTTAAATAAAGTTACTTCTTCACTTTATTTTTCAGGTAGAAGATCTTTTTTAAAATTATAGATTCTATATAGCCACAGGGCCTTGTTATGTCTGGTTAATGGTTGATATAATTCTTTGATTGTAGCACATTCATTTGTGTTCATAGGACATAAATATTTTTAAAATAACTAAATCCCTTCTGGATCAAGAAGAATGTTTGAACCTTCATTACCCGATAGCAGGTGTGAAAGCCACCTGCCCAATTGTCACTACACTGTGCTGATTAGGAATGAATTACTTCAGACTTCGATGAATGAGGAGTTGGTTGGCATTCCTGGATGACAACATTCATTATGATTGAGAGAGAGGAAACTGAAGTTATCAAGCTGGGGTGTACATGTCGGGGGGAAGGAATGTTATCAGGTTGCAGAACTGGTTTGCTCTCAGCCACAGTCTTGGGTTTCAATCTGTGCTGGCTTTGCTGTGTCGAAGAAAAAACTTGATGTCTTTGTCAAGATGGACGAACCACTGCACTATCCTACATCTCTTGAGTAAATGACTGCCTAACAATGGATTATACATTTTTAATTCAAATAATTATTTTGGTTCTAGGACAACAGGATTCCACCATTAGTATAAAAACTGAGCGCAAAATCTTATGTACACTACCTTTAATTACATTTTATTTTTACATTGTTACACATACAACAAATGCTTACAATTGTATATAACAGTTTCAGATAATATGCATATATATCAACAGCAGTGTTGGAATCAAGTGTAAACCAAGAAATTTGTGACAATTGGGTAGTAGAATCTAAATCATGAATCAGAAACAGAAAACCCCAAACTCCTTATGCAGCCTATTTCTGAGGCAAATCTGGGAGACTGCATCCTCTCAGTGCACGAGAGAGAGCATTAATTTGTATTTGCAGAGTGCCTTATCACATGCTCAAGATGCCTGAGCACTTTACAACCAATGGATTACTTTTGAAGTCGGTCAGTTTGTTATGTAGAAAAATATCACTGTAAATTTGCAGAATTAATGACCAGAAATCCAGTTCTTGGTGGTGCTGGTCAAGGACATCACAAGAACTCCCTATATTTCTTCAAATAGTGCCTTGGGATCTTTTACATCCACCTAAGCAGGTAGACATGTAGTTTAGTTTAATGTCTCATCTGAAAGCTGGCACCTTCCTCCAACAATGCAGCACTCCTCAACATTACTGCACTGTAATTCTATCCTAGAAGGGCCAAAGCATACATTCTGTTTTTAGATTCTCATCCTTTCAGTAAAGTTCCTCGTTTGTGAAAGAACAAGAATCATTCTCAAAGATAACCATGTCTTCCATTTCCAAAGCACTCCTCACCTACAGAAAGATGTCTCAGAGTGCTTTACAGGGTAGTTAACAAATGGGCACTGAACAGGAGGAAGGAAAGGAAATGTTAGGAGGGGGTGAAATTATAATCAAAAATAAATTAGAACGTTTTTGACAGCAAATAAATCATTCCAGGAGGCGGGAGTATAGTGGCTGAAGGAGCACTCCTAATGTTAGAGCCACAGGGAATAAGAATGAGGAATAGGAGAAGTGGGAGGAGGTCGCAAAGGTAGGGAGAGGCAAGACTGTGGAGGAAGGTACTGGAGCTCAAAAGCGACAGGTTGTGGGCCTTCACTTTGGCAAGAATACAGGCCATGGCATTGTGGATAACTTGCTGTTGATAGAGGGTGCAAGTAGGGAGGCCAGCGAGGGAGAATTGAGATATCCAGCCTCAAAGTGATAAAGGTATAGATTCAGGTTCCAGTGGTGGAGGGAGAAAGGTACAGATAAATAGAAGCATTGTTGCAGAGGTGAAATAAGTGGTCACGGTAATTAATTGAATGTGGAGGGAAAGATGAACTCCAGGGCAAGCAGTATGACAAAGTTACACACTTCTGGGCTTAGCCTGAGGTGGCAGCTGAAGAGGTTGATGGAGTCAAAGCCAGAGGTATTTGTGGAATCTGAGGAGGAATGCCTCAGTTTTTTCTGACACTAAGAAAAGGTTCTGACTTGTTCAGATCGTATTACAATTACATAGAAATTACAATATGGAAACAGGCCATTTAAACCAACCAGTCTGTGTTAGTTTATTCTCCATACAAGCAAACTATCTTAATGGCAGATAGGAAGCTGGAGAGATTGGTAGCAGCAGAAGGGTGAGGGTGAGGGTGAGGAGGCCGCCGGAAGGGAGAGGGAGAGGGGGGGGGCCGGAAGGGAGAGGGGAGGGGCCGGGAGAGGGGGAATGGGTGAGGGTGTGGGCGAGGGAGGGGGAAGGGCGAGGGAGGGGGAAGGGAGAGGGAGGGAAGGAAGAGTATTCTTTCAAAATGTTTCATGGTAAACTTAAAAAGGTATTGAGATAGCTGTAGGTTTCCATAACTCTGTGCTTATGTTCAGAAGACTCAGTTCACAGTTTGTGCCTTCCTGCTGTTTTTGTAGAAAAACAATCTTGGCATTGCTAATTTATTAGTAGCAAAATGCAGACAGTAATCCCTCCCCCATTCATTATTCTGCCTCAAACTAAGCTGCAAAGTCTATGCCAATTACATCATTGCCATGTGTGTGTGGGCCATTCACATCATTAAAATTCAATAGTAACTTGCCATGTAGCACCTTACATGTAAGGTTTCAAGCTACAAAAACCACAGGGCACAAAGGATAAAAAACAGATGAGGGCACAGGGAGGATAAAAAAAAATGCCAAAAGCATAAAAACATTGCTGAAAGTTTCTATAGATTCAGAAATTACCACCCCCCCCCCAAAAAAAACTATTATCTGTAGCTAATTTGCAATTGATCAAAATGATTCTATTCTGTGAGGTCACATGTTCACATTTTAATGTAAATGTCACAATAAACCAACCATAGGAAATTCTCCAACAAATGGAAATTGTGGCAGATGATAGGAATTGGAGAGGTGACTTTTGTTTTTGGAGCTCACTCAAGATTTGCAAAGTCAAGATCTAAACCTGAAGCTTTGGGAAACGGGTGCAAACTCAACATTAGACTATCAAGTTAGCCACCTTTCCGAGATTGCTCAGAATAGGACATTTCCCTACCTTATGAGGTAAACAAATTGCATTCTCTAAACACTTACCTTTTTTGCTATACTCAGCATCCACCATGACGATGGACAATAAACATAAAGAGAAAATGAAAGTACAAAGGAGGGATGGAAACTTAATGGAATCAAAGAGACATGCGTTACAAAATTAACCTACAATGGCTAAACTTGGAATCTCTTCAAGTTCTGACTGTTAGTACTCGTCTCTACCACTTGATGTTGAAAATGGGAATAATGGCCAGAAATGCAGGGACATTTTAAATGGCAGCATTTGTTTGAGAATCAATCCTTTTGGTGTTCATGGAGAAACACTGTTTCCTCTAATTTAGCAGGCTTCTGCTTCATTTGCTCTACCTGTTATATATCTTAGCTGATTAGTACTTTATTTTTGCTAACTGCTGTCAGTTGTTGGTTTACTTATTGAAGTATTTGGTGCGCATACAGTCAATAAACTAAAGGCTACTGGGTGGAACTGAACTCCTGCAACTGATATTGTAGCACCAGTAAGAGACATTAACCCCTTGGCTGAATCAATCAGTTTGAATGCCTCCCAGATAGATTATAGCTATGGAAAAAATCTCTTCTTGCGTGGTTGGATAGGTCTGGACAAGCTTAGATTTTTCCATTTCTTCCCCCAATTCAAGTTAAATGAAGGCCCTCGATATTGGTGCACTTTTTCCTGCAGGTTTGGCTCATGACATTGAAGTGGTAAAATCCAGATGCTACTAGTGCAGAATTTGCCCCGGTTTTAATTAAACCAAACACCATAACTTCACATAATAGCAGCAATAAATTAACTGGGGAAAAAATCTAAAATTGTGGCAGCTTCTATGCAAAACTCAAAATATTGGCATGAGATTTAAACACTATTATTACATTAATGGACTAATACAAGTAACTTTTACATATTGGTCCACCTTAGGTCTTCTATTGTCTCAGTGGCTACAAGAGCAGGTCAGAGGCTGGGTATTCTGCGGCGAGTGACTGACCTCCTGACTCCCCAAAGCCTTTCCACCATCTACAAAGCACAAGTCAGGAGTGTGATGGAATACTCTCCACTTGCCTGGATGAGTGCAGCTCCAACAACATTCAAGAAGCTCAACACCATCTGGGACAAAGCAGCCCGCTTGATTGGCACCCCATCCACCACCTTAAACATTCACTCCCTTCACCATCGGCGCACTGTGGCTACAGTGTGTAACATCCACAGGATGCACTGCAGCAACTCGCCAAGGCTTCTTCGACAGCACCTCCCAAATCCATGACCTCTACCACCTAGAAGGACAACAGCAGCAGGCACATGGGAACAACACCACCTGCACGTTCCCCTCCAAGTCACACTTGGAAATATATCGCTGTTCCTTCATCGTCGCTGGATCAAAATTCTGGAACTCCCTTCCTAACAGCACTGTGGGAGAACCTTCACCAGACGGACTGCAGTGGTTCAAGAAGGCGGCTCACCACCACCTTCTCAAGGGCAATTAGGGATGGGCAATAAATGCTGGCCTTGCCAGCAACGCCCACATCCCATGAATAAATTAAAAAAAAGTTTGTTGTTATTTTAATCAACTATCTGAAGCTAAACTTGATGCTGCTGGTGTTTCACTAAAACAGAATTATATGTCCCATATGTTCTTATAGTCCTGTTGGGTTTGTAACAATTAAAAAGTTAGAAATATGGATTGGCCAGTAACTATGCTCAAGATCATGGGCGCAGCTAGGAAATCTAGGCTTGAATTTCATTTTCTGCTGACACTTGCACTTCAGTTTCCCCTAGAGGATGCATTTTGCCAGTATGAGCAACTTATTTTGAACAGGAAACTGTGCAACATATTTAAGCCCAGCTTCTAGTCAATCAAGGAGTAACATTAAAGGCATCTGTAGAGACGTCCATAAGCTGGATAGTACAGTCTTCTTACTGAGCATGTGCTCAGTGCAAGAACAGGAGAAGTAAAAGCAAGGAAACAATTACAAAACATATTCCCCACTCCTGAAAATATTTAACATAGTATACAACACATTTAGATTGTACCATAAAGAATCCTTTAGTGCAGCGACATTACTTTCAAGTTGGCTGTATAAACAAAACAGACGACCTATGTTTTACTCCGTGATGTCAGAGTATAATATTGGAACAAAAGGCTTAATTAACAGCTATCAAGAGCAAACTGATCTGAACTAACATTGCAATTTTATAGTAATGTGTGTTAGATGCAACTGTCTGCAAATTCTCAGCAGCTGCTGTTTGTCATCACCTGTGAATATGAGGGTCCTGGTTGATTTACTTTAACCAGCTTTGTTTACATTCTTGCTTTCTTTGAAATCACGATGATTTTTTGCCTCTTAACAGTTTATACACACAGGTGTTACTCAGCACAGTGACCATCTGTCTCGTCTATTATACTGCTTTTAGCAGCATTGTGTAAATAGGGCAAGTTCAAAAGCTCTATCATAAGATTTTAATCATTTAACCTAAAGCAACAGTACACTGTGGATACGTGTATCTATTTGGGATAGCATGTGTTTTCAATATTTCTGGATCATGCCTCCTGCCAAAATGCTGAAAATATAAACAGGAAAACTCAAAAAAAATGTTTTTGACAAGAGAGTTGTGCTTGGACCGATAATAATGGGAGACAATCAAAACTGCTTAAAATGTCACAACTTGAATTTTTAAAAATCCTGACAAACAACAATGAAAAGGAGATGATTTAATTGCTTAATCAGTGTGTCAGAGTTGTTGAGGGACATCAGTTTAACCCTGACAAGCATAAAGCTTCTTTTGCAGCTCTCAAAATACATGAATTATCCATTGTAGAATGTCTGCAGTAATGCCAACTTTGCAGCTCAAACATTGCCGCTCTTTTCCAATGGCTTAATGGAAGTATCCCATCTGTCCAAGCATTGTACACCGATAACGGTCAAAATGCCCTCCCACATTGTTATCCTCAGCACACGTGGAGGCTGGAATATTGCGGTAACACACAGAAATAGCCACACACATGATAAGCAGTATGACTGGTAAACCTTCTGCTTTGCAACCTTGAGCGATAATTATGATTGACAGTAGCAATCTTTGGTACGCTCTTCATCATTACTCATATTTGTCATACATCATTCTCCTTATCTGCACCAGTTATGCATGCAGTATTTCACTATATCCCCGCCCGTGATGGAAATGTTGTCATAAATATAAAAGATAAGTTGTCTCATTGTGGCAGACAAGGGTTATCCATCTGGGTTTCTGGAGGAGCCCTCCTATCTGTCCATGTTCCTAGATATGTAGTGTGAAAAATCAACAGAATGGCCTTTAGTGAAGCTATTTGCCTGAATCTGTGTTTCCACAGGGTACTTCAAATGTAACATTTTCTTATATTTAACACTCTAAACTTAAAGGGTGAAGGAATAATCTAATTATTCCACTCAATGTGTTTTGTTTCTGACTTTATCCAACCTTGGTTGACTACACATAGCCCCTCTGCCTCTGGAGCCATAGGGGGTGATTTTAACCACCAAGAACAGATGGGCTGGGGAACAGGTGGGAGTTGAAAATAGTTGTTTTTTTTGGGTCGCAACCGCAACATTTTCGGACTTTGCATTCCCAGTGGGAAGCCTGTACTTTTACACGTCAATGTTAAACCTGGAAGTGAAGCCGGGTTGCGGTCGGGACCCAAAAAACAAATATTTTCAACTCCCACCCGCCCCCAACCCACTCGTTCCTGGGGGTTAAAATTACCCCCATAAGGAGGGGTATGCTGAGCTGTGGAGTATGACAAATGAAATAACCTTAAAATACACTGTAACATTGTAGGAATTCTAGATACTGAATCACACTTCACTGATTGTTAATTCTATCTCAAGGACCCTATTTTTCAGTGGAGCGATAATCAGTTAATCAAATCTTACAATACTTTAACTGCCCATCTGATAAACATTAAGGAAAAAAAGTTGTTTATTATGCTTGGGACTTTATCAAAGGTTGCAGATCTGTGGTTTATGCACTTGAAGTGATGACAGTATTGTAGGCACTTTAACAAACCATCACATTGACTAACAGTTGGCACATGATTTTTAATAGGGAGCCTCAAAAGTGGTTTAAGGCCTTTAATAGAATTTTGCAGTGACAAACAGTTGTGTGTTTAAATATTTAATTTTTAATTGAATTATTGTTGCTTAGTTACAGTTACTCAGATTTCCTGCAGAATTGTGTATAGTCTAGTAAAACTATAACTGCAATGATACTTTTTTCAAAATTACCGAGATTCTGAGCCTCATAAACCAATGCAGTAAAGTGAAGCAAAATGAAGAACAGCTGACCAAGTCATTACCAAATTGCTAAGTAATTTCTTTCACATGATTTCCTTTATGTTCTGTTCAACGGAATAACTAACCTTTAGTGTAGTTTAAAATGACTGCCAAACTTCTGTTAAAAATTAAAAAGAATTACCGCAATTAGGAAAGAGTACTAATGCATAAGGAAAAAATACCGGTTTGTTGCTGTATAATGCTTTCTTTTCTCCCGAACACCTGTTTCCTAGTTGAAAATTATGCTACACAAGTGTTCTCACTACCGTTATGCAAAACCTGAAATAGAACACAACATAGTGAAGCATAATTATAGCAAGCGAATAGTCATCACTTCAATTTCCTCATCATGCCTATTCATCGAGGATTGTTCCTTGCTTACTGCACTGCTTTTAACTTCACTGTGTCTGTAAGAAGACTCGGATTTAACATTAGTCGACTAGCTATACTTTCTGTTAGTTCACTTAGTCTGAAGTCTCTAGCAACACTTTCCTAATGGTCCTGTACTATAACATTACTGTATTCAATCACTGATTGATGGATTTAAAAAAAAATAAATGCATGTACAATGGCTGCAAATTATCATCTTGTTAATTGCCCTATGATTTCATTCTAAAGTTTGCGATACATTTTCTTCCATTACTAACCACATTCCTGCCACAATGCCAAAAATCACTATTACAGCACAATTATGTTGCAATTAAAACTTGAGCTAGTGGAAAGTATTGAATATATTTATTGTTAAGACAGAAGAACATTTTCTGCTCATACAGTAAAGCAAAGCTCTGAATTGGACTTAAGATCAGCCTAATTGGTTTTTTTCTTCTGTTCCCACTTACTTCCTCTTCTTTTCCCACCTCTCCCAAGCCACTGATTAGCTCTATGCTGGGGTGTAGCTCTACAGGCGCTGGTCTAAATAGTGAGTGCTGGTAGGCTGTTTGAGAGGGAGATATCACTGTCGTCCTTAATTGGCCACTATAGCCAATCTACAATGTCAACTTTATTTTGCCTTTCTAAATGGAATGTTAAAAGCTCATCATTCTCTGTGTAAGCAAAGCATTTTATTATTTTATTAAAATAAACAAATGTTTGGACAAAAAAAAAAATCAATTTTTAGGAATCTGAGCAGCTATATTATTTTCAACAGCAATATTACTTAGGCTTCAGTCAGGGAAATATGCGGATACTAGCAGGTATAACAATGAATTTTGATAATCTACTCCAATTGATATTTTGAAAAGTTGATTCAAAGTTCAAATTTACAATTAACAATAATAACAGGGTTGCAATCAATTAATTATGAACTGCTGACCACTATCTAGAGATACCTGCTTATGTTTCATCATTTGTAGACATAGAGAAGATCTGTAATTAGCAGCTAATGGGTTTGTGGAACTGTTCTGAAAAAGTTGCTAATCTACATTTATGTCCTTCATAGTGTCTCTTAATGCCATTATTCTACAAAACTCAAAATAAAAGGGCAGCCATGAATTAATCCCACAAGAAATACGTTCATTACAGAGCCTCACCCAAACAATTAAAAATCCAGCCCAGACTATAAAGCAAAAACAATTGTAAAACAGTTCTTGGCCAATGTTTTATTTAAGACCCATCAACATAATACTTTTTTTTTCTACTACCAGGTTATATTTCATCCTGAGTTCTTTCAGAACAGTAATAGATTTTTTGTCAGGCTACTTCAAGTTTATTTGTCAAAACTGCTGACAGTCTGGGAGTACGACTGACCCGGTTATTTACATACACTCGCAAGACAGAAACTAGAAACCAGCATAAAGAATGTCATGGGCCAAGTGATTCATGAGAATTTTCAATCAAACTATTAGTCAAAATCAATCATCCCAAAAAGAGGGAGAGAGTAAAAAAAAAGTCAAATGGCTCAAATGCAATTTTGTGAAAGCATAGTGCTAGCAACATATGAATAGGATGCTGGTACAGGCACTGTTCAAGCACACATTATATTTTCCTCATTATCAATAGGAAATATATCAAACATTGCATATTGATCACAAGAAAATGTTAAATTACAGACAACCACAGTGCAATGCTACACATTAACTGTCTTAACGAAAGAAGCAGTACCTGAGCACAGTGTATTTAATACTTCCTGACATTTAGACTAATGCTACCAGTTTCAGACTTTGTCTGTCAAATCCATTTTTATTGTAACTGTTTCTGCCTTGTCATTGCCTCTAGAAACAATAAATATGCCTGAGTTTGATAAAATTATCCCTATTGAAAATCTACTGTAGTGAAGTGTACAACATTTTTAGATTCAGAAGTCAAAACTATTATTTTTGTACTATATGTAACTTTGAAAAATTGTTCTAAGCAATTCAATAAAACAACAGCAGGAACTGACTCATAGTACCATTGTTTTAAAGAACAATTACATGAAAAGGTTTATATATGTCCCAAAATAACTTTTTATTGCATCATTTGTTTTTTGGGTTCAGAAATGTGTGGAAAATCAAATGATATAGTGATGGGTTCTATCTGATAAATTTGCACTGTTTATTTATAATGTGGAGAAATGTCAATAAGAGTTTTTTAAAAATCCTGTTGGTAACAACTCTTAACCTTTTCTTGTCATCTACTGGCAGCACCAAAGAAGGTCAGGGATTTTTTTTTTACTTGTTTTCAAATTTAAATAGTATCATCATTTATGATGACAATTTTAATGTCACATATTTGAGTTTTCAGAAATCATTTCAGTACAGTATTGCAAAAATTCACAATTAAAATAAAAACATCTTTATTTGTCTGAAGACTAAAATTACCATTGTTTAACCAATTACAAGCCTTTTAAAATAAAATTAAATGAAAGCATTCTAGTTTCCTTTAAAGGAATTTCAGGAATACTTGTTATTTTTTCAGCTTCATAGTTTATCATAATTACATGTACTGTCTATGTTTACCTACATAAATAATTTAAATTTCCAGTAAAACTGGAGGGAATCCTAAACTCTCAAGGCCAAAATCGGCCTGTTTTCACTGAAAATGTAGCTTCATAATCTCCATTGCACTTGGAAATCTAACAGCCAAATTTGAATCTGACATCTGTACACATTTTGCTCATATTTTTGAGATTATAACTAATTTTCTATGTGTGTAAAGCTTAGTTCGTTTCAAATGGGAACCCCGCTTTTGTCACACAATTTATTGGCTAATATACTTATTAATCTTGCTTTATTGCAGCCTCAGCACTTTTCAAATTATACTAGCACATTTTCCATGGCATTGCCCACAGTAACTCAGTGAATACATAATATAATATAAGTATTTATGTCTTGATGGACCTTTCCTTCAATGAATACAGGGACTGCCTTGAGAAAAAAAAGGTGTCAGCATATAACGTGGAGCTGTGTTGAAACTGGCCTGTCCCTTTAAGTCCACAAAGTGTAATTGCTGTATATAGGCATTTCCTGATGTCAGTTAAAGACTGTAACTGAGGGAAGTTTCTCTCTAGATTGGAAACTTCTTGTAAGTCCTTGGCTCGTCAGCTTAGGCAGAGGGGTTTAAAGTCAGAAGAAACCAGCAGGAAACTTTGTTTTTCATTCATACTTTTTAATTTCAAGATTGCACCTGTTCATTGGTGGGTACTCTATCTATCTTTTCAGTTGTGATTTCTTGCTTTCTATGACATTTCAGCCAATCAGATGCAAGTGTGACATAGTCTGTGTGTGTGCGACACTTTCAAGTATGATGGCTACATTATCCACAGGACTTTTATTACATGTGTACAGTATGTCTCTCCCTCTGTCTCTTATGGAACATAAAGTTTTCTGATGCTCAACTGCAGATTATTTGTTGAGCCCACAATAATGACACACAATTATTAATTATCTTGGGTTAATATCATCCCAGATCACAGTCACAGAGAGCACTGATAGTCATGGTCTTAATGGATGGCTGATATAGTCACAAAAACTAACCAAAAAACCCCAAATTCAAACAGTACATCTAATAAACCATAACAGACACAAGGGAGTGATTTCAAAGCTGTAATCTACTCTCAGGGATTCAGATGATGGTTATGAATTGCTTGAGCTTCAATCTTATCTTTTCTGTTATCATCTGAGCCCCTCAATGAGACTACTTCCATGTGATCACTTCTAAATATCCATTTATTCCACACATAACTTATGAAATACCAGTCATCTGAAACAATTTTTAAAAATGACTGGATCTGAATATTTAACCTTTGATATCTGCATCATATCTAGTTCACTACAGTATGCATTTCCAATTGCATTCAAAGGTTCCTTACTTTAATTTTGTCTCAAACTATTATAACTGTTGTTGATTTTATTAATCCAGCAGCCTTTACAACTTGACACATTTTACACCAATATTGTCGTCACTTTCTCCCTTGATGTGACAGTAATCTTCTTCATCGAGCAAATTTTGCTCCTGAATAATGGGGTTGGACTACTGGGTCATAACTGTAGAGTGGTTTACTTATTAGTAGTTTGATGGCCATGGACATAACAGTTATCATGTAAATCTGTGAACATGATATACAGTGTGATCTGTACATTTAATGAATCACGATGAGAGACAGTCATGCCATGACAAGAAAGGAGCTTAACCCCTTTAACGCAAAGTGACAAATGTATACATCACGTAAGTTATCAGAATCAAATTGTGATGGACAAATTAGCACTAAAGGGGTTAGCACTGGAATAAAATGAACAGTTCTTGGTAATCTTTGTAGACAGTATTGACCACTTACATATCCATAACCTTAAAACTATGCAACTTAGCAGAAATGCTCTCTTCTGAGTACCTATGTAGCTGAAAAGATATGCGATAAAGTTTGGGTGATGGGTCCTTGGCATAGCTAAAACATGGGCATAGAAGTATTACATGGCTAGTGTTTCCTTAATGTCCTAGGGACTCTGATCAGTATAAATTACCTGTGACATCTCATTAATCCTCCTTTTCCTCACAAACGCATAATTAATGATAACATCGACAATAATATACAAATTAGGTAACTGATGGTTTATGGTGTTAGTTTTGATTAACATCACAAACCAAAAAATGACAGTAATGTAATGCATATCCCAAAAGGCAACAAGCACTTTGACCTAAGACATACATTTTTTTCACAATCCCAATGATTAATCCTCTTCGGGATTAACACAAGACAAAACACTGGCCAGTGGCAGTAGCAATGCTGCCTTGTCTTTGTAAAACAAACTGCCTGGATTATATTTGTTTAAAGGGATGAATCGTGAAGTATATAAAAGCAGTTCTTCTTTCCTGCCAGTTCTTATTTTCTTGTTAAGAAAATGATGGATGCACAACAAAGTAACAAAAATGTGTTCCTACAGTTTCAATTCTTCCTGCAACTAATCTTACAACTGTATTAAAAGATAATAACATAATTACATGTCATGGGAAAGTTATTGCAGTTCTGTATTTTCTTGACTGCAGCCGCATATTGGTTCCTCAAGTCTTCACTTAGCTGGTGTACATTTCATCTGAAACCAATGCCCCTACAACAGGTCTCATTGCAACCCTACTTTACCTCGTTGTACTTGTACAGCTTAGACCTGGATCACTTTACTCATCTTAAATGGTAAATGTTATTTGTTGTCCCTCAGTGCCTGTAATTCCCCTCTCTAACTGGTCTAGCGGTAAATCTAGCCCTCGCTACAGTCAATTAAATGCTACACTTGAACAGTAAAAAGTATATTCTTGGCTGCCCTCCCAGGACAAATATTGAGTTTATAATGTATTTTTGCTCAATTTTTCATCATACATTAACACATTAAAGCACAACGAAATGGCACAAACTGACAGAACTTGAATTAACCCAATTCTAAATGTGCTGTTGTGATGACTAACAGTACAGATTTTATTTCAACAGAAGTGAATTCTGCAGTACTCCATTTATTCTGAGAGTTGCTGTACACATGCCATTTACAGATGAAGCTTGTGCCCTCTATTCTTCCACACTTTGTCCAAAAGTTTCCCAAATTCAATGCAATGCAAAAGTTTATTGTATTACCCTAAGAGTACTTTAGCACTCTAATAAAGGCATGTGTACTGAATCATCTGTATTGCTGGTTTTAACAAATTAGATTTTGCTTTTAAAACAAACATAATGCCATAACTTTCTGAGTCTCAGCCTGGTTCTCAAAAATGGAATTTGTGGATTCACAACAACAAAGTGGAAAGATTTATTTATAAAAATAAAATTAGAACTATTCAAATACATTTAGGTGGTGTTTATCAGAGTGTTCCAGGAGACGCCCCTGCTGAGATACACATATTAATCACATATTAATTTCATTGTTGTATTGCAATAAGCAATATCAATGCACAGAAACTAAAATAGCCCAATAAAATCATTATACAGGCAGGGCAGGCTGGGAGGTCCAACTAGTTTGAGTAGTTGGTCTATTCAGACAAATGCTGCTCAGATCAAAGAGCTTCTAACTGCATTTGCGTGTGGGGTTTTTTGCACATTGGAGTTCTTAAATTAATGAATTGTAACTTAAAGCTAGCGAACAGACACTTTTACCACTTTTCTGTTACTGCATTCATGCTCAAACAAGGGTCTAATGAGAGTGAGGAACGTAAAGTAATTATTAGTGAAGAAAAAGTACTGGAGAAATTAATGGGTCTAAAAGTCAACAAATCCCTTGATCTGATGGCCTATAACCGAGGATTCTAAAAGAGGTGGTTATAGAGATAGTGGATGCATTGGTTGTGATCTTCCAAAATTCCCTAGATTCTAGAACAGTCTCAGTGGATTGGAAGGTAGCAAATGTAACAGCGCTATTCAACAAAGGAGGGAGAGAGAAAACAGGGAATTACAGGCCAGTAAGCCTGACATCAGTTGTTGGGAAAATACTGGAATTCATTATTAAGGAAGTGGTAACAGGGCACTTAGAAAATCATAACATGATTAGGCAGAGTCAACAAGGTTTTATGAAAGGGAAATCGTGTTTGACAAATCTATTAGAGTTTTTTGTAGATGTAACCAGCAGGGTAGATAGAAGGGAACCAGTGGATGTAGTATATTTGGATTTTCAAAAGGCATTCGATAAGGTGCCATACAAAAGGTTGTTACACAAGATAAGGGCTCATGGGGTTGGGGGTACCATATTAGCATGGATAGAGGATTGGTTAACAGATAGAAAACAGAGAGTAGGAATAAGCGGATCATTTTCAGGTTAGCAGGCTGTAACTAGTGGGATGCCGCAAGGATCAGTGCTTGGGCCTCAGCTATTTACAATCTATATTAATGACTTAGAGGAAGGGACCGAGTGTAATGTATCCAAATTGCTGACGATACAAAACTAGGTGGGAAAGTAAGCTGTGAGGAGGACACAAAGGGCATGATTTTAGCCTGGAAAAATGGGTGGGTTGGGGGTGGGGTGAGGCATTAAAAATTGCAACAATGTCAAACCCACTCATAACCTGCCCATTTCCAGGTTTCACGGGGGCAGGACAAGGGACGGGCAGCCAACCCGTTCTCAGGAGGCAGGTTGGCCACTAAAACTTTTCAAGGAGGCTGCGGGCCTCCATTTTTCAGGTTTTGTGATTTTAGCCTCTGGGGGCCGGGATTGCCCGGCCTTCTCCTTCATGCCGTGTTAGAGGAGGTGAGAAGGCCCGAAATTGCAGGTAAGTGCCTTTATAGCACTGCTTGTGGGCCTCGAGGAGCAGGAGCGCTTCCCCCAGTCTCAACAATCCTACCTGCAGCGAACCCCCAACGATCGCGACGCCCCCCACCTGAAAGATTGCGACCTCTGCGATGACCCCCGATCCCGACCACCCCCCCCGCCCCCGGTGACTGACACCCGATTCCCGATCCCCCTCCCGATGACCCCCGACCCCCCTCCCGATGACTGATCCCCACCCAATGACCCCCATGTCCCCAACCCCCAATTGTTCAATCTAAGACTTATCTGAACAATTACCTCTTCCTCCGTCTGACTGAGACCAGCCTGTCAATCAGGCTGGCTTGTCGGGTGGGAAACAGTCAAAAAAAAAGACATCCTTACGTCAAAATCGTAAGGACATCCGGGTTTCCCGTCCGCAATTCAACCCCCCTCCCCACCCTCTTCCCTGCTCAGGGCTAAAAATGCCCAAGAGTCTGCAAAGGGATATAGACAGGTTAAGTGAGTGGGCAAGAAGGTGGCGGGTGGAGTATAATGTGGGGAAATGTGAGGTTATTCACTTTGGTAGGAAGAATAGAAAAACAGAATATTTTTTAAATGGCGAGAAATTTTTAAATGTTGGTGTTCAGAGGGATTTGGGAGTCCTTGTACACAAAACACAGAAAGTTAACATGCAGGTACAACAAGCAATTAGGAAGGAAAATGGTATGTTGACCTTTATTGCAAGGGGGTTTAGAGTACAAGTGTAAGGAAGTCTTACTGCAATTGTACAGGGCTCTGGTGAGACCACATCTGGAGTACTGTGTACAGTTTAGGTCTCCTTACATAAGGAAGGATATACTTGCCTTAGAGGCAACGAAGGTTCACCAGATTGATTCTTGGATGAGAGGATTGTCCCAGAGAGATTGAGTAGAATGGGCCTATATTCTCTGGAGTTTAGAAGAATGAGAGGTGATCTCATTGAAACATATAAGATTCCAAGAGGGTAGATGCTGACAGGCTGTTTCCCTTGGCTGGAGAACCTAGAATTAGGGGGCATAGTCTCAGGATAAGGGGTCTGCCATTTAGGACTGAGATGAGGAGGAATTTCTTCACTCAGAGGGTTGTGAATCTTTGGAATTCTCTACCCCAGAGGGCTGTGGATGCTCAGTCATTGAGTATATTCAAGGTTGAGATCGATACATTTTTGGACTCTAAGGGAATCAAGAGATATGGTGATCGGGCGGGAAAGTGGAGTTGAGGTAAAAGATCAGCCATGATCTTATTGAATGGCGGAGCAGACTCGAGGGACTGTATGGCCTACTTCTATTTCTTATGTTCGATAAGAAGTGACGTACTCCAGAGTACAATCCTAGTTTAATAGCGCAATCCAAGTCTAATTATCTGTAAGGGATGTTATGATTGTTGTTGATTTTTGGTGTCTTAAAATATTTGACAATTGTGAAACATGACAATGAACATTAATTAGAATTTATTGTATGTTCCCTGTACAGGAGGTCTGGCCTAAATAAACAATCCTAGAGGCTGAATATCATAGTTACATTGGCAATTAATTTATTTTAGCGAGTCCTTTAAATTATATATTCAGCGTCCACGGTAACAAATTATTAGAATTTAAGTACAAGGATACTGTAAAAAGTGCAAGCCCTACTCTAGATTACATATCTAGGCTGAGCTTTCAGTGCAGTACTGGGGGAGTGCTGCACTGTCAGAGGTGCTGTGGTAAAAGATCCTATGGCATTATTTGAAGAAGAGCAGGGGTGTTCTCAGAGTGTCCTGGCCAACATTTATCCTTCAAACAACACCACCAAAAACAAATTATCTTGTGGATGAATTCAATGTAGACAAATGTGAGGTCATCCACTTTGGATCAAAAAAGGATAGAACAGGGTACTTTCTAAATGGTAAAAAGTTAAAAACTGTGGATGTCCAAAGGGACTGAGGGGTTCAGGTACATAGATCATTGAAGTGTCATGAACAGGTGCAGAAAATAATCAATAAGGCTAATGGAATGTTGGCCTTTATATCTAGAGGACTAGAGTACAAGGGGGCAGAAGTTATGCTGCAGCTATACAAAACCCTGGTTAGACCGCACCTGGAGTACTGTGAGCATTCTGGGCACCGCACCTTCGGAAGGACATATTGGCCTTGGAAGGAGTGCAGCGTGGGTTTACTAGAATGATACCCGGACTTCAAGGGTTAAGTTACGAGGAGAGATTACACAAATTGGGGTGGTATTCTCTAGAGTTTCGAAGGTTAAGGGGTGATCTGATCGAAGTTTATAAGATATTAAGGGGAACAGATAGGGTGGATAGAGAGAAACTATTTCCGCTGGTTGGGGATTTTAGGAGTAGGGGGCACAGTCTAAAAATTAGAGCCAGACCTTTCAGGAGCGAGATTAGAAAACATTTCTACACACAAAGGGTTGTAGAAGTTTGGAACTCTCTTCCGCAAATGGCAATTGATACTAGCTCAATTGCTAAATTTAAATCTGAGATAGATAGCTTTTTGGCAACCAAAGGTATTAAGGGATTTGGGCCAAAGGCAAGTATATGGAGTTAGATCACAGATCAGCCATGATCTTATCAAATGGCGGAGCAGGCACGAGGGGCTGAATGGCCTACTCCTGTTCCTATGTTCCTATGTTTGTGGGACCCTTGCTGTGTGCAAATTGACTGCTGCGGTTCCCTACATTACAAGAGTGAGTCCACTTCAAAAGTACTTAATTAGTTGTGAAGCGCTTTGGAATGTCCTGAGATCATGAAAAGCACTACATAATGCAAGTTCTTTCTTCTTTTCTTTATTTATCTCATTGCTGTTTGTAAGACCTTGCAGTGCACAAATTGTCTGCTCTATTTGCCTACAAAACAACGGTTTCTATAACTTTCAAAATAGTTAATTGGCTGTGAAGTATTTTGGGATATCCTGGGGATGTAAAAGACGCTACATAAAAGTAAGTTCTTTCTTTCATTTCTGAACTGGGACAGAAGTAGGATCAGTACAATGGGCCTCAATGCCCCCAGGCTAGAGATGGGAAAATATCTGTCAAAGCTTCTTGATACAGACTGCTTCCCAAAGCCTCCTGCTAGGAAATGCGATGTGTGTGGACATTAGGTGAGCACAATTTTGGGTTTGGGTGATGCCCCATATGGTTGAAAATCCCGTCAGCACTCACTGTTTTTGTTCACACATGAAGAATGGTCACTTGGGCAAGGTACCAAGAATTTGCCACCACCTTCAGGAAAGGAGGGACAAGGGGAGAAAGTTGGGGGCAAACAAAGTAAATTAGAGCAATTTTAAGATACGTGTCCTTGTCACAATAGTGTTCAGGTGCACCATGTTGCATGTTACTTATTATAATAAAAATCTTTTTATTGAAGTCCCCTAGTTCTGGCATATATGAAATTTGCAGTCACAGTGGCATTCTTTGTTGACCGAATAACTTGGAAATTCAGTTCAAAAACACAATTATTGGATGATTAACACAGGTGTCAGGAACTATTCCATTCATTTTCTCTGTATTCTAACAGAGAACTTGACTTAAGTTTCAATTTTGCATCAGTTTGAACCTCACTTCCACAGTTAGTTTAATCTACATATATGCATCCTTTATAAACAAGTTTGTAACCATGTCCTGACACACACATAAATTGTTACAAAGCAATTTTGTCCTTTATATAGTAATGGGTTAGCTGCCATGTTACATGCAAATTTTGTGATGTACGTCTTTTTGCCCATCCCCATCTATTGCATACGGCAGGGTTCCCCTGTAAATCTTCTCTTTTTGTTTGTATGTGTCCAGCTGAGCAAGACTGTGTGTGTCAGAAATTGTACTTGGCTCATCTGGGTATTTGTTCCCAAGGGAGGTTTTGCCTTTCTTCAGAGCTGTGCTGTGGGTGGTTTATCTGTTACTTCCTGTTCTGGAAGCAGCTAGCAAAAACATAACTAATAATTTTTTTTTGTTAGTTATTTAAATCTAATAGTTTTGAAGGCAGCTTTTTGTGCATGTAAAATTTCAAAATTAACATTTATTTTTAAGAAATGGGTGAAATTGTTGCTACAAACTGTACTATCAACCAAATGAAACGATGCATATGAGTAGCATAAGATGAAAAGTAAAACTGTATCAATTTTGTTCAAATCCTAACCAAATCACATGAGGTTTCTGAGGATAGCAGCACTGTCTTGTTGGGTACAAAAAAAAAATAACAGTGATTTTTTTTTGAGTCCCAGTTTTCTCCCTTTCACTCCTAAGAGCTGACATTCAGTCCTGCAGTACTGGCAACCAATACCTCATCCAAGTGAATATTCTTCAAGTGTGAGCCTACACACAGTGTCAACAGGCTATTAGACTGCAAGGGATATCTGCCCAATTCTGTCCTCACCTGATGTTCACACATGTGCACTTCCCAGCAGGGATCACTGGATAGTGAATATAAGCAGGAATCCTGGTCGATTTTCCCTTTCCAAGATACTATTAGATTAGTTTTGAATCCTTTAACACTTTAGGTAAATGAGGCAACTCAGTTTCCTAGAAGTTTTTTGAGATTAAGACTTACTTTCCACATCATCACAAATTCATTAATGTCATTTTTAACATCATTTTTCCAAGTAAAAGAAAGACTTGCATTTATATAGCATGTTTCACAGCCTTGGGACATCCCAAAGTGCTTTACAGCCAGTGAAATACTTTTGAAGTGTAGTCACTGTTGTAATGTAGGAAACGTGACATCCAATTTGCACACAGCAAGGTCCCACAAACAGCAATGTGATAATGACCAGATAATCTGTTTTTTAGGTGTTGGTTGAGGGATAAATATTGGCCAGGACACCGGGGAGAACTCCCTGGCTCATCTTCAAAATAGTGCCATAGGATCTTTTATGTCCACCTAAGAGGGCACACGGAACCTCGGTTTAACATCTGAAAGACGTCACCTCCGACAGTGCAGCGCTCCCTCAACAGTGCACTGAAGCATCAGCCTAGATTTTGTGCTCAAGTCGCTACAGTGGGAATGAACCCACAACCTTCTGACTCAGAGAGGAGAGTGCTATCCACTGAGCCACGGCTGACACTGTAGGCCTTGAACTAAATGAAACAGAGTCCAGTCAAAGTCCTTTATCAATTCTCATCATATGACGTCAACTTAAGTCTCATAAATTGGGTGAAGTTGCCCATTAAACGTTAAATACGATTTGCTATACAGGAATGGTTCACACTATTGCATTAGGTTTAACTATGCACTAAGATACAAAGAGACAGCCTCTTTTAAAAAAAAATTGAACATCATCTTCCTCCTTTACAACAGAATTCTACATATGATTAAAGTACCCAATTATTTAATTGAGTAAATACAGCAGAATAATTCTATTTTGCTGATACAAAACTAAATGGGGCAAAGGAAGTAACATGATCCTGCGATGGGTAATCGCCAATATTTAATCTCAACACACCTCTTATAAGGGATGAGTATGTCATTGTGTTTTTTTGCCTAATGCAAAATGCCAGGATTTTTTCATTAAAAGGTAAGAGTATATTACAATTTTTTTTTAAATCTGACTGATCAGTGTCGGTGTTTGGAGCAATCTGTAATGAAAAGGTATCACTAGGGGGCAGTAACACGTCATGAACCTACAGCCTCAGGCGGCAGTACAGAATCAGAACAAAGGGCTTTTTTTTCCCTGAAACTGAGAGCTAAGAGAATATTATTAATTGTTTCAATGAATAGAGTTTGCAGTTATTTTCTCATGATGGATGTAACATTATAAATTGTGCAAAAACATGAAAAAGTCTTGTGCGTCATACTTTTACAGTTTCAGTCTGTACTTTAGTCATTTCTTTACCAAGCAGTTATCTATTACTTGTACATGACTATTTCATCCTTTTTATTCATAATTTTTTATGCTATAAAATTGCTACTTTATAATTCACAGAGTTTCCACATACCTTCTAATTTGATTTCTGAAATTTTCGTGTAGTCTCACGTGTAGTGACTGATGATAAAAATAGGTAACATCATAAAGGACAAAGTATTGTCTTTCATTTGACTCCTTTTCTCCCAGATGATTTCAGCTACTTACAGCAACATGTGTTGAATATGAATCATATTTGCCAGATGAAAATAAGTCTCTTTCGTAGAATACAACTTTAATTTCTCAGCTGATGCCAACATTTTGCTGGTGATTTCAGTTGTTACGAGCTTCTGGGAAAACCACACCAGATACTGGTTTTTACTATAGCGAATACAAGTGCATTATAACAGCAACGTTATCTCAATGGTGTAAATGCTGTTGATTACCTGAAGGAAAAGAAATTAAGCTCACAATCTTAAGATGACACTTTGAAATGATTGGTAATATAAATAATTTTATTTTGTGCTATTTCTAATTTTCTTGGACTGGAATGTTTTAAAATATATATTACCAGCTTCCTAATCAGTATTAATTTCAAAACTTGATCTATAAAAATGTGATTTAATTTTCATTTTCTTTTCTATTTGTCTGTAGAAAATGTAAGTATTGTAATCCTGTTAGACGAGAATTCCTTAATATGCAATTCTCTGAATCAGTAGCCTAAAAGCAAAGAATTTACTCATTCACTGATACAGGGGAAATGTATGAAGTCTGAGTTTATTTTGTAGCGTATTTACAAAGTTGAGATTACAGAAACAGCTCAGATTGTACTCAAATAGTTTGTTAAAACTAAACATAGTAATTAAATAGACAGTGCAGTGCCAAAAATGGGATTTTTACCTTGATCAACCTTGCTTTTTACCCGCCGCCCTGAGGCCCTGGCAGTAGAAAGTTGCTGATAAAGCTCAGGGGAGGGTGTATGGCAGTTCACATTAGGTCAAGGTTTCAACCTACCATCAGATTCTTCACACTGGTAAATCAAACCATAGCAGAGATTAGTTTGGTCTTAACTCCTCTCTGAAGGATTTTCTGTTTACATTTTAATCATTCACTATCTCCCTCCACCTAAAAAAGACTCCAGTCCAGAGTCAAGAGCTTGAGCCACTTGGGTGCACCATGCACCCTGTTAACTGAGAATAAAGACCAACCAAATTTACATTTCAATCATTTTTCACTGTTCACTGCTGGCAGGTAGAATAGACTGATGGTCCCAGCATATTAGCAGTAGACTTTAATCTAGAAATAGAATTTAGAAGTGTGTGTGGGGGTGGGGTGAAGAGAGAGTAAGGCCTTATATGCATTTTATGCTCACAGGGTCATAGACATTACTGATAAATCCATCTGCTACGGGTCCACCCATTCCACCAGCCTGTCTATGTCCTCTTGAAGTCTATCATTACCTTCCTCATTGTTCACTACCCTTCCAAGTTTTATGTCATCTGCAAATTTTGAAATTGTGCCCTGTACACCCAAGTCCAAGTCATTAATATATATCAAAAAAAGCAATGGTCCTAGTACCGACCCCTGGGGAACACCACTGTTTACCTAGCTCCAGTCCGAAAAACAACCATTCACCACTATGCTCTGTTTCCTATTACTTAGCCAATTTCGTACCCTTACTGCCACTGCCCCCTTTATTCCATGGGCTTCAACTTTGATGACAAGCCTATTATGTGGCACTTTATCAAACGCCTATTGGAAGTCCATATACACCACATCAACCGCATTGCCTTCATTGACCCTCTCTGTTATCTCATCAGAAAACTCAATCAAGTTGGTTAAACACAATTTGCCTTTAACAAATCCGTGCTGGCTTTCCTTAATTAATCCACACTTGGATGTTAATTTTGTCTCAGATTATCATTTCTAAAAGTTTCCCCACTACCGAGGTTAAACTGACTGGCCTGTAGTTGCTGGGTTTATCCTTACACCCTTTTTTGAACAAGGGTGTAACATTTGCAATTGTCCAGTCCTCTGGCACCAGCCCTATATCTAAAGACGATTGGAAGATTATGGCCAGTACCTCTGCAATTTCCACCCTTGCTTCCCTCAGCAACCTAGGATGCATCCCATCCGGACCGGGTGACTTATCTACTTTAAGTACAGCTAGCCTTTCTAGTGCCTCCTCTTTATCAATTTTTAGCCCATCCAGTATCTCAACTATCTCTTCAGTAACTGTGACTTTGATAGCATCTTCTTCCTTGGTAAAGACAGATGCAAAGTACTCATTAGGTATGAACAGAGGTGATTAAATATGCCACAGAATTCCATGATTCCTGTGTTGCCATCTATGGAAAACAACTGGCCAGTGTTGAATAATGGTAGCCTAGGAATAGGTTGACTTTCTGGAATTTCACATTGATTGCAATTTGAGAGTCATGGAACATTTTCTCTCTGGGGTTGAGCTCATGATAAGGAAATTGTAAATTGTCTGTGGAAGGAGTGGGATTGATGGTTCCAATGTCTTTTTTTCTCATTCCATACTTTCTTATGCAGTTAACGTAGAGTTCACCCAAAATTTTCCCGAAAATATCCTTAATATCCCAACCTCACAGAAATACATCTTACGATAACTGTGCAACCTATTCTCCAATTCAATTCTATTCTATTTCCCGAAGCAAGGTTATTGAATTGGTGTAATGGTAATTTTGTGATGAGGACTTATATAGCTACCAGTATCTGGGTCGATGTTGCCCAAACGTATTACACTCAGGAGCTTTAACAGATATCAGAAACAGGAGATGACCTCTTCCTGCACAGGCTGGAATCTAACCCATTGTGCCATCCAGTAACTTTTTTATGATAATGGGAAACAGTTTCTTCTTCTATATGCATGCATGGAAATTGTATTTTAAGCAAACCAGGTTAGATTTATATGACCTCAGTTAATCATCACGAAACAAAAATTTCAAAAGCAATTTGATAATGAGCACAGTGCCTCCAGGATATTAGAAACTGATAGCAAATACAGAATGTCGTATATTTGTAGGCAAAGGCAATCAGAGAAATTCATGACTCAATAAATCTAGACTTATTAAAAATACAGTTTTAGAATTTATTTATATTCATCGTGCAATATACACATCACATCTTACTTACGAACATATTGAGGTATAGCTTATGATTCTGAACAGCTTATGGTGCCTTTGGAATCTAATTATTAATTTGCTTCACAAACAGTGAGAACTCTAGCATAACATTACGTTGATTGCAGACGATGATGTGGAATTGAATTCCTACTTTCCTGCTATTAGGCAGGGAAAGAGGTTAATTTTGAATCCAGAAGGTCATGTTATAGTCTGTTATTTAAAGCTGTTTACTGTATAGATTGTTTTACTTTATATAAACAAAAACAAATAATATTATTCATGTTCAATGAAGGCTGTTGCAATCACTGTCAATGCAGAATGCAAATATGTATTTCAATTGCATTTGCAACCAGTTTTGCTCCATTTTCTATCTCTAAAAATGTAAAGTTTCAAAAATAAGGCAAATAAATTAGTTGTATTTTAATACATGGGATGGAAACTTGAGCTATAGTATTAAACCATTCTGGGGGGAAAAAAAACAGATGCTGATATCTAAAGGACTAGTTTCAAGTGTAAATATATAAAGCAGTGATGTTGAAAGATACTCTGAAACAAGCTTAAGCGCCAATTTTTTTTGTTCTTTGCTTTAGCAGGGGCCCCATATTTTGTACACTTTACCCCTCTGTCCCCTGAGCTTTACAGGATATGTCTTGATTGACATTATTTTTAAAGCTAGAAAGTGAGACAATGATATAGCTCTCTTCCTAAATACAGCATGTGCCATAACCTGAGTCATGCAAATTACACTTGTGCTTTCAGATGACTAAGATTAATGACACTGCACCAAGGTCTTTGTTTCTCTATTTGGCTGTTTAGTGTGAAATACAATCCTAAAACATTATCTATCGTCTATTAATCCCAGAATTGTGTTCACAACATGCAACGCACATTGTTTAGGGCAATTTACAACAGTAACATACTGAGCACAATTGCATTTAATTACTTTGATTCTAATTACATTCACCAAAGACTAATAAAATAAATGGGACAAGTAGCTCTTTAAAAAAGCTTCTGCAATACACATGTGCTGTCTTGTATTGGGACAGTGATGTCAGTATTGGATTTATGATGATGACTTCTTTCAAATATTCTCATAACATTTTAGGAATTGAATTCTGCTTTTTATTACTAAATTTAAAATGTATGTATTACAACAATATGAAACTATTGCAAAAAAAGAAGTCTTAGGTAACTATATAATTTCTTAAACATACCATTTTTCTATCAAAATCAAGCAAAATTTACACAGCATGTCAGAATTAAAACACTAATACTTGTACCCAGAAAGATTGCAGTGAATGCTAAAATTTGCAGAGACTAAGCAAAGCTTATAGTTAATTTACATAAGGATTCGATTGTTCTATTTTAAATGTGAAACAATCCTTTGTAAAAATTGTAGCCTCTTTCGGCCACTGCCCAAACTAAACCGAATGAGTAAAAATAATATGAAGCACCATACATTAAGGTCAGCACTGACAAAAGTAGCTCTAAAGGATGCTATGTGCAGCTGGAAGAACGAAGTTACTGTGTCAACCACATCTCCGCACAGGCTGCACTCAACTCAGCATTAAAGGTGCTCTGTGCATGTGTGCTTAAATACTGGCACAGGGTTGCACTCCCTTGCAGATCATTTATAATGTTATATGGCAGCGATGTTTTTCTCATAAAGTTAAAAGTAAGTAAATAAAGTTCCCAGGAGGTCCAATGGACTGCCTTGGCACCTTTAAAACATGTCTTTGCATCAAGCTGGGGTTATACTACACGTGGAGCAAAATTGAAGCGGTGTGAGTCTACCTACTACAGGTCTCACAGCTCTTGTTTTAGTATTTGCATTCAGAAGTCAGATCGCACACCTGACTCTCAATTATACTGCTATTTTCATGTTCACTTGAACCACATTTCAGTCATGCAAAAATGGTAGTGTATTAGGAATATAAAAGATGCAAGTAAACCATTGTCCTGCTCAAAGAGAATTCATTCATTTTCTGTCAGATAATTCTGGCCTTTATAAGATTATAAAACCCTCCCTTCCTGTTTTATGACTTACGAAATCACCGCTGACTTCAAATGAGCTAATGTGCACAACAATCAAAGTCTATTCCTCTCACAATATGGCTGACTGCAATACAATTAGTGTTTTTAAAAAAATAATATGGAAGAAATAAATAATATAAAGTGTACATGACTTCCCAAACTTTTTGATATAAATTGGCCCAGAATTTCCTGGAGATTTGGTCCATTGGAACGGTACATCTACAGCGCTGAGTTCATTTTCCATTGTAAAAGTCCAAGGAAATTATGGCATGAGTTACACCGTTAGTCACGCTGTGCCATAATTTCCTGGGACTTTTGCGCCGCTCTGCTGATACCAAAGCCGAAAAATTGATCATCATAACTCCATCCCCCATTCAAGTCAATGACAATCACAAATTTCCTGGATTTACGCTAGTTTTCTCACAGCAGCCACTTAGACTGAAAAATAACAGCACAGGTGGGCTCTTGTTCACTTGGTATCGATCTGACTTATGCCTCTCATGATTCTGAGATGTGAAATTTCATCTCTGCAGTCTGGGATTGATTCTCCTCTCTGCTTCCCTGTTACTGAGATCTTCAGTTTGCCATCCAGAGTCCTGTGAGCATCTGAAGGCAATACTTTCAGGACCCCCCACTCCTCTCAATGCGTTCAGAAGGTCAAAGGATTGCAATGGCCTTTCCACTGGGCATTCCCCTCTTCTGCATTATCATGGACATTGAGGAGGTGGAGCAGAGGCATTATGCATCTCGTACCATGGCCGGAGCCTGCACCGAACTCGCTACAACACCCCTTCCTAGAGAGCGTACAGGGAATGAACGGAGGAGCTGTGCGTGTGCAGACCAAGGAAGCAATTGGCCACCTCTAGAAATGCTGCAAGAAGACCTGAAGCCATGGTCGGTCTACATCCCGCAGGGTCTTACCAGTTGAAATGAAGGTTACCACGGCCCTCAATTTCTACAAATCCAGTTCCTACACAGTCATCTGCTGGAGACCTCTGCAGCCAGGGAGCTGTGAGGACCTGCATTAGACAGGTGACAGACACCCTCTTCTGCAGCTCATCTGACTTCATCAAATATGCCATGTCCCCTGCAAAGCAAAGGGACAGGGCCATCAACTTCCACATGCTTAGTGGCTCCCCCAGGGTGCAGGGGCCTATCAATGATACCCAACATGGTGCTGAAGGGTCCACTTGAGGTACCTGTCACATTTATCAACAGGAAAGGGTTCCACTTGTTAAATGTGCAAATCGTCTGCATTGCCCAAAAAAGGATCCTGCACGTAAACTCTGAGCATCGGGGAAGCTGTTAAAATGCCTTTGTCCTTTGCCATTCCGCCATCTATGAATTATTCAGCAGGAAGGGACAAGGAGGCGGATGGATCCTAGGGGATAAGACCTAACCCCTGAAGCCATGGCTGATAATAAAGCCAATTTGCCCTTCAGAGAGAAAACAGAATATAAGTGAGCAGCACATAAATTTGATGGCGCACGAGAGGTGCAGGTATCAGCATTTTTTTTATTCGTTCATGGGATGTGGGCGTCGCTGGCAAGGCCAGCATTTATTGCCCATCCCTAATTGCCCTCAAGAAGGTGGTGGTGAGCTGCCTTCTTGAACCGCTGCAGTCCGTGTGGTGAAGATTCTCCCACAGTGCTGTTAGGAAGGGAGTTCCAGGATCTTGACCCAGCAACGACGAAGGAACGGCGATATATTTCCAAGTTGGGATGGTTTATGACTTGGAGGGGAACGTGCAGGTGGTGTTGTTCCCATGTGCCTGCTGCTCTTGTCCTTCTAGGTGGTAGAGGTCGCGGGTTTGGAAGGTGCTGTCGAAGAAGCCTTGGCGAGTTGCTGCAGTGCATCCTGTGGATGGTACACACTGCAGCCACAGTGCGCCGGTGGTGAAGGGAGTGAATGTTTAGGGTGGTGGATGGTGTGCCAATCAAGCGGGCTGCTTTGTCCTGGATGGTGTCGAGCTTCTTGAGTGTTGTTGGAGCTGCACTCATCCAGGCAAGTGCAGAGTATTCCATCACACTCCTGACTTGTGCCTTGTAGATGGTGGAAAGGCGTTGGGGAGTCAGGAGGTGAGTCACTCGCCGCAGAATACCCAGCCTCTGACCTGCTCTTGTAGCCACAGTATTTATATGGCTGGTCCAGTTAAGTTTCTAGTCAATGGTGACCCCCAGGATGTTGATGGTAATGCCGTTGAATGTCAAGGGGAGGTGGTTAGACTCTCTCTTGTTGGAGATGGTCATTGCCTGGCACTTGTCTGGCGTGAATGTTACTTGCCACTTATGAGCCCAAGCCTGGATGTTGTCCAGGTCTTGCTGCATGCGGGCTCGGACTGCTTCATTATTTGAGGGGTTGCAAATGGAACTGAACACTGTGCAATCATCAGCGAACATCCCCATTTCTGACTTTATGATGAAGGGAAGGTCATTGATGAAGCAGTTGAAGATGGTTGGGCCTAGGACACTGCCATGAGGAACTCCTGCAGCAATGTCCTGGGGCTGAGATGATTGGCATTGTCATACAGAACAGAACGGACTATTGCAAAGAAGCATACCGACAACTGGACAACCAGGAACACTACAGACGGTTACCCACAGACCCGACCAAAGAACACACCCATCAGCTCAACAAACTGATCAAGACCTTCGATCCAGACCTTCAAAACATCCTACGCACTCTCATCCCACGTACTCCCCGCGTGGGAGACTTCTACTGCCTCCCAAAGATACACAAAGCCAACACACCCGGACGTCCTATCGTATCAGGCAACGGAACCCTGTGTGAGAACCTCTCTGGATACATCGAGGGCATCCTGAAACCCATCGTGCAGGGAACCCCCAGCTTCTGTCGCGACACTACAGACTTTCTACAAAAACTCAGTACCCACGGACCTGTTGAACCAGGAACACTTCTCACCACGATGGACGTCTCGGCACTCTACACCAGTATCCCCCACGATGACGGCATCGCTGCGACAGCATCAATACTCAACACCAACAACAGCCAATCTCCAGACGCCATCCTACAACTCATCCGCTTCATCCTGGATCACAATGTCTTCACCTTCAATAACCAGTTCTTTACCCAAACACACGGAACAGCCATGGGGACCAAATTCGCACCCCAATACGCCAACATTTTCACGCACAAGTTCGAGCAGGACTTCTTCACTGCACAGGACCTCCAACCAACACTATACACCAGATACATCGACGACATTTTCTTTCTATGGACCCACGGTGAGGAATCACTAAAGAGACTACACGATAACATCAACAAGTTCCATCCCACCATCAAGCTCACCATGGACTACTCCTCAGAATCAGTTTCTTTCTTGGACACACAAATCTCCATCAAAGACGGGCACCTCAGCACCTCACTCTACCGCAAGCCCACGGACAACCTCACGATGCTCCACTTTTCCAGCTTCCACCCTAACCACGTCAAAGAGGCCATCCCCTATGGACAGGCCCTGCGAATACACAGGGTCTGCTCAGACGAGGAGGAACGCGATGGACACCTACAGACGCTGAAAGACGCCCTAGTAAGAACGGGATATGATGCTCGACTCATCGATCGACAGTTCCGACGGGCCACAGCGAAAAATCGCGTAGACCTCCTCAGAAGACTAACACGGGACGCAACCAACAGAGTACCCTTCGTCGTCCAGTACTTCCCCGGAGCGGAGAAACTACGCCATGTTCTCCGCAGCCTTCAACATGTCATCAATGATGACGAACACCTCGCTATGGCCATCCCCACACCTCCACTACTCGCCTTTAAACAGCCACCCAACCTCAAACAAACCATCGTTCGCAGCAAATTACCCAGCCTTCAGGAGAACAGCGTCCACGACACCACACAACCCTGCCACGGTAACCTCTGCAAGACATGCCAGATCATCGACACAGATACCACCATCACACGAGAGGACACCACCCACCAGGTGCACGGTTCATACTCCTGTGACTCGGCCAACGTTGTCTACCTCATACATTGCAGGAAAGGATGCCCCAGAGCATGGTACATTGGCGAGACCATGCAGACGCTGCGACAATGGATGAACGGACACCGCGCAACAATCGCCAAACAGGAGGGTTCTCTCCCCGTCGGGGAACACTTCAGCAGTCATGGACATTCAGCCACCGACCTTCGGGTAAGCGTACTCCAAGGCGGCCTTCGAGACACACGACAACGCAAAATCGTTGAGCAGAAATTGATAGCCAAGTTCCGCACCCATGAGGACGGCCTCAACCGGGATCTAGGGTTCATGTCACACTACACGTAACCCCACCAGCGAACAAATGTTATCTGTTTTTAATATAACGGGTCATTGACTGTCTTCCTTCTCTCTCTCCTTTTTTTGGGGGGGTTTGTATATTCGGTGGCCTTTTTAGGTGACACCTTTCTGTCTGCTCACTGTGATTGCCTTGGCAACGGACAGTAATCATCAGGCATTGTTCTGTGATTTTAAAATGCGAAGGATTCGAAAATCTCATTTCCACACCGTTCACCTGACGAAGGAGGAAGCCTCCGAAAGCTTGTGGAATTTTAAATAAATTTGTTGGACTATAACTTGGTGTTGTAAAATTGTTTGCAATCTTCCTTTGTGCTAGATATGACTCCAGCCACTGGAGAGTTTTCCCCCTGATTTCCATTGACTTCAATTTTACTAGGGCTCCTCGGTGCCACACTCGGTCAAATGCTGCCTTGATGTTAAGGGCAGTCACTCTCACCTCACCTCTGGAATTCAGCTCTTTTATCCATGTTTGGACCAAGGCTGTAATGAGGTCTGGAGCCGAGTGGTCCTGGCGGAACCCAAACTGAGCATCGGTGAGCAAGTTATTGGTGAGTAAGTGCCACTTGATAGCACTGTCGACGACACCTTCCATCACTTTGCTGATGATTGAGAGTCAGCATGTCAGCTTACTTGGGGGTCCTCCTACTTGGTTGCTGCTTTCTGAGGGAACTTTGTGCACATTGCAAATGTGTCCTTGAGGGGGGATTAATTCAATAAAAATTTAATAACAGGACACTTTTAAAAGCCTGTCTCCTTGGGCATCAGAGATTCAAGGATATCATAAATATACAGATCAGCCATGATCTTATTGAATGGCGGAGCAGGCTCGAGGGGCCGATTGGCCTACTCCTGCTCCTATTTCTTATGTTCTTATACTTGCTGCAGGGTGCTGACCTGAATAAACAATAATATCTGTCCTGAACACACCTGCCATTCCCCATCTCAACACCTATTTGGTATCTGCTGTTGAGGGACCATCTGAAGCTTCTAAACAAGTATCTCCTTTCGAACAGTATAAAACAAAATCAGAACATGCTGGAAACACTCAAGAGAACTAGCAGCAATGGCAGAAAAAGAGAACTCTGCAGTATTTAAAGTACTTAAAGTAATTAAGATTAGTAAAAAAAAAAGTACTGGAGAAACTAATGGGACTAAAAGCCGACAAGTCCCCTGGACCTGATGGTCTACATCCTCGGGTTTTAAAAGAGATGGCTGCAGAGATAGAGGCTGCATTAGTTTTGACCTTCCAGAATTCCCTAGATTCTAGAAAACTCGCCATGAATTGGAAGGGAGCAAATGTAACCCTGATATTCAAGAAATGAGGGAGAGAGAAAACAGGGAACTTTTGGCCAGTTAGCCTGACATCAGTAGTAGGGAAAATGCTATTATTAAGGACAGAGTCAACACAGTTTTATGAAAGGGAAATCATGTTTGACAAATCTATTAGAGTTTTTTGAGGGTGTAACTAGCAGGGTAGATAAGGGGGAACCAGTGGATGTAGTATATTTGGATTTTCAAAAAGCATTCAATAAGGTGCCGCACAAGAAGTTGTTACACAAGATTAGGGCTCAGGGGATTGGGGGTAATTTATTAGGATGGATTGAGGATAGGTTAACGGACAGAAAACAGAGAGTAGGAATAAATGGGTCATTTTCAGGTTGGCAGGTTGTAACTAGTGGGGTGCCACAAGGATCAGTGCTTGGGCTTCAGCTGTTTACAATATTTATCAATGACTTAGATGAGGGGACCGAGTGTAATGTATCCAAATTTGCTGACGATACAAAGCTAGGTGGGAAAGTAAGCTGTGAGGAGGACACAAAGAGTCTGCAAAGGGATATAGTCAGGTTAAGTGAGTGGGCAAGAAGGTGGCAGATGGAGTCTTATGTGGAGAAATGTGAAATTATCCACTTTGGTAGGAAGAATAGAAAAGCAGAATATTTTTTAAAAGGTGAGAGACTAAGAAATGTTGGTGTTCAGCGGGATTTGGGAGTTATTGTACACAAATCACAGAAAGTTAACATGCAGGTACAGCAAGCAATTAGGAAGGTAAATGGTATGTTAGCCCTTATTGCAAGGGGGTTGGAATATAAGAGTAAGGAGGTCTTGCTGCAATTATATAGGGCTCTGGTGAGACCACACCTGGAGTACTGTGTACAGTTTTGGTCTCTTTACCTAAGGAAAGATATACTTGCCTTAGAGGAGGTGCAATGAGGGTTCACTGGATTGATTCCTGGATGAGAGTTATCCGATGAGGATATATTATGTAGAATGTGCCTATATTCTCTGGAGTTTAGAAGAGTGAGAGGTGATCTCATTGAAACATACAAGATTCTAAGAGGGCTTGACAGGGTAGATGCTGAGAGGCTGTTTCCCCTGGCTGGAGAGTCTAGAACTAGGGGGCATGGTCTGAAGATAAAGGGTCGGCCGTTTAGGACTGAGATGAGGAAAAATTTCGTCACGCGGAAGGTTGTGAATCTTTAGAATTATATGCCCCAGAGGACTGTGGATGCTCAGTCAATGAGTATATTCAAGACTGAGATCGATAGATTTTTGGACACGAAGAGAATCAAGGGATAGGGCGGGAAAGTGGAATTGAGGTAGAAGATTATTGAATGGCAGAGCAGGCTCGAGAGACCGAATGGCCTACTCCTGTTCTTATTTCTTATGTTCTTATTTTGTGTTCTTTTTCTTCTTAAGCACATGCTGAGCTTGTTACCTAGCCTGCCCTTGTCAGGTCGTTGTATTTCTTCTGACGACGTCAATGAAGTGGCGCTCACCTCCTTCCACACTGACCTTGTAGGGAGTCTTCCCACTCGATGTCCCCAATAGCTACTCGTATTGTCTTTCCACCTCCTCAAGGAAGGCATGCAGGTCCTCGTCACTGAAGTTTACAGCTCTCTCTTTGGCTTCGTCTTGCGACGTGTGTGAAAATGGGAATGTTCAGATACGGGAAATTACTTTTTGCAGTGTTTTCCAACAATTTAATTAAAATCAGTTGTTTTTAGTGATTTAAAGTGATTTTAGACAAGATGGATACAGCTTGCTGACACTTAACTTACACTCCCAAGCCTCACTCTGGGGTATGGCGCCTGTTCTGAGCTTTTCATAGTGGTTTGCGATGGGTTTTTGGGGTAAGCCATTGGCTGCTTCTAAGGTCCCTGTTTCGCCATTATGTTCGCTGCGACGTAAAGAAATTATTTTTCCAGGAAATTTTGGCGTAAGTTCACAGCGCAAAACAGTGTAATTTACAGCTTACATCATCAATCGCGCCATTCCAGGCAATTCTGGCCAATAGAAATTATAAAATAGTAAGGAGTGATTTCAAGATTGCAATATACTCTTGAGTTCAAATGATACTTATGAATTCAGTTTCGCTGCTGAACTTTGTGTATTATCCGAACCTCTTCTGCCATCTGTTAATGACATGACTGGAATTTTTGAACAACTGTATCATTGTTATATTTAAGTACATGCACCTATAAGCACATTATAATCAAACCGAGTCTGTGAAATGCTTCCTTGCAATTTCTCAAAGGATACTTACAGTAAATCAAGGATATAAACTTCTCTACTTAAAATACTTAAGTACTATCATAAAATTTATCCCAACTTTTACATTATTCATCCAATCTTTATTTTGACTATTCCCCAACATAATAGTCCTCTGCGTACCTAATGTCCGATGGAGCTTTTAAAATACTGTGACAGAAATTGGGTGGGCAGCTGCAAAAATAATTTCTGCATTTCTCTGATTTTTAATGTTAGTTATTTGAGATAAATGTACTCATCTATAGAGAATACCTTAACTGTTTTCTTATATTACAACACACTAATATATAATATGTCAGATCTATGATAATCATGATAACCTGTTTACCCCAGAAGTGCTAATCATAAAAATCATGGTGATTGTATTAACGCAATAAAAACAATGCATCCAATCATGGCAGTTTGAGAATTTGAATTCAGTTTTAAAAATCTGGAAATAAGAAGTGACCATGAAGCTGCTGGATGGTCATAAAAATCTAACTGGTTCACAAATGTCCTTTAGGGAGGGAAACCTTGCCCAGTCTGGCCTATCTGTGACTCCATCCCACACCAACATGGTTGACTCTTAAACTGCCCTCTGAAGTGGCCTAGCAAGCCACTCAATTGTATCAAACTGCTAGAAAGAATTGTGGTTCAAGAAGGTGGCCAACCACTACCACTTTTGGAGTCTGGATTTGGGGCCATATAATCAGGTTGTTGGAATGGCCACAATGTGGAATTCAAAAAAATAACATTTAGTACGTTTAAAATGGAGAAGCAGTTTTAGAAAGAAAGCTGGTAAATTAATAGCTGCCATTAATCAATCGTCCCATGTTGCATTTCAACAGATACAGCTCCCACACTTCAAACATCTTGCCTTAGTTCTTCAGCCTTTCCTTGGTACACACAGCATTTATTGGATCATATGTTGTGAACCTTGGAAGTTATGTAAAGCACTTGTTACATAAGTATTGGGTTTTCTTCTGTCTTGAATCCATTTCGAACTTTTTTTTTGCTATTAATGATCTTAAAGTTTTTTTCCATTGGTATATCAAGTTGTTTTAGTTTAGTTCAAAAACTAAGGGCTCGATATTAGCAGGGCGGTGGGTTCTCAGCGGGGGATCGACTGGGTGCTTGGGTAACGCGCCCGGTGAAATCAGTGTGCTCTGCACGGAATTGCAGGCTAATTGGAGCCACTTACCTGTGCTTCCGGGTTTCCCGTTGGTAAGCTGCGCGGCGGGCGGACTGCGCATGCGCAGCGAGGTCTGTCAGCTGGAGGAGCCCTATTTAAAGGGGGAGTCCTCCACTGACTGATGCTGCAAGAAATAGGAAAAATTACAGCATGGGGCAGCCCAGGGGGAAGGCTACTCCCAGGTTTAATGATGCCTCACTCCAGGTATCATTGGATGGGGTGAGGAGGAGGGGGAGGACAGAGATCATCCCCCCGGCGAGCGGGAGGAAGCGGCCTGCCTCTGCCACCAAGAAGGCCTGGCTCGAGGTGGCAGAGGAGGTCACCAGCACCACCAACATATCGCCCACCTGCATACAGTGCAAGAGGCGTTTCAATGACCTAAGTCGGTCAGCCGAAGTGAGTACACTTACTCATTCCCCTACATTCCGTCTGCCACATCACCGCCCCCAACCCACATCTCCTTCTGCACTGCCAACACTACTCTATCACATCACCCCTCACACCCGCTCAAAGCTCATCCTCATCTTACCTGCACTTACTCACCTCGCCAGTATTCATCCCACCATTACCATTCATCCCAATCTTCATACAATCTCATGGCTCTATCTCATACTCACCCTCTCATGCATCTCTTTCACAGTCAGCCTCACTCAACCTGCCACTACATATGTGCAGTAGGAAGCGTAAAGCAAACGTGTCGTGAGCATGAAGGGGATGCACAAGGGTGTTTGAGGGTTTGCCATGGTGTTTACCTATATTTAACTCATTATATTGTCACCACTACTGCCATGTCTTTGCAAATCTTGCCTGGTTTGTGCAATAATGCCCTTTCCTGAGGATCACTATGAAGACCCACAACTGATGCCATCTATTGTGCCACTGCAGAGTGGGTGTAGGTGTATTTGCAGAGCTCTTTTGTGCAGACGACTGAGAAATGTCGGCGATGTCCCCGGTGGCACCCTGGAAGGATGCGGAGGAGAAGTTGTTGAGGGCAGTGGTGACTTTGACAGCAACAGGTAAGAAGACGGTGCTCGGGCCAGCCGGGAGCAGCTCGGCATGAAGGAGCTGCAGATGTCCACGACTACATGTCGAGTGACTCTGAGTCTCCACGTGCACGGCTGCTCAGAGAGGTCCAGGAAGCTGAGCCTCGGTCTGTAGACCCTGTGGCGAGGGTAGTGCTTTCTGTGACGCATCTCTCTCTGCAGTTGCCCTCCCTCCTGCTGTGCAGGTGGATGTGTCACAGCACTGTGTTGTGGGGCTCCACGTGTCAGAGGTGGACGGCGAGACTGGTGATGCTGTTCGTCCTCCGAGGAGGTCATGACTGCAACTACGGCGGCCCCCATCTGCAAGATGTACATTTGAGGGGGTCCGCAAGGTAGGTACATGTGTCTGGACACCGGGGTAAGTGTGGAAGTTAGTGAATTTTATTGATAGGAGGAGGATGGTGGAAGCCAAACTTTGTCCAAAGTGACAGAGTGGCCTCCTGCAATGAGTGAGGGTCTCCCCCCCCCCCCCCCCCCGCCCCCACCTGTCAAATGGACCTTTGCAGCTGCCACAGGCTGATGACTGCAACACGTCCATTTGAACTGGGAGTGTTTCCCCCAGTACTGGAAACAGTCTCAGTTCGTTTCAAAATCCCATCCCTGCTAAAATATCAGGTCAATCAGGTCTGTAAACAACCTGAAGTACCTGTTTAAGTACTTTAAGTGGCAACCCACCGGCTTTAATTGCTGGCGGGTGTCCCACATGCGGGGGCTGTGCGCATGTCAGCGCATCACTGGGGAACCCGGAAGTGGGCGGGTTGGAGCCGGGCTCCAGACCCACCCCAGGAGTCCTCGATTTTCGCAGCCCCCCCGCCACGAACGCACCCGATCGGGGGTGCGAAAATCGAGTCCTAAATTTCCAATGGATTTGAAAGCAGAGTGGCATAATTTTCTTGTATTCCTGCAAATTAATTATTTTCTTGTCTTTTGTCTCAGTCAAGAAATAACCAGTGTAAGAAGGGTAGAATGCCATCTTACACAATACACAACATCCTATTTGGTCTGAATAGGTGGCCAGCATGTGACTCTGATGAAAGAGAAGTACACTGGGCCATTTCAAATAAATCTGAAAATTAGAAAGATGCCTCCATCTAATCTCCGATGCCATTCTTGTTTTGTGTCAACTTCCACCTTAATTACAAACTTGATTATATGGCCCCAAATCCAGACACCAAATCTGTCCTGTATTATTATTTTTTGATAAGAAAATAAAATTAGGTACATAGGTAACTTTTTTTTGTAAAGAAAAAAAGTAATTTCAAAATACAGCGACAGCTTTCTCACATGTAATCCATCTGTACTATCTGAATGTTGTTTCCTATTGAGACTGTTTAGTTTTTTATTGCCATGCTTAGTGGACATCATCATTCCAGGTTTATCCATTTCATCCAAGAGGAAAGATATGAGTGATTCAGGTATGACACAGTATAACAGACAGAACTGTGCAATTCTCTGCATTTTATTTGGATTATAGCATACCTTGTGCAAATTTACATTAGACAAGCCTATCTGTAAATCATGACATTTCACAAATACGAGCACAGAAAAACGATTGGACTGGCTAACTGCTCAAACAATATACCTCTACAGCATTTAGCAAAACATCAGTGTTTCATTGTTGAAGCTACTTTATATCTTGGGTTATATTGGAAAAAATGACATTCAGTAACTTTAAAATGGAGAAGCAGTTTTAGAAAGAAAGCTAGTAAATTAATAGCTGCCATTAATTAACATGGGAACAGTAACAGATTCCACATTGTGAACAATCTGGAATAATAGAATGTAACACTATTTTGCAAAACAAGATTGAAGAGATGAATTTCAAAAGATTTGTAATATTTTGTTGTAAAGTGATGGTCTTTCAAGGGTGGCACAGTGGCTCAGGCTGCTGGAATTTCAATGTGCTACACTGTGGAACACGTAGGCTTCCACCTGCGATTCCTCATATGGAGAGTTACTGAACTCAGGCAAAGGAGAACAGTTATTAAGGCTGCTTCTGGTAAAGAAAGAACTTGCATTTATATAATGTATGATCACGTTTTTGGTTATGTTCCAAAGCATTTCACACCCAATGAATTACTTTTTGAAATGTAGTCATTGTTACATGGGTAACCATGGCAGCCAAATTTCACACTACAAGGTCTCACAAACAGCAAATGAGTTGAATGACCAGTCAATCTGTTTTTGGTGGTGTTTGTGGAGGGAGGAATATTAGCCAGGACACCAAGAGAACTTAATGCTCTTTGAATATGGCCACAGGATCCTTTCTGTCCATCTGAACCAGCAGATGGGGCTTTGCTTTTACATCTGATCAGAAAGATGGTACCTCCAACAATGCAGCACTCCCTCAGTATTGCAAGTGTCAGCCTAGATTATGTGCTCAAGCCTGGAATGGAGCTTGGATCCAAACCATTCTGACTCAGAAGCAAAAGTGCTACCAACTGAGTTAAACCTACACCTCAACTACTGGCAGAAGCCAGGATCAAGTCAACTGCCTGTCCTTTCTGCTTAGGATGAGGCATGGCACTTGAAGAAGAAATGGCAAGAAGAATATTGAAAAATAACACTTGCACATCTGATAAAGTGTGCTGGGAGAGGTCTAGAATTTTTCATTTATTATAAAAGTCACCGACAAACCAAATCTTTACAATTTTCTGTAGAAGTTCTTTCTTCTTTCTATTTTCCCTATTTCTTTAAATATATTCTTATCCCATTCATGGCTTAGCAGGGAGGTGGATGATCTTTCCCCAGCCCTTACCTATCGCCTGAAGCCAGCCCCCGAGAGTGGACTGAAAATGACTTTCTCTTTTCTTTTCTTCATCATAAGGAAAGCACCTGGCCTTCTCTTGGCACTTTGTCATGGCAACACAGACAATATTAGAAACCCAACAGTTAAAACCCATTTCCCCCACTCCATGACACTGTGTGCTTGTACTCAAAAACTCTGCACCACCTACACTGTTTACATCTCATTTTAAGAGAGATTTAGTTTTCTTTTATAGTTTCTGTATCCTTACAGGCCTTTTTTCTGCCATGTAATATAGTTGGAGGATGCAATTAGGAATAGATTGTGGTCAGTGGTATGTTCAGATATAGATCAGTAAATAGCCATTAGGACTACAAATTAACATTAGTATAATTTTAACCTAACCACCAGGTGCTAAACTGTCGGGTTCGGGTAGGACGCTCGTTTTACACGCCGCCTGATTTTACTTTCCCTTGACTTCAACGGAGAGTAAAATCGGGCAATTATAAAGCAGGCAGTCGACCCGAACCCGCCCGTTTCCCAGTGGGTGGGTTAGGTTAAAATGACAGTCTATGATTGACCTGTGAATGTGTATATACAGGTCAATCATAGGGGCTAATTTTAACCCAACTCACCCTGACGGAAACGATGCTCTTGTTAAATTCTTTAATACAATAGTTCTGAGGGGCAGTCAGTATTATTTGAGCACAGCTGCTGCCCCATGCACTGTTTATATTTTCTCTCGGTTTCCCCTGGCTGGGGGGGTCTGGAACGAGAGGTCACAGTCTCAGGATATGGGGTAGGATATTTAGGACTGAGATGAGGAGAAATTTCTTTACTCAGAGGGTGGTGAACCTGTGGAATTCTCTACCTCAGAGGGCTGTGGAGGCCAAGTCATTGAATATATTTAAGGAGATAGAGAGATTTCGATACACAGAAGCCATCAAGGGGTATGGGGAAAGAGCAGGAATATGGTATTGAGATAAGAGGATCAGCCATGATCATATTGAATGGCGAAGCAGGCTCGAAGGGCCGAATGGCCTACTCCTGCTCCTATTTTCTATGTTTCTCTGATGGTATTTTTGGTGCTATATCATTTCATTTCGTATTGAGATACATTCATCATCATTGGTAACTACTTTACAGGTATCTCTAATTAAGAGCATGATCCTGACCTTACTTGGTATCTTCCACAAAGTTCCACGGTTCCACTGAACTTCCCACTCTACTGACAGCCTCAAGCTTCTTCTTTAACTGTCTTCCCGCTGCTGGGTCCATGTGCGGGCCACACAGCGCAGGCATGATGGTCTGACCACTGTCTGGTGAGTGACCCAGAGTGCCAACTCTGGTTCGTCATATTCCTGGAGGTTTCATCACATGATCTCCCGCCTCCAATTGCCCCACCCAGTTAAACAGCCTTTTATCCTCATCTCCAATATTGTTATAACTAATAAACAAAAGTATTCAAAGAAAATGAAAAAAAAATCTTTTTTTTAAATGCACCCTCTGATTTTTCTCCTGGGCTGTTCACAGCAGTGTCCTGGAGATTAGTCTTTAATTCCTGGAGACTCCAGGCCAATCCTGGAGGGTTGGCAACCGCAGAGTTACCCCCTCCCAATCCCCAGCTGGGGGGCCCCAGCGCTTCAATCCAGTCACTGCCTACTGGAATAACACAATCGGCAGGCAGCGCTGTTTAACTTTATGGATGGCTCGTTGGATGGCTGCTGAGCTGTGTTTGCAGGGCCCTTGGGCTCAAGCCCCATAGGCCTGTGCATTAATGTGGTCCTACCATCCGCACTAATAAAGGAATGGAAATAACTACTCTATTGCCTGCTAAGTGACAAAGTTACAGGCAGCCACAGCTATTCCTTCCACCTCAGTATTTGAGCATGAGATTCACGATTTTGCAATTTACACTGCCACTATTTAAGTATGCATTCTCTTTACATTTTAATTACTTTACTCAGCAATCAAAACAGATTTGTTTACCTCTCCAAAACAAACCAAGTGTTTCGTTCAAGTACCAGCTTTTACAATAGTTGCATTTCACTGCATATCATTTATAGCGCATTTTTAAGACTAGCACCACGTCATTTTGCTTAAACTAGTGCCAAAAGTGCACCCCACTTCCCTGACATAGTGGTGCCACTAGCTAGTACCTCTGCACAAATACAGTTGGTACTAGACCAGAACAGTCAATACAGCAAAAAAAAAGCTAAATATGTCGAGTTTATTTCACATTTTAGTATCCGTTTCACAAAAAAAGTGGTTTCATATACTGTTCTGTCGCTCTCCACCAAATTCATCTTTAGTTTGAAGTGCTGCCGGCATGGCTAGTCCAGTCCATGGACCAAAATATTTGCTGTTCATGGGCCATTATTTGCTGTCAAAATTATGGTGAGTCTAATGGCGCTCACCATTATTTATAAGCAAACACTACAGCAACTTCAGGTGAGGGCAGATGTGCAGTTAAGTCCGGAAATCCAAAAGTTACTGTTCGAGATGCACTGCTCCGCTGTTAGCTTCGCGAAAACGGCATCTCGCTGTTTGCCTGGCCATTGAAATGCTTTGAATGGCATTAAGTTCCTGTATTTGCGCAGTAGATGCGAACTAAACTTGTCACAGAAAGTTAAGCCTTGTCCATTTCGGTCTAAGTATCTCTTTAACAACTTGATAAATGTAAATTACTGCTAGTCAACCTCCCTGGCACTGAAAATTAACTATTACAAATGTGGAGTCTCATTCCTTCAGGTTTTAATTGTTGTTGAAGATTTAAAAAATGTCAAGTTTTAATTTTTTTTTACTTTTCCTTTCTGTCTCTTTTATCTCTTTCTCTTAATTCAGTCGTTCTTTCTCTTTATTCCTCTTTCTGTACCTGATTTGACAGAATTCACAATTCCAGCTCAGTCCTTGCACTGTTATTTCACAATCCTTCAATCTGATTGTTTAAGGAGATATACAGTTGCTTGCCCTGTTCACTTAGGTCCTCCCTGCGACATTATCAGCTCACACTTTAAGCAACTTACCATGCAAATATTTTAAAAACCTGAACGTACAAGTGTAACTAACAGCAGACACGGTTTAATGCTCTACCACAGCACATTTATGGCCCACTGTATCCTCTCGTCTTCATTGGCTGTAAAGCGCTTTGAGACGTCCTGAGATTATGAAAGGCGCTATATAAATGCAAGTTCTTTCACATCTGTAATTTTTCAAATTTAAAGGTGTTTATACATTAATTGATGGACCTGCGTCCCGGCATTTTTCAGTTGCTTGTTACTATGAACGATTAGTAAAATCTCAAGTGGTGTCGGCTGTAAATAAATCCCTTTCTACCTGCTCTCCCAGGCCTTGGCCCCGCTTTAACGGCACGAAGGGTGAGAGCCCCCCTCCCCAGCAGCTCTCCATCCAGTCACACAGCGTCACTCACAAGAACGCTCGGCGACTGACCAATTGCTTCGTTCCATACTCATTGGTGCAGAGGTTAGCGACGCCGTCGTATCCAGTCAGATGCTCTGTTGCTGTTGCCCTGCTGAAGTTTCGTCTTGCGCGGCGGGAACGGGGACGGAGTTTGAGTTCGTGCGGTGTTTCCGGGAATAGCGCTTGAGTCAGTCCCCTGTTACCCAGACAGTCCCATCGGGTGAAGTATTCCCGGTCACTGGACCAGATACACAGCCTGTCAACATGATCCTGAGCAGAGTAGAGTACAGTGAGATAGCCAAGTACCTGGAGCGGTTGCGGCCCAACAGACAGTGCATGAAAATGCTGAAGGAGCATTTCCCGAGGTAAGAGGGAACGACAAGTACAGTAACCCAGAAAGGGGAAAAAAGACTTGCATTTATATAATGCTCTTCATGACCTCAGGGTTTCCCAAACCACTTTAAAGCCAATGAAGTACTTTTTAAATAAAATGTAGTCTCTGTTGTAATGTAGGAAACGCGACAGCCAATAGATGCACAGGACGATCCCACATGCAGCAATGAGATAATGATCAGATAATCTGTTTTGGTGATGTTGGTTGGTTGATAAATATTGGCCAGGACCGTGGGGAGAACTCCCCATCTCTTCTAAATAGGGCCATGGGATCTCTTGCGTCCATCTGAGAGGGCAGACGGGACATCCTTTAGGTTTAACGTCCAATCCAAAAGACAGCACCTCCGACAATACAACATTCCCTCAGGACTGTGCTGAAGTATTAGCCTACTTGGGAGAAGAGACATGGGGACAGTGGAGAGACAAGACAACCAATAGACATGGGAGAAAAGCCCAGCACAACAACCAGTTCACTGGGTGGTCTAGAGAAATGGAGGGAGTGAGCAACTACTGGTGGGAATAGACAGTGAGTGAAAGTGAATGGAAGGAGCTTCTAGCCCAGGGGAAATAAAGAATGAACAGATAAAAGGAGTAAGCAACTGATTTGGAGAAGAGATACAATAATCAACTATTGCACAGACAAATGAAGTGACCAAACAAAATGGAGAAGAGACAAAGACAGACAGACAACAAATGGGCAGTGGAAAGAGGGGCAACCGAGTGAGCAGGCTGACTGACTGACATGGAAAAGAGCTATAAAACGTAGAGGTGAAGAGTTGATTGGATAAGTGAGAAAGGAAGGAGACATGAAGCGAAGGACATGGAAAAGAGTAGAGTGACAGTGATGGCTTGGTGGGTCGACAGAAGGACCAAGAGGATAGGAAGACAAACTGACTGATGCATTGAAAGTGGGACGCGGACAGCCAACTGAACATGGTGTGGAGAAGGCAAATAAGTGATAGAGAGCACAAGAGGTACAGAACTTGGGTGGGATATGGAGACACACACACGCTTTTTCCCATACTCCTTCCTTCCCCCTCCCTGCTTCCTTCGTTCACTTATTGTGCTTCAAAAGGAAAATATAAAACTTTATTGAACTCCAAAACTACTCAGTTTTTCATTTTTAATGCAAGTTATTTATTTCAGAAATCTTGAGTGGATACTTTATTTTAAATAATTTCCAGGTTTACAACACCATCCCACTTTCCTGCTCCCATTCCCAATAGTTTTCTCTCTCTGTAGCCTTGTGCTTTTTCTGTACTGCAAGTCTGTTCATGAACGGCCACGTATGAAAATTTACCACTTGCGATGTTGATCCCCTACCAGTACTGCTTAGCACGATATCACAACCATGCTCAAGCTCCTGCATCATTGTTGCTCAGCAGCCTTACCTTGCCCCTTCCGAAGAAGCCTCTTCAGAGTTGGCCCACTATCTCCTGATAGTAGAGCAACCTGAGAACTGGCCTGCTCACACTATCTGCTGAATCAGCTCCCCATGCAGCAGTTGTAGTCATTTTCCCCTCAGATCATAAATTTCCCCATTTGAAACCTCCCCCACTGATCAGCATTCTTTCCAGCAGAACCTCCTTCACCGTGAACACATCAAGGGCTCCCGCAATTCATTAGAAACCCCAACTATAGTGATCAGAATTCACTCTATCGGATCACCAATATTAACCCTAACTCCCCATAGCCAATAGGCATCATTCCTATCATCATAACCCTATCTCCACTATTAAGCAGCTTTTCCTCCATTGACATCCTGCTGATCAGCATTTACTCTATCAGAATGTCCCTTCCCTCTCCAGTGGACATCTTTCCTATCGTTGGAATCCTTCCCATCTCCAATGAGCAGCATCCATCAGTACCTCTTCCTACTGAGTTGCATTTCCACCTTTCTCCCATACTCCTTCGCCTTCCTTCCTCCTCCCTTGCTTCCTTTGTTCACTTATTGAGGGAAAATAGAAAATAAAATTTACTAACAGAAGAGGTAGCAGAACTATCATTGGAATTTATTAAGTATCTTTTTACTTTAAAACTCCAAGTAGAGCTAATATAACATTCCACACCGATGGACACTAGTGGTGCTTTTTCTCAAGTCCAGAGCTAATATTCATGTTAGTTGACTAGTAACTTGACTGGTAATTTGTAGATGAGAGAATTAATCGGTTTTGAATGAGCCTTGTGTTAATGCAAAATGTGACCGAATGATTGGAATTAATTTATTTAAAGCAGAAAAGGGAAGAGTAGAAATCTGGGATTTAACAAGTATTCGCCTCTATTAATACTTCATGATGGCTATTCACTTGGGTTTGAATGTTTAAGTTATAGAAATTTGTTCGACCCTTTTGAATAATTGTTTGAGTTTTTTATACTAAATATTCTCCCATCTGTTTCCATCTCCAGTTCATTACGTTGTCCACTTGCAATATGAGTTCAGTTTACTACACCAATAATGTGAAGCCGGTCCCCACATGTTTAATTTCTGTCCTTTTCCCTCTGCTCTGTAGACACCCATTCCTTTGTGTGCATGTGTGTGGCATCTCACTGGAATATTTCTTTGTAAATTGCTTTTAAGCAAGCTCCTCCCATTTCTAATTGATCCCTAATTCACTTTTTCCACTCAAGATGCTACATAACATTGTTTGGACAGATATGGTGATCTCACTGCATATCGCCTGTAAAGGTCTTCTGAAAAGATCGTTTCCAGTCGACTGTGATCACTGAATGATGGACAATACAGCAGCCTACTAGCAGCTTGGGGACAGCAGTTAGTAAATTTATAGGACCATGGAGATTTAGGCAGTGCACTCCCTCCTGATACTCAACAGGCCAATGTTTCAATTATTGTTTTTAACATATTGCTGGATTTATTAAAAGCAGCTTGTAGAAATGCTGCATTCATTCTTTCTGTGGAACTTTTCTAAGTAGCTGAACATCAGCCTGAAAAAATGTTTGTACCTTGTGGTAGGATTCTTCTATCACTTGTTTATTTTTAACCAAGGTTGAGACTTTTCTGCTGTTAAGAACATAAAAAGAAAATTCGAAAGTTGTTGTTTGTTGATATTTAGGTTACCCTACTTCCTGTATATCTTGCATCGTTGGATTGAAAAAACAACCACAACTGGCTGAAGAGGCATTCATTGCAAAAAGTTTTCACTGTTTTCTGCTAATTGACATCAGTACATGTGTTTTCAGTGGAAAATAGAATAGAGACCCATTTTCTGATGTTGCAGAGCACATTATAACCTATGCAGATCTGATGAAAAGGTTTGCTGAAGTGCAATTACCTTGTTGTACTGCAATGTTGTGAAAATAACTGCACTTAGTTATTTTTTACTGTTGAATGAGGATATGTAGAATATGCTCTTTTCCATCTTCGCCTCTGTAAACCCTTGTTCTCTGCTCTGTCTTAAAAGGAAAAGTAAATTCCCAGCATGACGTAAACAAAAATAGACTGCAATTTTGTGCTATAAAGACGAACTATTGCCCAACGGAACACACCCGTGACATCGAGTGTGTAATGAAGCCTTCTGTATTTTGCATTCTAACACAAATTGAGCACTTTTAAAACTAAGAATGATTAGACACGTGGTACAAAAAGAGGAACATTGTTCTATCCTTCAACAATTACTTTGTTCCTTCACCTTGATGTTCACCACAAGTGTGAATATCTCAATAGCAGTGCACAATTTTGTTTCATGTTGTTCAACTATAATGGGTTGCTGTAGTGTAGAACTGCATTTGGCCATTAGTTTCTCTGGTCATTAGAAATGCTCTGCTCACATAGGAACCAGTGTAAATAGTATTACAGTTGATCTTATTTTTTAAAATATTATTGTATTAGAATTAGAATACTAGATTTATTTTTTAAATAAGAGTATTGTACACAAAGCCTCTATGATTGAACTCTATGAAGGTATGGTTTGTTGAGAGACATGTTTTTCATATTTTAATTTTGGTAAATTTTGCATTCTTTAAAGGTAAAAGAACTAGGTCGGTGTTGGACAATGGCACATATTTTTCCAGATTTAATATCTGGTGTTTATATCTTGTACTCTGAGGTCAGGTGTCATGGGTTGAATTGTAATGTAAAGCTAATTCTACACTAGCCCAGCAATGAGCATGATTTTTCTGTTCTGCATAATACATGGGAGGAAAATTCTGCCCAAATTTCCATTCAACCAAATATCTGAAAATATTCATACTGCATTAAACTTCCAATATGCATGCCAGTTACTGACTTGACATTATCAAAGTAGCACAGTTTAGAGTTATTGACTCATGCCCTTTACAAACATCTTCAAGACTGGCCAAATGCATTTAGGGCCTTGTTGTTGTTGTATGGAGACTTTCATCCGAATATTATAGTTTCAATTTAAACCCGGTCCTAGAGATGAAAGTGCATTGTTCCAACTTTCTGTGCTGCATAGTCTTTGCTTAAAATCTTTCGTTCAAAAGCAATGTTGATACAGTTAATGATTTTCCACTTCAATTTTATTTATAATCTTTCCACCCATTTTAAACTTTATAGAGCTGCTTTGTTTTAGAGGCTTCTGTCTTCAGCTGGGATAATGGAATGCTCTGAGCCATTAATGTCATGTTGTGATCTAATGATGGGAGGTGGACTGTGGGACTTTTCCTACCAGTCTTCGCCTCTCCCTGTGACTGCACTGTATTCTATCTAGTAGTCTGATTGACAATAAATGACATTGACCAACAAGAAGACCCAAAGTCAGATGTTTTATTATTAGTGAGATGAAACAGCTTGTTGAAAATTGATAGTCTTGTGCTGGAGCTGCTAAGTTGCCAACCTTTTTTTGGTCTGTGACAGATTTAAATATGTTGCATTAATCTAAACGCAAAGTAGCATTGAGGATCCATTTTGCAGTAGAACAGCACAAACTTGCTTTTATATAGCAGCAAGGTGCTTTACAGAGGTGTAAGGAGAACAGACTGAGTCACAGAGGGAGATTAGGATGGATGACCAAAAGCCTAGAGGTAGGTTTTAAGGAGGAGAGGGATAAGGGAAAGAATTCCAGGGAGTGGGACCTAGGTACTGAAGACACGACTGTCAGTGAGGGTGTGAAGGAAGGGGCGATGCACCAGAGGATGGAGTCAGAGGATCGGAGAGTACGGAACAAAGATAGGTTGTAGGGCTGGAGGACGTTGCAGAGATGGGGGAAGATAGAGGTCCTGGAAGGATTTAAACATTAGGATAAGAATTTTAAATTTGAGACATTGGGGACTGCCGTTCCGGAATTTCCAGTTTGTGCTGCTGGTGGGCAAGGCTTCGCCCAGCAGAGTGGAGCCCACGACATTTCTCCCCCCTCCCCCTCCATCACCACTAACAATTGCTTTAATTCAGTAAAATAGAAATTCAGTGCAAAACATTCCCTCTTGACATGTTGAAGTTGTTCTACAGAATCCATTTAAATTACTTTATACTTATGAGAAAATTCATTAGCATTTGGGATACGTTGGCTATGATTTTTAATGACATTTTTAGTGATCTTCATAACCATAAGCTACGTTCCTGCTGTAAACCTTTATTATAAAATGGTCACTGGAAGCGAAAAACAGCCCTCACTGGGGCATTTAGCAAAACATCTAGTTTTGAATTTCTGGAATACAGCGAAGAGAAAGAAGGATGTTCACTGTTGTTATGTAGGCAAACACGATGGCCGATTTGCACACAGCAAAATCCCATAAACAGCAATGAGGTATATGACCAGTTAATCTGTTTTTAGTATGACGTAGATTTAGGATAAATGTTGGCTAGAACATTAGGAAAGCTCTCCTGCCCTTCTTGGAATAGTGCCACAGCATCATTTACGTCCCCCTGAGCAGGCAGACAGGGCCTTGATTTAATGTCTCATCCAAAAGGTGGTATCATTGGCTCAAACCAGCGCACAAGTAACCCACTAAATGAGCAAGCTTAAATAGTTGCTAATAGTACTGAACTATTAAAATTAAGTAAATTCAGGTCAAAACAGAATTTATAAAATAATTGAAAATGTCAGTAGATTTTCCCCACCACTCCCACCGAAGCTAAACTGTGCACTGTCCTGGTTTTTCGCAGTCTACTGGTCGTGCTTCATTTGTGTCACATCACCCTTTCACTTTCAACAAGACCCCTTGCATCTTTTGAGAAGCGTGCACAATTTACTTGCATGCCGCAATACCCGCTGATCATAGAAACGTAGAAAATAGGAGCAGAATTAGGCCATTCGGCCTTTCAAGCCTGCTCCGCCATTCAATATGATCATGGCTGACCCTCTATCTCAATACCACATTCCCACTCTCTCCCCATATCCCTTGATGCCTTTTGTGTCTAGAAATCTATCCAGCTCCTTCTTAAATACATTGTGACTTGGCCTCCACAGCCTTCTGTGGTAGTGAATTCCACAGGTTCACCACCCCCTGAGTGAAGAAATTTCTCCTCATCTCAGTCCTAAATGTCCTACCCCGTATCCTGAGACTGTGACCACTCGTTCTGGACCCCCCAGACAGGGGAAATATCCTCCCTGCATCCCATCTGTCTTGCCCTATCAGAATTTTATACATTTCAATGAGATCCCCTCTCATTCTTCTAAACTGGAATGAATACAGGCCAAGTCGACCCGATCTCTCCTCATACGACAGTCCTGCCATCCCAGGAATCAGTCTGGTGAACCTTCGCTGCACTCCCTCTATGGCAAGTATATCCTTTCTTAGGTAAGGAGACCAAAACTGCACACAATACTCCAGGTGTGGTCTCACCAAGGCCCTGTATAACTGCAGTAAGACATCCTTGCTCCTGTACTCAAATCCTCTTGCAATGAAGGCCAACAAACCATTTGCCTTCCTAACTGCTTGCTGCACCTGCATGTTTGCTTTCAGTGACTGGTGTACAAGGACACCCAGGTCCCTTTGTACATCAACATTCCCCAATCTATCACCATTTAAATAATATTCTGCCTTTCTGTTTTTCCTTCCGAAATGGATAACTTCACATTTATCCATGTTATACTGCGTCTGCCGTGTATTTGCTCATTCACTCAACTTGTCCTCTAATGCTGTGGCTGAACTCAAAACTCACAAGCTAATATAGGTCAGAGAGGAGGGTCTGATGGGCGTATGAAACTTGGTGTGGAATAGAAAACCCGAAGCAGAGTATTGGATGAGCATGGAGAGTGGATGATGGTAGGCTGGCCAAGAAAGCATTGGAGTACTTGAGTTTGGAGTACTTGAGTTTGGAGATGATATATCATGAATGAGTGTTTCAGCAGTGGATAGGCTGAGCTCGGGACGGAAGCGGGTGTTGCTATGAAGGTGCAAGTTGGCGGTCTTTGTGTTGAAGATTTGAGCTTGGAAGCACAGCTCAGATTGAAGAGGACAAAGAGATTGCTAACAGTCTGGTTCAGCCTGAGACAGTAGCCAGGGAAGGGGATGCAATCTTTGGTAAGTGCATTGCATTTATTACTGGGTCTTCCCAATGTTTAGCTGGAGGAAGTTACGACTAATCCAAGATTCAATGTCAGACAAGGAAACATTAATTTCATTTTGCCAACTCTATTCACCATTGCTGACTTTATTTCATTAATTTATTTGCTGCCATTTCTTCACATTTTGTATGACACCTCTTTCCATTCATGAAACTTGCATATTTATCCAATTCATTCTGTCATCATCATACCCCATTTTAATTTATTTCACCTCATTATTATTACCTCTCTCAAATTATTATGCCTGCATGTTTATTTAATTAACTTAATATTTGCCAACTTCCATACCACTGACTCTTTAATTTTTTACCCAATTCTCTATAATGGTGCTTTTAATTTATGAAGACCACATGATAGTAAATAGATTTTTAGTTGCTCTGTCATGGTGTTGGTCATAGAGAGTCAAGAACTTGCTATTTTATAACAATAGGGGTTTATGCCACATAGGGGGTAACATCAGGGTCAGTGATTTGCAATGACCGAATAAGTCAAATGCTATTTTTAAGTATTTGGGAATTTTTGCTAATTTTTGGATTTCACAGCTCTGTCCATTATTCTGTGAATAAGTGGCCTTTATTTTATATACTTGCCTTTACCTATGTATTTTGTGTCTAATCCTTACCATTTTTAAAGCTGACAATATACAGGAAGATGATGAAGCTCCATTTGAGGGCAGTCCTGTGCTTCATCGCAATGGGCGTTGTTCTTGAGCTTTGGCAGCACTGCGGAATGATCCTGAGGTTTTGCAGAACTGAGATGGGGATCTTGTGTTTAACAGTACTGCAGTGGGTAGCTGCAGTGTGGCAGCATAGGGTTCTTGGATCTGACGACATTATGAAGTGGTAGCATGGGGTTCAGCAGAAGCATGAAAGGTGAAACTGACGTTCGGCACAACTGGGGGTTGAATGTGAGGTTTGGCTTATTGTTCGACTCCTGGTGTTGGTCACATATGCAGCTGTAAAAAAAATTCTAATTATCAATAAAACATGATGATTAGATCTTTCAAAATCCGGCTGATTTGTTTAATTTGAAAATATCTCAAATTACGTGGAAGAAAGTGTATGTCTGTCTCTGTGTCTGTGTCCAATAGCTGTTAGTAATTTGAATGTTTGCATTTTTTACCAATCTGTCTGCTTTAAAGATTCAATTAATTTGTATTTTTTTCTTATGAAGAAAAACTCAAATTAGGATGAGGAAATATACTGTCTCTCTCCTTTACATTGCCTTTCACTAATTATATAATGTTGATACAAAAAAGGAAGAAGGAACAAATCAATTACAGCCCAGTGAGTTTAGTCAGTAGTGGGAAAACTGTCAGAATTCATCATCAGAAAGAGATTAGGTGAGTCCTTGGAAAAATATAAGGGAGATTAGGGAGAGTCAGCGAGGTTTTATGAAAGGTAGGTCATGTCTAACTAAGCTAATAAAGTTCTTCAATAGAGTTATTGAGGTGGTGGATAGACGAGGATCAATGAATGTTGCATATGTGGATTTTCAGAAGGCATTTGATAAGGTCCTGCACAAGAGATTGCTAATTAAAGTTGCTACCCAGTGGAATTGGAGCCAATCTTATGATATGGATGGGAAAGTGTTGGGAGATAGGAGGCAGAGAATTACAATGAAATGCACAGATTTGAGAGCAGTGACATGTGATGTCCTCAGGGAATGGTGCTGTGACATCATTTTTCCTTATACCTGGGTGGGGCTGATCAGGGACCAAAAAGGAGATCATCTTGTGGAGGCAGAGGGCATGACTGAGGTACTAAATGAGTACTTTGCATCTGTCTTCACTGGCATCATCCTCTTCTCTAATGTGGCAGAAAAGGAGGATGCTATAGCAATATTGGATAGGATAAAAATAGATAGAGGAGATACTTAAAAGATTGGCAGTACACATAATAGAAAAGTCACCTGGTCCAGATGGGATGCATCCTAGGTTACTGAGGGAAGTATGGGTGGAAATTGCGGAGGCTCTAGCCACAATCTTCCAATCTTCCTTAGATATGGGGGTGGTGCCAGAGGACTGGAGGATTGTAAATGTTAACAACCTTGTTCAAAAAAGGGAGAGGGATAAACCTAGCATTTATAGGCCTGTCAGCCTAACGTCAGCGATGGGGAAACTTTGAGACAATAATCTGGGACAAAATTAATTGGCACTTGGAAAAGTATGGCCTAATAAATGAAAGTCAGCATGGATTTGTTAAAGGCAAATCGTTTTTGATTAACTTGATTGAGTTCTTTGATGAATTAACGGAGAATGTTGATGAGGATAATGCAGTTGATGTTGTGTATCGGGACTTTTAAAAAGGCGTTTGATAAAGTACCACATAATAGACTTGTAAGCAAAATTAAAGCTCATTGGATTAAAGGGACAGTAGCAGCGTGCATGCAAAATTGGCTAAGGGACAGAAAGCAGAGAGTAGTGGTGAACGGTTGTTTTTCATACTGAAGGGAAGTATACAGTGGTGTTCCCCAGAGATCGGTTGATATATGTTAATGACCTGTGGACTTGGGTATACAAGGTATAATTTCAAAGTTTGCAGATGACACGAAACTCAGAAATGTAGTAAACAATGTGAAGGATAGTAACAGACTTCAGGAGGAGATAGACAGACTGGTGAAATGGGCAGACATATGGCAGATGAAATTTAATGCAGATAAGTGTGAAGTGATACATTTTGGTAGGAAGAATCAGGAGAGGCAATACAAACTAAATGGTACAATTTTAAAAGGGGTGCAGGAACAGAGAGACCCGGGGTGTATGTATACAAATCTTTGAAGGTGGCAGGGCTGTTAGAAAAGCATACGGGAGCCTTGGCTTTATTAATAGAGGCATAGAATACAAAAGCAAGGAAGTTGTATGCTAAACCTTTATAAAACACTGGTTTTGCCTGAGCTGGAGTATTGTGTTCAATTCTGGGCACCACACTTTCGGAAGGATGTCAAGGCCTTAGTGAGGGTGAAGAAGAGATTCACCAGAATGGTACCACGAATGAGGGACCTCAGTTACGTGGATAGACTGGAGAAGCTGGGGTTGTTCTCCTTAGAGCAGAGAAGGTTAAGAGGAGATTTGATCGAGGTGTTCAGAGCCATGAATGGTTTTGATAGAGTAAATAAGGAGAAACTGTTTCTAGTGGCAGAAGGGTCAGTAACCAGAGGGGACAGATTTAAGGTTATTGGCAAAAGAACTCATAGAATTGTTACAGCAAAGAAGGAGGCCATTCGGCCCATCGAGCCTGTGCCGGCTCTTTGGGCAAGCAATCCAGTTAGTCCTATTACCCGCTCTTTCTCCATGGCCTTGCAAATTTTTTCTCTTCAAATATTTATCCAATTCCTTTTTGAAAGCCATGATTGAATCTGCATCCACCACCCTTTCAGGCAGCACATTTGAGATCATAACTATTGAGGAAAAAGCTTTTCCTCCCGTCACCTTTGGTTCTTTTGCCAATCGCCTTAAATCTGTGTCCTCTGGTTCTTGACCCATCTGCCAATGGGAACAGTTTCTCTTTATTTACTTTGTGTAAACCCGTTGTGATTTTGAACACTTCTATCAAATCTCCTTCCAACCTTCTCTGCTCTAAGGAGAACAACCCCAGCCTTTTCCAGTCTATCCACATAACTGAAGTTTCTCAACCCTTGAGCCGTTCTAGCAAATCTTTTCTGCACCCTCTCTAAGGCCTTCACAGACTTCCTAAAGTGTGATGCCCAGAATTGGACACACCAGTGTTTTACAAAGGTTCAACATAACTTCCTTGCTTTTGTACTCTATATGCCTCTATTTATAAAGCCCAGGATTCCAAATGCTTTTTTAAACGCTTTCTCAACTTGTCCTGCCACCTTCAAAGATTTGTGCACATATACCCCCAGGTACCATTGTACCATTTAGTATATATTGCCTCTCCTCGTTCTTCCTGCCAAAATGTATCACTTCACACTTCTCTGCATTAAATTTCATCTGCCATGTGTCCGCCCAATTCAATAGCCTGTCTATGTCCTCTTGAAGTCTATTACCATCCTCCTCACTGTTTACTACACTTCCAAGTTTTGTGTCATCTGCAAATTTTGAAATTGTGCCCTGTACACCCAAGTCCAAATCATTAATATATATTAAAAAAAGCAACGGTCCTAGTACCGACCCCTGGGGAACACCACTGTATACCTTCCTCCAGTCCGAAAAACAACCGTTCACCACTACTGTCTGTTTCCTGTCACTTAGCCAATTTCGTATCTATGCTGCCACTGCCCCTTTTATTCCTTGGGCTTCAATTTTGCTGACAAGCCTATTATGTGGCACTAGAGGCGACATGAGGAAAAAGAAATTTACGCAGCAAGTTGTCGTGATCCTGAAAGGATGGTGGAAGCAGAATCAATAATCACTTTAAAAAGGGAATTGGATAAAAACATGAAGGGGAAAAATTTGCAGGCCTACGAGGAAAGAGCAGGGTAGTGGGACTAATGGATTAGGTCTACTAAAGAGCTGGTACAGGTACGATGGGCCGAATGGCCGCCTTCTGTGCTGTATCATTCTTTCTATGATAAGCAATTAAAAGCTAGGTCACAGGTTTACAAAATGATTAAAGAAAAGCCTCATGGCTTGCTGGGGTTCATCACAAGAGGTATAGAATATAAAAGCAAGGAAGTGCTCCAGCAATTATACAGAGCATTGGTCTTACTTCACTTTGGAATATTATATTCAATTTTGAGTATTCCATCTTAGGAAGGATAGACTGGCCTTGGAGAGAATCCATTGATCACCAGGATGATACCTGAGTTGAAAGGACTGAGCTATGATAGCAGACTGAATAAACTTGTGTCAAATTCCTTTATGTAGACATGGTAGCATTATTGAGATATGGCTGCAAGATGGTCAGGACTGGGAACTGAATATACCAGATTATAAGGCATTTGGAAGGATAGGGAAACTGGTAGAGGAGGAGGAGTAACCTTAGTGATTAAGGATGAAATTACTTCAATGATAGGATATAACGAGAGGTAAGCAGGCAGTGGAGACTTTATGGGTGGAATTAAGAAATAGAAAAGGATTTAAGACTGTAGTGGGAGTTGTGTACAGATCCCCTGGTAGCGGCTGTGAAGTGGCAGAATGTATAAATACAGAGATTAGACACACATATAGCAAAGGCAGTGTGGTTTTAATGGGGGATTTTAAGTTTCATGTTGATTGGGAGAAGCAGCCATGCTTATGTCAGAAATGTAGCGAATTTCTTGTGTGTCCAGAACAGCTTTCTGCAACAATATGTCCTAGAACCAACAAGGGGGCAGGCCATATTAGATTTAATAATGAGAAATGAGTCAGATTTAGTTAATGGCTTAATGGTGCATGAACATTTATCTAATAGCGATCATAATATGATCGAGTTCAACATTGCGTTTGAAAGGGAGAAACCCGTATCAGCTACTAAGATTCTAAATTTACGTAAGGCCGACTTCAACAGGATGAGACAGAGACTGTCCACTGTAAACTGGGCAAATCTGTTAATGGGTAAAATTACAGAAGATCAGTGGGAGGTGTTCAAAAAAGAATTTAACGTGATACAGAACCAGTTTATACCCCTAAGGGGCAAGAGCTCTACTTGCCAAAAAAAAGCCATGGATGTCAAAAGAGGTAAGGGACAATGTAAAACTAAAAGAAAAAGCATAAAAAAATGCAAAAAATAGCACAGATCCTGGCAATTGGGAGAGATACATAGAACAGCAAAGGGTGACAAAACAGATAGTAAGAGCTACAAAAAGGTATTAAAAGAAACTTGCAAGGAATATCAAAATCAACACAAAAATTGTTTACAATTGTATTAGGAAAAAGAGGGTGGTCAAGAGCAATGTGGGCCCCTTAAAAACTGATAATGGTGATATAAATGAAAGTACGGAAATGGCAGACATGTTAAATAATTACTTTGCGTCAGTATCTACAGGAGAGGAAGAGGATAGCACGCCGGACACCCCAAGGAAACTAATTTTGAATCAGGGACAGGGACTCACCATAATTAACGTAAGCAAATTAACAGTAATGAAGAAAATAATGGCATTAAATTGTGACACGTCTCCAGGACCAGATGGTTTCCATCCCAGGGTTTTAAAGGAAGTAGGTGAGAACATTGCAGATGCCCTAACTATAATCTTCCAAAATTTTCTCGATTCAGGAACCGTTCCTTTAGATTGGAAAATTGCACGTCACTCCATTATTTAAGAAAGGTGACGGGGGAAACCAAGGAATTATAGACCAGTTAGCCTAACATCTGTTGTTGGTAAATTACTAGAATCTATAATTAAGGATAGAGTGACTGAACACCTTGAAAATTTTCAGCCGATCAGAGAGAGCCAGTATGGATTTGTGAAGGGTAGGTCATGCCTGACAAACCTGATTGAATTTTTTTTAAAGGAGTGACTAAAGTAGTGGACAGGGGAATGTCTATGGATGTTGTTTATATGGACTTCCAGAAAGCATTCGATAAAGTCTCTCATAAGATTCTGTTAGCTAAAATTCAAGTTCATGGAATTGAGGGCAAATTATTAACCTGACTAGGAAATTGGCTAAGCGGCAGGAAACAGAGAGTAGGGATAATGGGCAGGTACTCAAATTGGTGTCCCACAGGGATCCGTGTTGGGGCCTCAACTATTCAGTGTATTTATTAACGCCTTAGATGATGGGACTGAGAGCCACATATCCAAGTTTGTTGATGGCACAAAGGTAGGCAGCACTGTTAGCAGTATAGATGGTAACATAAAATTACAGAGAGATATTAATAGATTAAGTGAATGGCAAATGGATTTCAGTGTAGGCAAGTGTGAGGTCATCTACTTGGACCTAAAAAGGATAGATCAGAGAACTTTCTAAATAGTGAAAAGCTCAAAACAGTGGAGGTCCGAAGAGACTTAGGGGGTCCATGTACATAGATCATCAAAATATCATGGACAGGTACAGAATATAATCAAAAAGGCTAATGGAATGCTGGCCTTTATATCTGGAGGACTACAATACAAGGGGGTAGAGGTTATGCTACAGCTAAAGCCCTGGTTAGACCACACCTGGAGTACTGTGTTCAGTTCTGGGCACCGCACCTTAGGAAGGATATATTGGCCTTGGAGGGAGTGCAGTGTAGATTTACCAGAATGAAACCTGGACTCCAAGGGTTAAATTATGAGGCGAGATTACACAGACTAGGGTTGTATTCCCTGGAATTTAGAAGATTAAGGGGTGATTTGATCAAAGTTTTCAAGATATTAAGGGAAACTGATAGAGCGAAACTATTTCCACTGGTTGGGGAGTCTAGGACTAGGGGACATAGCCTAAAAATTAGAGCCAGGGCTTTCAGGAGTGAAGTTAGGAAACACTTCTGCACACAAAGGGTGGTAGAAGTTTGGAACTCTCTTCTGCAAACGGCAGTGATGCTAGCTCAATTGTTAATTTTAAATCTGAGATTAATAGATTTTTGTTAACCATAGGTATTATGGGAAATGGAGCTAAGGCAGATATACGGAATTAGGTTACAGATCAGCCATGATCTCACTGAATGACGGAACAGGCTCAAAGGGCTAAATGGCCTACTCCTGTTCCTGTGTTCCTAAAGTCTCTGGAGATAAGGTTAAGGGGTAATCTGAGGTGTTTAAAGTATTTAAGGAAATTCACGGGGTACATGAGAAATGACTCTTCCTTCTTGTATGGGAACCCAAAACCAGGGAGTAGAATTTGAGCAAAGCTGCTTAATACCAAATCCAGGAAAAACTTCCAAGTACCAAATTATGAGAATGTGAAACATACTGTCCCACAAGGTCTTGGATGCAAGGACTCTCTTGGGAAGACACTCTCTTGGGAAATAAGGGTATTGATGTGGAGAAAAGGCAAGGAACTGGAATTAAAAAGATAAACCTGCCATGGCTAATAAAATAGCAGAACAGGCTCATAAGAACATAAGAAATAGGAGCAGGAGTAGGCCATACGGCCCCTCGTGCCTACTGTGCTATTCAATAAGATCATGGCTGATTTTCGACCTCACTCCACTTTCCTGCCCGATCCCCATATCCCTTGATTCCCCGAGAGTCCAAAAATCTATCGATCTCAGCTCAATGGGCTGAATGGCCACCTGTTCCTGTGTTCCTACATCTGACATGCATTTTTTAAAATTTCATTTCTTTTGGCAGTGGGGATGAGTGGAAAAATAATAGCCTTACATTTTAACTCTGTTGCTGTTGGGACCTAAACATGCTATATGCAGCCATGCTTTCTTTTCATAATTCTGCTTTTGTACCTTTTCATATGATCAGCAATTATTTCAAGTCAAATTCTCTAAAAGCTACCTATACTTCATCTCTTTCCACCTGTTCACCCTCATTGGTTGAGTTTTGCTTGTTTTTTTAATGTTGGATTGAATAATGTCAGTGCTGATGATGGGTATCCTTCTGCCAATTTTGCCACACAGTGCCAACATCCAGTTCTCCTAGGGTATGTATAGCACAGTCAGCTAAAAAGTAACATTTCCATTATTCTCCCTGGCAATGTGACTTGGCTTTAAGCTCAAGTGCTCTCCCAGTGCACCATTATGAATTTTCACTTTCTACACCAGCTATTCTTTGGTCTCCCTGAGCAAGATACATATTAGCTGTAGCGTTGTGCTATGGGGCTCACGCCCACTAACACCCAAGTTGAAATGTCCCAAACTTATGTCACATGATACTCTTCCAGGCAGGATAATTTCATTTGATCAGTTGATGCAAGTTTATACCCAGACTGCAGAGGTGAAAGGTCAGTATCTAACTCTGCAGCACTCAGTTAGCCCCGTTGCTCGTTTGTAGCAGAGAATCTGGTGGGAGGGCAAGATGGAGAAGGGTGTAAATTGGTAATTAATATTAAATAGGAGGAGAAATATCTCTGTATGCTCAGTTATCTATATCCATTATTATGTTTAAATCTGAATATATGCAAGTAACTGGAATTCACCATGATTCTTGTGCATTGTAATTCCCCCTTCCACTGAGTAGTATTGTTAGCTAACAAAGGTTAGCATGAGATATATACATTCTGTTGTAAAACACTAGTTGCAACATAATATATAGATCATAAATGTTCTGGATAATTCACAAGTTTTAGAGGTTGTCTCAAAATTTCATTCGGGCCAAACATACAGTAATTAAAGTTTTTTTATATTCATTTAAGTGGGATGCCAGGGCCAGCAGCAGCAGCCTTAAAGTAAATTTGCTGGATTTGCGAAGGGTAGCAACTGGGAAGACCAGTTAAAAATAGGTCTTCCCGGCACTGACCTGAACAATTCTGGCAATTTTGCTTTGTAGTTGCCACCCAGTGGTGTTAACATCCCGCTAAACTTAATATAAAAGCAAATATGAACAGATGAAACAGAGAAAAGGCAGCCCAGTGAAGGTCACCCTATCCACTAGACCACACAACCTCATGCACTGCCCTCCCTGACTGCCTGTAATGTTAAATACCGGGTTAGGCAGAAAACAGAAAAAAAAAAGTTGTGGCCTGTTTCAGGAAAATTCCTTTAAAATAGTCAAGCCGTCCAGTCCCATCACTGTATCTATTTTGAATATCTTAACCAAATCTACTCTAGCCAATTCTTTCATAATTTTAAAAACCTCAGTCACATCACCTTGAATTTATGTTTCTCCAAAGTGAATGGCCCTAACTCTCCAAGTCTATCGTAACTAAGAAATTGAACTTTAGGCATCATTCCTATTGGCCTCATCTGCACCGTTTCTGGAGCCTCAATATCCATCGCAAGATGTTGGAAATAAAACTAAATCCAATGCTCCAAGTATGGATGAACCAAAGGTTTATATAACCTAAGTACAGTGCTCTTCATTTTGTACTTCATTGAGTTGGCAGTACTTTAAAGAACCCTATTTGCTTTCCATATGGCTACCTCGCATTGTTTATGAACGTTTCGTTACTGATCAGTAACTACCACAAAGTCCCTTTCCTGGATTTTTTTTAGTAGTCACTTGTGCATGGAGTAGACATGCCTCAAGTTGTCAGAACCCATGTCCTATTAAAGTAGGTTTTTTGTATTTTGAAATACCAAAATACAAAATTTCATTTTTTTTTCATGGTGTTTGGTTTGGACCTACGTTCCACTGCCTTCTTGGTTTCAACCTGTTTTCTGTCACCTTTCCTGGCTTAATAGTTTTTCAGTCCCTTCTACATTCTGGTTCATCCTTACCCATTTGGGGCCACTTGTTACACCAGGACATTAGCAATTCCATTTCAAAATGCTGTCTGAAAATTCTGTACTCCATTTTATTCAGGTTTCTGTTATGATAAAATGGCAACATTTGCTTGTAATGCATTCGTTGCAGTCTGAATGGGGCTTACCAGTGCGAAATAGTATCTCACCATTACATGGTGATGAGTGTTGATGCAGGATATTTGAGAGAAATACTTAGAAATATTACATGATTTCAACAAGGTAAAAAAAATACTGTTATGAATGGAAGAAAACAGTTCCTTTTTACTGGAAGGTATTGGGAAGTGAAAACAAAAAGTGCTGAAAATACACAGCCAATCAGAATCAATGTGCACATTTAAAGCACATGGGATTGGTGGCAATATACTGGCATGGATTGAAATTTGGTTAACAGACAGGAAACAGAGAGTAGGAATAAATGGGTCTTTCTCAGGGTGGCAGGCAGTGACTAGTGGGGTACCACAGGGATCAGTTCTTGGGCCCCAGCTATTCACAATATATATCAATGATTTGGATGAGGGAACCAAATGTAATATTTACAAGTTTGCTGGCGACACAAAACTAGATGGGATCGTGAGTTGTGAGGAGGATGCAAAGAGGCTTCAAGGCGATTTAGACAAGTTGAGTGAGTGGGCAAATACATGGTAGATGCAGTAGAATGTGGATCAATGTGAAGTTATCCATTTCGGAAGGAAAAACAGAAAGGGCAGAGTATTATTTAAATAGCTATAGATTGGGAAGTGTTGATGTACAAAAGGACCTGGGTGTCCTTGTACACCAGTCACTGAAAGCAAACATGCAGATGCAGCAAGCAGTTAGGAAGGCAAATGGTATATTGGCCTTCATTGCAAGAGGATTTGAGTACAGGAGCAAGGATGTCTTACTGCAGTTATACAGATGTAAGGAATCTTACAACACCAGGTTATAGTCCAACAATTTTATTTGAAAATCACAAGCTTTCGGAGCTTACCTCCTTCGTCAGGTGAGTGAGTGAGAGCCTTGGTGAGACCACACCTGGAGTATTGTGTGCAGTTTTGGTCTCCTTACCTAAGAAAGGATATACTTGCCATAGAGGGAGTGCAGCGAAGGTTCACCAGACTGATTCCTGGGATGGCAGGACTGTTGTATGAGGAGAGATGGTGTTGACTCGGCCTGTATTCACTAGAGTTTAGAAGAATGAGAGGGGATCTCATTTAAACATATAAAATTCTGACAGGGCTAGACAGACTGGATGCAGGGAGGATGTTTCTCCTGGCTGGGGGGTCCAGAACGAGGGGTCAGTCTCAGGATACGGGGTAGGACATTTAGGACTGAGATGAGGAGAAATTTCTTCACTGAGGGTGGTGAACCTGTGGAATTCTCTACCACAGAAGGCTGTGGAGGCCAAGTCACTGAATGTATTTAAGAAGGAGCTAGATAGATTTCTAGACACAAAAGGCATCAAGGGGTATGGGGAGAAAGCGGGAATATGGTATTGTGATAGAGGATCAGCCATGATCATATTGAATGGCGGAGCTGGCTTGAAGAGCCGAATGGCCTACTCCTGCTCCTATTTTCTATGTAATCCCAAAAGAGAAAAATGAAGAAAGTTTTTTAAGGAGCCCCCTCTAAAGTGTTGACCTCTTGCTTTTTCAAATGCTGATCAATGTCCTGTCATTTCCAGCAATTTCTGTTTATAGTTTAGATTTTTAGGTTTCAGTTATTCTTTCTTTATAACTGGAAGATAGTGAGGTTGGCTTTTCCTATACTAACTCTTGGAAATAAACAATGAAATAATGGAAAGTTTACAAAGTCCTTTTTTTCAGACAGCTCCTGCCTGATGAGTATCCTTGCTAAAATTCTAAATTCTGGAAGCCTCTTAAAATTACTGCAACAAGCACCTGCTTTTGTATAGGTTGAATGGGAAGAGTGCCTCTATATAGGCTGAATTTTGCAAGTATTTTATTGCCATTTTTATTATTTTGAATCCTGCTTAAATTATATTAAGTTTGTATTATTGGCCTGCGTGTAGAATTAACTTTACTTTCATGTTCTGGGTAAGATTTTATGCAATAAATGTATTACTTTTATGTTCATTATTCTTTCATTAAGTATTGCTCTTAACTGAGTTTATTTTGTAACATTTATTCACCAAAGATTGTAAATTGTCCCTAAATTTTTATGAAGTTAGCTGAGAGTATTTTGCTTGTAGCTGTATTATTCTTTATCCATTTTTACTGATGAGTTTCGATGACTGCATATAATTAATGTCTTATGCACATCTAGGCATAGTTTTTTATTACTTTATCAGGTTTCAGGAACCACACAAAAACTAATACAGTTTTAAGGCCCTGATGGGAAGAACTCCTGCCACTCTTTACAGTGCCTGCAAAATATATTTTCTATGTCCGATCAGTGTGCTATACTCTGGGGGTTTTGTGATAGGAATGGCAGGAAATCACGCTTCAAGACATAACGGATTGACTAGGCCATCCATCATTTGTTAGCATGCGTTGAGCGGCTTGGTTTCTGCACAGGGGCTTGTGATTTAGTAAATACTTCAGAGATGAATAGAGCTGCTCACATGGGAAGCTATCACTGTCCTTCAGCAGGCTAAGACACAGATTCATGCTGAGAAGGACGTCCAGCGGCAGCTCATCAGTAACTGGTCTGTCACAGTTGGTGGTGCCCACCGACCATTCACAGTATATTAAATGCATCTTTAATATCTGCTTGAGTAGATTTAATGAAGAAAATTCTGTTTCTATACACTAACTACAGTTTCCCCTTGTGTTTTATGCAAGGAAATACAGTTAGCAGAGTGGCATTGCAACAGAAATGCAATACAGCAGCTTCAGGATTGAAATATCTTTTTACATTTATATATCTAACACAGGAAATGCTCTGATCCCAAGTGTTGCCTCGGATAATTTGAACATTTTATTTTTTGGGTAGGGCAAATAAGCCTCATTAGACTGCAAATTAGGAGGTCGATAGCAATACAGGAAGTAAAACTATATAATGCTTGCGCAGTGAACAATGGCTAGTGGTTGTAGGGTTGTGTAACTGATAATTTGGATATCTAAAATACCTTTCTGTGATTACTTTTGCATGGGGTTCTAGTTTATTCTGTTGAAGTAAAACTTTTATATTATTTAATGACATTTGAACAGCTGAAAAATTACCATTGATCATCGAAACCTTATCTTATCAGAAGCTAGTTAATTTCCTTATAAATTGATGCGTTTGACACCTCACTGCAGTTTACCAATGACGAATTTGAAAGTTCATTTTAGATGAATAATGCACTTTGAGATTAATTTTAGTGCTTGGCCTCATATTAGTTTAAACTAATTTTGCCAGACTATTACCAGAGGATAATTTATTATCACTTTTTAAAAAAATTCTAGTAATGTTAGAAACAAACAATTCTTGACCTAAAACTTTTTTCCAAGAGTGACTACTTAGTAACATAATTTTTAGAAATTATACTTCAGATCTCATTTTTAAAATGTTAAATTCAGATGTAATGTTTAGTAATTTACAGGTCAGTTTTAAAGTAGGAAGAACATTTTATAGAGGTAAAGGGGACATTAAAGTGAACTTTGAAATGCAAATCATTTTTTTCCAGTTTAATACCTTCTGCTACCTTTGTAGAACGACTTATGAAATTTAAATTTATCTCTGCTGTATAATTTTGGGTAAGGTCATGTGCCAGCACATACAACAGAAAGCCAATGTTCCTCAGCTGTGGAGTATACGTAACACAGATGTTGGGGTGTCATCTGTCAACTATGCTACCCTACAGAGTTAAAAGTTCTAGAGGGAAAAGAATTCGACACAGTGCTGTCACTGTTACCCTTTCAGAATTCGACAGCATGCAAATTGTGCACCTCCTGCTTAGCTGCACCGTTCTGTCTAGTGTCTACAGAAACTGGAATGGAAAGAGTGCATCCAGGACTCAGAGTAGTGACAAGGGTACTGCTATGCTGGAGATTTGAATTGAAGATTGTCTGCAGTCAGATTTGGTAAAGCTCCCGATGGTGTTGCAGAAATTCCCGCAGGTTTCTGTCCCAGGAGAAGCCTGTTCAGTCCTCTTCTGCCCCCTTGAATGAAGTTTGATCTGAAGATACCCTGCCTGTAAAACTGCATTCAGTTCATTTTGCATACATCCCCTGAGTCCTACTGGCAGATGCTTTACTCTTCGAAATGTTTGAAAGAGAGTACGGAGCAAGAGATAGCAGGAGCTCTGTGTACAGTCCCAGAACGTTTTGGAAATGGCTAATATGCAGTTTTCATCAGTGCTTAGGCGGGGCACAATATGGTGCCTGTGGTTCACTGGGGAATATGAATGTTGATTAAGCATGCTTTCAGGCTTTGAAATTCTGAAGTAGTGTCAGAATAATGGATGTTGAGCAAATGTCAAGCATTTGTTAATTTCACTGTTATTTGGGGTTTATCTACCATGATCAATCAAATAAACTAGTGCTTTTCTGTTGTGGCATGTGCCATTGATATGGTGATCAGCTAGCTGTAAAGGCCATTGTTTTCCTTGCTGCAGAAAAGGCAATGTATATTCAGACTGCAGAGGATAACAAAACCTTTTCAAGCAGAAATACTCTATTTGCACAGATTTAATTTTCAGCACAGTAATGTTATTTGTAGAAGTGCATTTTTAATTTTTACCATTTAATTCTAATTGTATTTTTTTTTAAATAGCAGTTTGGTAACTAATGTGCTTAATTTCCCAAATGAATGTCACTTCACAATAAACATTGGGAATTAATGTGGAACATTAAATGCATCAACTTGGGAGCAATGTAAATGATAGATAAAATATAACTACTGTGTTGCAGAAAGCTGGATTTCACTTTTTACTTGAATGTTTAAACTTGTATTTCTAGCCATATTCACACCCGTACGTGATTAAGCTCTAATTAAAAATATTTTCCTGTACTCACTGGAATCAGATTTGAAAGAAGCTTAACTATCATTTATAATGAAATATGAACTTGATTGTCTTCATCAGACCATTATGTATTTAGCTGGGAATGGTTGGGATAGCACAACTTGTAAAGTGGTGGGAGGGGGCATATAGTTGTTTTGTGCATGTAGCTTCTGGTGCATTCTTTCTGTAATTTGTTTTTAATGTTTATTTTAAATTTTGTGTAAGTCTGCCTATCTTGGAACTGAGCCTTACAGACCAAGGAAGTCACAGTCCCTGATCTGCACTGATTTAGTTGGCCTCAGCCAGATTAGTGGTAGGAGTGCTGCATTTAACCCTATTATCCCTAGATTAGAGAAGGGGAAAAAAATCAGCTAGGCATCCCATTCTTGTCCACTATTCAGTGACATGGAAATACATGTGTGTCGATGTTTGGTGCAGATGGGATTGGATTGGAATTGACTGAAATTCACTCCACTCTCTGCCCCATCCATGGTTGAATAGCTTGCCTAGGCTCACGCATGAGGAATGGGCACTTGCGTGAAGTACAAGAAGGTGGCCATTGTGTGGGGAAAGATATCCTATTATGAGTTTGTGCTTTTACGGGAGGAAGGAAGAAAATTGAAGGGGGGGGGGGGGTCCATGGTGTGTGAACATAGCTGTAATCTTTTAATATTACTGCATGTCATAAATGACAGTGTTACTTTATAATGCACTCTTTAAAAAAAATAATATCGCTGTCGATGGTGACCTCCAAGTATAGCTGTAAGAAGCATCTTTCTGTACAATCTGAATGGGAGCTAAAGGAAAATTCTAAGTTTGTAGCCTTTTGTGGTGAGTAAACTTGCAGCAACCTTCGGAGAATTGCCTTTTTTTAATGTAATGTAAGTTGTTGACAATTGTTTCAAATCCTAACTTTATTGAGATCAAGAAGATAAAGCGGAGTTTGATAGTAACATCGCTGCAAATATGTATCGGAGCCATCTCTGAATCTGTCCATAATTTCCCCTTCAAGAGCGCAGTTAAGCACCACCATTTGCATTAAATGCACCCAAATGCAAAATGCATACTTAGAGTAGCAGCAGGAGCCTCATTTTCTCAGCAATAATTTACTCCATGTAGATAGCCCAGTGGTGTTTTCATAATAAATTGCTTGTGAATCAGAGTTTTCAATGTAGCAGATTTTAAATACAGGAAAGCGGCTATTAACCTTTTTTAGGGTGAAACATCTCTTGCGGATTTAAATTGAACTTCTACAAATGAATTTATGCAGTATAGGTAATTGCAGTAAATTATTATTCAGAATTATTTGCAAATATTTTGCATACCTCTGATTATGTTGCAAAATATTTATAAACCAGGAGTACTCAAAATGCACCAGGAGTGTAAACAGTACACAGATATTAAATGGGCACCAGGCAGGTTGAAGGAGGAAACAAAAGAATTAATGTTATTTCATCTGGGGCAAGAATTTCTTAAGTAAAATCAAATATTTTTGTTTTGCAATTGACTAATAGGCATTCTAGATAAAACATGTTTTCCCCAGTATAAGGGTGATCAGTTTTCAGCATCAATTTAGATGCTTGGTTTTACTTTATACTGTAGATTAAAAAATGAAGCTCCATCTTTGCCTGATACATTCAGTAGGGTTCAACTTTTCTACCTCACAAATTGGGAAATGAAATGCAATTCGATTCATAATTGTTACTGCAGTTGCTGTGTAATATAATGGGTGTGGAGTATCCTGGTAATTAACTGTCTCTGCAAAACCTGCACCATTGATGTCACAATTGCTAATCCTCTTGTGTGAACGTCATCGTGCATCAAGGAAGTGGAGCATGCTGACAGAAATTGCTTGAATCAAAACCAGAATTACCATCCCTCGCACGCTCGCTCACTTTTTTTTAATATATATATATATATATATATATATAAATGTATACATTTGATAGCGAGGAATGATTTCAAGGCCATAGTCCACTGATGTAAACTGCTTGAGCGTTATTCTCATAGTTTATGATATCCTTTAAATCACTCAATTAAATTACTGCCATGTGATCACTTCTAGATATCCATTGTTCTACACTACTGTTCAGGCAAAATACCAAGGTAGTAACTTAGCCAGCCAGGCTGCACTGAAAGAGAGAGTCATTAAAAACCCATCTGATTGGTGACATAGCAGTTAAGACTGTTAGTTCAGATCGTTGTAAGTATGGGTTCAAGTCCCATGGTTTTCTGACACCTGAATCTACTTGTCACAATTGGTTCAGCCAGTCAATATTGATAGAAGATAAAAAGGAAAACTCAAAATGTTGGACATCTGAAACAAAAACAGAAATTACACAGGCATCTAAAAGTGATAGATAGTTTTAACGTTTTGAATGGGACCCCTCATCAGAACAAATATTGGTGCAAGTCAATGTCCCTTCTGTGGAGGAAAAAAGAATGGGTGATATGCCTCACACCACATACAGCCTTTACTGGTGAGTATGGAAGGATATTGCCATTGAAATGCTGCTCCTATTGGTTATTTGTATTTTCATGGTTTTTTCAAGAAATATTTATGAACAGTAAATTAGAGTAAAAATTTAAGAAAGCATAGTGCAAAATTTCTACCACAAAATACTACTAGCATTTGTATAGTGTGACAATTACATCAAGTGTTAGTAAAATGGTACTGCATTACTTTTGTTCTAAATCAGTAATGCATTAGTTACTTAATTTGTGCCCAAACTAGAGCATTAATTTTTTTAAATGGCTGGGGTAGGGATAAAACCTGAAGTGATACAATGAAGTCAGTCCCTTAGCTGAATTTCCATTCTAGGTGAGACCATTTAGATTTTCCTGAAGAAACCTTCAAACACAGTGAACTACAATCTGGCAAATGTATTTATTATAAAGTATGACAAAGTTCTGGCTTGTTTTACCAATTGGAAATAGTGGAATTTAATATTTTCTTTAGTTTTTTTAAAAAAGTGCACGAAAAAAAGCTGCACCTTTCTCCTTCAAAATTCTGTTTTATCAAAATGTGTTCTGTGTGTTGAAACATGAAGGGTGCGTGGATGGAGGTAAAAGGAGAGAAAATTTCTAAAGCACTGAAAGATCAAAGGAATAATGTTGCCAGCAAAATTACATATAACTGATCACTTTTCACCTTATGAACCTGGGAAACTGCATTGAGCTGCAGTAATAGAATGGTGATTAAACTGTGTATTTACTTAGCAGGGTGTGAAATAACAACCATGTTTTCAATATTCGCTGATCAAATTACAGGGGCAGGTCACCCGTTGGATTTCTATTTCAGGTGATTAAACTTTGCAGGTGACCTGTCTGCTTGTGGAGAGCAGTGAAAGTTTTGGAATTTTTTTTTACGTCTTCTGTTCGTTTTTCATTGAAAGTCCAGAGGCAGCATTAAAGAAAACTGTAAAAGTGGCGCTCTGAGGTTACTATATTAAGCCTTTGAATCTCTGACAATGCAATCAACAGTTTATGGTGTAGCTACCACAATATGAGCTCATTTATTTTACTAATATGAGTTTAATGAAGTTTTCGTGATATTTCAACATAATTTGCACTTTTGAAACTATTTAGAGTACTTTAAGAATGTCTTTACAGTTTGTGTTGCTGTGAAGTGATTTCTACTTCACTATTGCTAAAGTTGGAGTATTAATCCAGAGCATGTTTCTACCTCTTACCTATCACAATGTAGCCAGCATATGCAGTGGTTTCTCTTCCCACACCTGCAAGGTTACATCAGATGTGCCCCAAGGCTCCATCCTTGGCCCCCTTCTTTACCTTGTCTATGTGCTGCCTCTTGGTGACAACATTTGGCACAGAGTCAGCTTTCACCTGTATGTTGATTGTATCCAGTTTTAGTGTTGCTGTGAAGCCGTTTCTGCTTTGCAGTGAATCTAAAGTTGTACAGTTAATCTGGTACCGCTTTACCGTTATGCTTGACTCCTTGATCACCACTACTGTCTGACTGCTTAGCTGATATCAAGTCCTAAGTGAGCAAGAACTTCTTTATTCAACATGGGCAAGACCGAAACTACCTTGTTTGGTTCCAGTCTATTTTCGTGGTAATGCTCCTGGTACAAAGCTTTGCACAGCTGGATAGCTGGAGATGAAGAAAACGTATCAATTAAACATTTTCTTAAAGAATTTTTTTTTGTGCTCATCGAAGTGAGGGATGTTAGTGGTGCCTATTTCAGTCACTCAACACCAAGCATTTCCAGGTCAAGTATAGCACAACTAGATGCAGACTGAAGTTCCAACAATGTGCTTTAGCCCCAATCTCAGTAAGACACCTTTTACTGCACCATTGTGATATTTCCCACACCAAACATCCTCAGGCCTGTCTGAGTAACATTGCCAGTTAGGGGCAGTGTTGTGCCGTAATCCCATGCCCACTGGGTTGAGACTGCCCAAATTCATTTCACATAGCCAATAGACAGAGGAGACTTTCAACCCATCAGCCGGGGCTGGATTAGAACCTAGTCCCAGAGGTGAGAGTATAGTATCTTACCTACTGCACTAAATTCCCATCACTCCTTAAATTTCAGCTGTTGAGAAAGGATAATATTTGGAGTTTTAGCCATGCAATGTAAAGGGTACTGCCTGACTGGAACCGATACTGCAGAATTGAATTAGGGTTGAAACTTAATTGTCAAGTACAGTGAACCCAAGAATTTTTGCTGTGCTTTTGCTGTATAATGTATGCAAGCCATTTTGTCAATACAATAGTTGATTTACAAAGTCTGTACTTTCTGTAGCCTGTTTATGTACACAATTAGCTAACTTAAGTCACTAATATACATTATCATACACTATTAATGTACTGACTCCCTTATGAATTGCATTTTGTAGTACATAATTTATTGAAGTTTTGTCGGAAATGTACTTTTTTTAATAAAAAAAAGTTCTTTGTTCATTTAGGGCTTCAGATAAACTTTTTTATGGCCTATGGGTTACAGTTATTAATAAATTTGTCTTTCCAATTTAATCCCCCTTTTCTCAATTCTTGTCCTGAAGATGGTGATTCATGCTGGGTACTGTTCTATGCAGGGAACGTTAGGTTTTTGGTACATTGGCAAATGGTCATTCTTTGTGTGAACCTTGCTGGTATCAAGGCATTATAGTCCAGCCTGATCCTGTCATCACCCAATAACGTCTCTTCCTTCTCCCAGACATACTTAGTTTCCAGTATAGTTAAGTAGATAGAAAGTGTGGAAACTCTCCCACTTTCCATAATTGCTCCTGCTGAAATCAGGGAACCTAGCACAAGCCACAGATTCAACCTGGGATGATCGTGATTTGTGTATATCAAAACAACATTGCATGGTATATTTCCCAACTGAGTATTTTGAATTTAGTTACAAATTTGAGCTAAGCATAACAGAGAGATTTTTCTTTTGCCATTATTCCTAAATCTATTTCCTCATCTGAATTCCCTTTTTCTTGTTTCTCTTTTACATACAATTTTTTTTCTCACTCATAGTTTAATCTGTGTCTTTTTGCCCTCGCTTCGGCTTCCTGCCCTGTTCACCAGCTGAATTTGATTAGATAAATATAGTCTACATAAACAGGCCAATAGCATGCGTATATTGAGGTTTTCAGCAGTGCTAATATGGTAGGTCAAGGAACCATTTCATTTCTGCATGTGTAACAGCAAGGAAAATATAGATCAGTAGAATTCAACCATTTGGACTACCATGGAAGGGTGGATATCTTGACTCACACCATTGATTTCCCCATATGTTGAATTCCTGATCTAGGCTGGGTCATCAAGGATGCACTGTACAGAAATGAATCACTTTCCCACAGGCAGGAAGAGAATTCATAAGGTGATGTGACCCGGGCTGCTTTTTTGAACCTTCTGACAGTTTTTGACTCGTGTGCATAGCTATGGTTTAGAAGGATGGCTGCCTGTAAACTTAGAAATAGCATGGGATAGTGAGGGTCTAAAATTCAGAAATTCCAAAAAGGAAAGTGAAAAAAAATTACTGGTTTGTAGTTAGTAGCCAAATGTGAATTATGCTTAAATCCAATAAGCAAATATTTTAGGTTACATTGGTTAAATGTCTATTTTTGAGCAGGTCATATGGAGTTGGAATTAATACATTTTTGATATACAACAAACTCTGATTCCAATGGTTTCGTACACCTCTAGATACCTTTGTGTGATGCTGAAGTAATATATTTTCCATTGGGTCGTTAGCAAATATTTCTGAAGCTCAGCGGCAAGTTATTGACCAGATCAGAAAACGGGTACTGTTATCGCGCCCACCAGCCAAGATATCCTTGCGTAAGAGCTGAGTGTAAAGTGCAGCTATTTCACTGGAATAAGCGCATCAGTCGGTATACTTAATAATATACTCAAAAAGAAAGTAAAGCAGAATTTTATCAAAGCAGAAATGTTATTTGAACTGGCTGATAAAAAAATTGCACTACATCGTGGAAGAAATTGCACATTGAAGTCAAAATACTATATACTGATTCATGTGAAATGACTTGATATTCACAGATGAAAGCAACATTTTGAGAAATCATTCCTTTTTTTTAACCTATGACTGTTTTTAAATCTGAAAGATTAACATAGCAATACATAGAAGTTATAAAATGGAAACAGGACATTCAGCCCAACAAATCTGTCTTAGTGCTTGCACTCCATGCAAGCAAATAGTTCCAGTCACATTTAGCCACCCTGTTGTCGTATCCTTTCATCCATCTATCAGATCATCTCGAATGTTCATATAGTATCTGCCTCAAACACTAACCCCGGAAGTGAATTCCACATCCTCAAAACTGCCTGTGTAAAGAAGTTTCTCCTGCTTTCTATTCTAAATCTCTTGCATTTAATCTTGTGTCTATGACCCTCTCATTCGTGACCCTTAACTACTGGAAAAAGTTCTATCTACCATCTCATCATATCGCCCTGTAATCTGTGATCTTCTAATAAAAAAGACCCAATTTTTTAAGTTGTTCTTTGTAGTTGTATTTTGTCATACCAGGTAGCACCCTAGTGAATCTGCATTGTATCCCCTTGAAAGCCTCAAAATTCCTCCTAAAACATGGTGCCCAATACTGCACACAGTACTCTAACTGAAGACTTATTAAGGTTTTATACAGGTCTACCATTACTTCTTAGCCTTTATATTCCATACCTCTTATACTAAAACCTAGATTCCTATTAGCTTTTCTTACAACCTTATCAACCTGAGGTGCTGCTTTTAATGTCCTGTGAACCCACGCTCCTCTGCTTTTCCACAGCATTGAGTCTACTTCCATTCAGAGTATAATTAATGTTGTGTGTTTTTTACCAAAATGCATTAGTTCGCACTTAGTGACACTGAATTCCACCTGCTGCCTTTTAGCCCATTCCCCCATTTTATTAATATCCCATTACAGCTTCTTTTGGCCTTCTAAATAATTAACTTTACTTCCTACTTTGGTATCATCTGCAAATTTCAACACTACACCCTCTTGGCCTCTATCCAAATCATTGATATACTCAGTTAGCCAAAGTGGCCCCAGAACTGAACCCTGTGTGACATTGCTGCCCACTTCTAACCACTCTGAAATACTACCTGTAATCCTACTCTCTTTTCTCCCTTCTAACCAATTTTTAATCCAATTTGCTATCCGTCCCCAAATTCCTTACTCCTTAATCTTCTCTAGTAATCATCCTTGTGGTACCTTCTCAAAGGCTTTTCTAAAGTCCATATACAGTACATCCACTGCATTTCCCTCATCTACCATATCTGTTACCTCCTCAAAAAATGCTTTGAAATTCATGCTGGCTACTTCTAACTTTTTCTTTATCTTGGTAGATGGTAATTTCATTCTTAATTAAAGACTGTAAAATGTTCCCTCCCACAGATGTTGTCAACTGGCCTGTAATTACCCTGATTGGCTTTGTCTCACTTTTTAAAAATGGGTACTATATTGGCCACTCTCTCATTCTCCAGAACACATCAACTCAATAGAGCCCTAAAATATAAATATTTTTAAAAAATATATAATTTCTAGTGCCTCTGCAATTTCCTCCCCCATCCCCATCAGGATCCTAGGATATATCCTGGCACTTTCTACCTTTTTAGCTTAACTAACTTAGCTAAAATTTACCTTTTCATTCAGTAATCCTAATGTTCATCTCACTCTCGAGCACTTCAAGATTCCTGTCCTTTCCGATATCCATCTCTTCAGTAAAGATTGATGCAAAATATGTATTAAATATCTCTACCATTTTCTGATCATCATCTACAAGTTGTCAATCCTCAGCTAGCATCTTCATAAAATCTGCCCTCATTCAGAATGGTGTTCTAGTTTTTGTACTGACTTTTTCCCTTTCTAGTCAGATCTTAAACCTTATCATATTGTGCTCACTACTTGTATTTAACTTTTATTCAGGAAAACAGAACTATTTATGTGAAAGCATTAGACTATAGAACATGATTTGTGCTAATAATCACTCTTTTGGTTCCATCCAGGAATAGTTTCATTAGTGAGTACTGTGCATTAAAAGTGCACGTTATGGGTGCTGCCTGTACCCACCATTGTAAAGGTTCAGTTCAGAGCAGGTGGAGAAGCAAACAATTGGGCTTTGGTGACCAGAATTCAATCATCGTAGTCTTTTTCTCCCTCCGTCATCTTCTGAAGGTGGTGGGGTACACTTCCACCGGCACTAGCAGCCTTGTCTGTGACCTTTCTTCGTGTGTAAGCTACCAATAGATGATTCAATCATAGACTGCATCACATCCAAATCTGATCCTGTCCTTGTCTAGTGCTCCATAAACTTCTGCTCACTTTCTGATCAGCTAACTCAGCACAGGTGTAGTGGATTTGCCCTATTGAGTCATCAAGACGACTTGTTTTTTGCTGATTTTTTTGTGCTCATTAAAGTGAGCGATGTTGGTGTTTTCTATTTTAGCAGCAGGAGTCAGCATCAAGCACTCCTAGGTTGGGAACACTACAGTTAGGTGCAGAACAGAGCTCCCCAAACTCATTTCACATGCGACCTTTACATCCAATAGGCACAGGAGACTTTCAATCCCATTAGTTCTACTGTACTCAACAAGATGCCTCAGTCCCAAACTAACAAGGGCATTTCCCACTACACAGTACAATTTTTTTTCCCATTTCCCATGACAGCTATGATGTGGCTTCTCTGTGTAGGATTGCCAATTTATGCCAGTTTTGTGGTGGAACTAGATTCATATTTCCAGGCAGCAGATAAAGGAGACTTTCATCCTGTCTGAGATGAAAGGTCAGTGTCTAATTCACTGTAGCACCCAGTTCCCCAGGGGAGGTTTACTGGTGTATTTACGCTACAGTTACTGCTCTCAGATTCAACACTTAAATCAACTCTAGGTACATTTAAAAAGTGCCCAGGAGGTCCAAGGAATCCACATAGTACTTTTTAGTGTTAGCTGTGGTTCAGTGGTAGCGCACTCACCTCTGAGTCAGAAGGTTATGGGTTCAAGTCTCACTCCAGAGACATGAGCTCAGAATCTAGGCAGGCACATCAGTGCAGTACTGAGGGAGTGCTGCATTGTGGGGGTGCTGTCTTTTGGATGAGGAGTTAAACCAATGCCCTGTCTGCTCTCTCAGGTGGACTTAAAACATCCCATGGCACTATTTCAAAGAAGAGCAGGGGAATTCTCCCTGGTGTCCTGGCCAATATATATCCCTCAACCATCATAACCAAAAACAGATTATCTGGTCATGTATCTTATTGCTGTTTGTGGGAGCTTGCTGTGTATAAATTGGCTGCTGCATTTCCTAACGTTGCAACAGTGAATCCACTTCAAAAAGTAGTTAATTGGCTGTAAAGCGCTTTGGGACGTCCTGAGGTTGTAAAAGGTGCTATATGAATGCATGTCTTTCTTTCTGTAAGCCAGGTTTGACACTGCACTGCTGCCTTCAGGGAATCCAATGGTACTTCTGTACAGAAGTGGATTGGGTCCTGACTCCAGAACTGTATGGTGCAAAGTTGCAGCATTGCAATAAAAATGCACCCAAAGTGTCCAGGACATAAGAATGATATCAACACTGGATCAACTCTAGTAGAAGTTGCTCACTTATATTTTGGTACAGTCCACAAGGATAAGCCAGCATTTATCCCAGGCTGTCAGTTGTTCCCCATTGCAATGAAGGACAGATATCCACTGTATTAAGTTCTTTAAACACAGCACTGCATAGTTCAGGACTGCATAACTAATGTATATATTGTATTTAAAAGAAAAATGTTAAAACGATAAATGGAACAGACATCCATGTAAAGAGGTTTGCTTAGATGGAGTTGACTGTATAATAGCATTGCTTTAGATTTTTGCAAACCTCAGCCAATTCCAGTACTTTATTGCCATGAATACTATAATAGTATGAAATGTAACCATCTATTGTGTTGTTATATAACTGCTAATTCCTCATTGACTGCATCATGGAAAAGTTGCCATTTTGTTATGAAGCAAAAGTAACTAGAGTTTAATTTTATAGTGCTTAGAATTTTTTTTTAAACTGTACACCTCTTAATACCTTGCCAAAGTACTACACTGCCATTTTTCATTAAGTCTCAATACTGTTGAAGATGATAATCAAATATCAATTATAAATTCAACTAAAGTTTCCCGTGATATGTAAGTTTCTTTTGTTTTAAAACATTATTTCATTCACTGAAATATTGAAATCAGTGAGAATATTGATGTTAAATTCTATATTTC